>NC_092413.1:212895850-213238975 GCF_040894005.1 Engystomops pustulosus
ATCGTGGAGGCGACGATGGGGTTTTTGTGGCAGGGTCCTGGGCAGGGGGCTGACTAGCAGCTGACACAGGGGAAGGAGCAGTGGTGTGCACGGCCGGAGGTGAACGGGCTTGTTGCCACTGAGTGGGGTGCTTAGCATTCATATGCCTGCGCATACTGGTGGTAGTTAAGCTAGTAGTGGTGGAACCCCTGCTGAGCCTGGTTTGGCAAATGTTGCACACCACAGTCCGTCGGTCATCCGGTGTTTCCTTAAAGAACCTCCACACTTCTGAAGATCTAGCCCTCGCCGCAAGAGCCCTCACCACGGGAGCTTCACTAGTTGACAGTGGCGCTGATGCACCAGCTCTGGCCCTGCCTCTCCGTCTGGCCCCACCACTGCCTCTTCCAACCTGTTCAGGTCGAGGACTCTCCTCCGTCTCAGAAGCACTGTGTTCACCCGGCCTCTCAACCCAGCTTGGGTCTGTCACCTCATCATCCTCCGATCCCTCAGTCTGCTCCCCCCTCGGACTTCCTGCCCTGACAACAACTTCCCCACTGTCTGACAACCGTGTCTCCTCATCGTCGGACACCTCTTTACACACTTCCACTACGTCAAGAAGGTCATCATCACCCACAGACTGTGACTGGTGGAAAACCTGGGCATCGGAAAATTGCTCAGCAGCAACCGGACAAGTGGTTTGTGACTGTGGGAAGGGTCCAGAAAACAGTTCCTCAGAGTATGCCGGTTCAAATGCCAAATTTTACTGGGAGGGGGCAGACTGGGGGGGAGGAGGCTGAGGTGCAGGAGCTGGAGGAGTGGCGATTTCGGTGACATGGGTGGACTGCGTGGAAGACTGACTGGTGGTGGACAAATTGCTCGAAGCATTGTCAGCAATCCACGACATCACCTGTTCGCACTGTTCTGGCCTCAACAGTGCTCTACCACGAGTCCCAGTAACTTCAGACATGAACCTAGGGAGTGTAGCTCTGCGGCGTTCCCCTGCTCCCTCATCAGCAGGTGGTGTCTCACCCCGCCCAGGACCACGGCCTCTGACCCCTGCAGTAGTTGGACGCCCACGTCCCCGCCCTCGTCCTCTACCCCTAGCCCTCGGGTTAAACATTTTTAAAATGAGAGTTATAACTTTATTTTTTTTTTTACTTTTTTTTGTTTTTTTTTGTGTTTTTTTTTTTTTTTTGTGTTTTTTGTTTTTTTTTGAGTTTTTAAAACCAAACAATGCTATCCTATTGCTATGGCTATTTTCTAGCCAAGTATCAAAGGAAGCACAGTACTATGCCAGATGAGATGACACTGAGTTATTGCCTAATAGAAATCCAACCCCTACTGAATTTTGCCACTTCAGCCTTTGCTATGGATATGTGCGCCACTAAGCGCAGAACACAGCGGTCGCAAGTCCCACTACAAATTGCTCAGAATTGGCAAGTACATGCACTGCAGAAACTACAGTCACCAGCAGATCAACCAGAAATCAAATATATAGAACGCTACTGTAGGCTTCAAGAAGCTGTTTGTATTCTCCTATGGCTATTTTCTAGCCAAGTATCAAAGGAAGCACAGTACTATGCCAGATGAGATGACACTGAGTTATTGCCTAATAGAAATCCAACCCCTACTGAATTTTGCCACTTCGGCCTTTGCTATGGATATGTGCGCCACTAAGCGCAGAACACAGCGGTCGCAAGTCCCACTACAAATTGCTCAGAATTGGCAAGTACATGCACTGCAGAAACTACAGTCACCAGCAGATCAACCAGAAATCAAATATATAGAACGCTACTGTAGGCTTCAAGAAGCTGTTTGTATTCTCCTATGGCTATTTTCTAGCCAAGTATCAAAGGAAGCACAGTACTATGCCAGATGAGATGACACTGAGTTATTGCCTAATAGAAATCCAACCCCTACTGAATTTTGCCACTTCAGCCTTTGCTATGGATATGTGCGCCACTAAGCGCAGAACACAGCGGTCGCAAGTCCCACTACAAATTGCTCAGAATTGGCAAGTACATGCACTGCAGAAACTACAGTCACCAGCAGATCAACCAGAAATCAAATATATAGAACGCTACTGTAGGCTTCAAGAAGCTGTTTGTATTCTCCTATGGCTATTTTCTAGCCAAGTATCAAAGGAAGCACAGTACTATGCCAGATGAGATGACACTGAGTTATTGCCTAATAGAAATCCAACCCCTACTGAATTTTGCCACTTCAGCCTTTGCTATGGATATGTGCGCCACTAAGCGCAGAACACAGCGGTCGCAAGTCCCACTACAAATTGCTCAGAATTGGCAAGTACATGCACTGCAGAAACTACAGTCACCAGCAGATCAACCAGAAATCAAATATATAGAACGCTACTGTAGGCTTCAAGAAGCTGTTTGTATTCTCCTATGGCTATTTTCTAGCCAAGTATCAAAGGAAGCACAGTACTATGCCAGATGAGATGACACTGAGTTATTGCCTAATAGAAATCCAACCCCTACTGAATTTTGCCACTTCAGCCTTTGCTATGGATATGTGCGCCACTAAGCGCAGAACACAGCGGTCGCAAGTCCCACTACAAATTGCTCAGAATTGGCAAGTACATGCACTGCAGAAACTACAGTCACCAGCAGATCAACCAGAAATCAAATATATAGAACGCTACTGTAGGCTTCAAGAAGCTGTTTGTATTCTCCTATGGCTATTTTCTAGCCAAGTATCAAAGGAAGCACAGTACTATGCCAGATGAGATGACACTGAGTTATTGCCTAATAGAAATCCAACCCCTACTGAATTTTGCCACTTCAGCCTTTGCTATGGATATGTGCGCCACTAAGCGCAGAACACAGCGGTCGCAAGTCCCACTACAAATTGCTCAGAATTGGCAAGTACATGCACTGCAGAAACTACAGTCACCAGCAGATCAACCAGAAATCAAATATATAGAACGCTACTGTAGGCTTCAAGAAGCTGTTTGTATTCTCCTATGGCTATTTTCTAGCCAAGTATCAAAGGAAGCACAGTACTATGCCAGATGAGATGACACTGAGTTATTGCCTAATAGAAATCCAACCCCTACTGAATTTTGCCACTTCAGCCTTTGCTATGGATATGTGCGCCACTAAGCGCAGAACACAGCGGTCGCAAGTCCCACTACAAATTGCTCAGAATTGGCAAGTACATGCACTGCAGAAACTACAGTCACCAGCAGATCAACCAGAAATCAAATATATAGAACGCTACTGTAGGCTTCAAGAAGCTGTTTGTATTCTCCTATGGCTATTTTCTAGCCAAGTATCAAAGGAAGCACAGTACTATGCCAGATGAGATGACACTGAGTTATTGCCTAATAGAAATCCAACCCCTACTGAATTTTGCCACTTCAGCCTTTGCTATGGATATGTGCGCCACTAAGCGCAGAACACAGCGGTCGCAAGTCCCACTACAAATTGCTCAGAATTGGCAAGTACATGCACTGCAGAAACTACAGCCACCAGCAGATCAACCAGAAATCAAATATATAGAACGCTACTGTAGGCTTCAAGAAGCTGTTTGTATTCTCCTATGGCTATTTTCTAGCCAAGTATCAAAGGAAGCACAGTACTATGCCAGATGAGATGACACTGAGTTATTGCCTAATAGAAATCCAACCCCTACTGAATTTTGCCACTTCAGCCTTTGCTATGGATATGTGCGCCACTAAGCGCAGAACACAGCGGTCGCAAGTCCCACTACAAATTGCTCAGAATTGGCAAGTACATGCACTGCAGAAACTACAGTCACCAGCAGATCAACCAGAAATCAAATATATAGAACGCTACTGTAGGCTTCAAGAAGCTGTTTGTATTCTCCTATGGCTATTTTCTAGCCAAGTATCAAAGGAAGCACAGTACTATGCCAGATGAGATGACACTGAGTTATTGCCTAATAGAAATCCAACCCCTACTGAATTTTGCCACTTCAGCCTTTGCTATGGATATGTGCGCCACTAAGCGCAGAACACAGCGGTCGCAAGTCTCACTACAAATTGCTCAGAATTGGCAAGTACATGCACTGCAGAAACTACAGCCACCAGCAGATCAACCAGAAATCAAATATATAGAACGCTACTGTAGGCTTCAAGAAGCTGTTTGTATTCTCCTATGGCTATTTTCTAGCCAAGTATCAAAGGAAGCACAGTACTATGCCAGATGAGATGACACTGAGTTATTGCCTAATAGAAATCCAACCCCTACTGAATTTTGCCACTTCAGCCTTTGCTATGGATATGTGCGCCACTAAGCGCAGAACACAGCGGTCGCAAGTCCCACTACAAATTGCTCAGAATTGGCAAGTACATGCACTGCAGAAACTACAGTCACCAGCAGATCAACCAGAAATCAAATATATAGAACGCTACTGTAGGCTTCAAGAAGCTGTTTGTATTCTCCTATGGCTATTTTCTAGCCAAGTATCAAAGGAAGCACAGTACTATGCCAGATGAGATGACACTGAGTTATTGCCTAATAGAAATCCAACCCCTACTGAATTTTCCCACTTCGGTCTTTGCTATGGATATGTGTGCCACTAAGAGCTAAACACAACGGTAGCAAGTCCCCCTGCTAATTCCTCACAAAATGGTAAAAGATGCAAATTAAAATAAAAAAAGTAGAACGTTATTGTAGCCCTAAGAAGGGCTGTTGGGTTCTTTGAGAATCACTCCTGCCTAACAGTAAGCTAATAGAACACCCTAACGCTTTCCCTGAGCAGCAGCAGCTCTCTCCCTAGCGGCATCCAGAGACAGAATGATCCGAGCAGCGCGGCCAGCGGCTAGTCTATCCCAGGGTCACCTGATCTGGCCAGCCAACCACTGCTATCGACGTGTAAGGGTACCACGTCATGCTGGGTGGAGTGCAGAGTCTCCTGGCTTGTGATTGGCTCTGTTTCTGGCCGCCAAAAAGCAAAACGGCGGGAGCTGCCATTTTCTCGAGCGGGCGAAGTATTCGTCCGAGTAACGAGCAGTTTCGAGTACCCTAATGCTCGACCGAGCATCAAGCTCGGACGAGCATGTTCGCTCATCTCTATTCTTAACTAATACAAAGTAACTCCAATAAAACTTCTCCTTCATCACCTTTGGAAGGAAATAGCCCCGGAATGTTATGTCCTTAGTGGTTGCATGTGGGACATTTCCAGGTACAATATCTCCAAATCTTTGAATTTCATGAATGACGGCATCAGTGTATGGCATTTCTTTTCTATGTTCTACTTGAGGTTGAGCAGATCCAATAACATTTTCAATTTCACTTTGAACTTTTTCTATTACGTAAAATGAGACAAACTTGAGATTATAATAAAGTGAAGTTTAATAATAATAATAGTAGTAATAATAACTAAAACTAACTACAGCACATTCATAAAATAGATAGAGATAGATGGATTTAGACTGTGATGCAATATTATGGGGTGCTTATGGTGCCCATTACAGTTCCATATTCTTTTGCATAGAAAATAATAAAAATGTTGCCATATGTGATATTAAGCAATTTGTCTGAAAGAAAGCAACATTAAAAGATAGGTTAGATAGGGCAAACTAAGATATTGGGGCAGATTTACTTACCCGGTCCTGTCGCGATCCAGCGGCGCGTTCTCTGTCGAGGATTTGGGTCTTCCGGCGATTCATTAAGGTCATGTGCCCCGATGTCCACTAGGTGTCGCTGCTGCACGGAAGTCCGCCAGAGTTCACCGGAGTTCACTATCCTATTCCTGGTGCAGGTAAGCGCGTGTCAAGCGACACATTTTTTTTTAAATACCCTGGTTTTTCCGAATCCGTCGGGGTTTCCGACGGCCATGCTCCCCCCCCCCCCCCCCGATTTCCCCCACATGCATGCCGGCGCCGATGCGCCACAATACGATCGCGTGCACCAAAAACCCGGGGGAATTCAGCGGTCATTTTTGGGAAATGCAACGAAAAAGAGCGATTTGGGCCCTTAGTAAATGACCCCCATTATATTTTTTTACTTACTTTGAATTGCAGGATATTTCATCATTAACAATAGACCCCATCGCAGAGTAGTTGAGGTGGTCTCCATTCCAGCAGCGAAGAGGTTGCTGACCAGGAAGCCTAGGTTTTTATTATGGTAATACATAGTAGATTCTGCCTTGCCCTTTATAAAATATAATACAAATAAAATTGCTTGTTATTTTGGAAATGGCCCTAAATTTGTAAAATGAATAATTTGGGATAGAAAGGCCCTGATATGACATGTGAATACTGTACCTCTTTCTGTTTTGCGAGGAAGGCATCTATGAGGTTCCTCTGGTTGTTTATATCCAGTTCTCTCTCCTTTCTTGTGAATGTGTCTCTTATAAAGTTCTGCATTTCAGTGTTGTTTTTAAAAAAATTTTGATGACTTCCCGGTAGCCAACCGATCACCCAAGGAAAACTGTTGTACAGCTTAATATAAGAACAAATATATTGTTAATTCAGTAAAAGCTCAATGGTAGGAAGCTGAGGCTCGACAGATACAAGATGATAGTAACAAACTAATCAAATACCTACATAGATGGAAGCAGTTAAAAGAAGGATCATGAAGACTATGGATGGACACTTGCGGAGCATGACTTTTCTAATGTATTTATGCAAATTTGAATAGCTCAAGATGGGGGTTGACCTTATATTGGTTGATAAATGGCTAATATGAAAGGTTACTGCTGTCTTTTTTTGGTCAAATGACCCAATAGCCACATTTCAAATAGTAATTAAAATAAAATTTTATCTTATGCTACATAAGCAAATTGAAGACCGAAGATACCAACTATATCAGATTCCACAATGCCAATTGGAATGCAATATGAGGAAAACAAACACCAAATACTATTTACAAGGCAACACGGCTGGGAAACTACTTACTAATTTTTAGAACTCCCTGATTTGCTCTGCAGAATTTTCAATGGGATCAGGTTTTAGGCTTCCGCGGTTTAAAATCACCACAGTTTGAAAATTACACAATTGATAGCTGCCATTCAAGATCTATCTGGGGAAAGCTGGGTGTGAGTTTGAATTCAGTTTATGAGCAGCTGTAACCTGGGTAATGGACGGCTGAACCAGTCAGCTGCTGGGGGGTGGTGTCCATTACTTCCTCTATAATCTGCCCATTTCCATCAGAGGGTGCTGGTTAATTCTCAGTCTCCGTGTTATATTGTTCATGTTTGCTATATATATATATATATATATATATATATATATATTCTCATGGCTCTCCTTCCTATACTATTCTTTGCATTTGTGATTGTGTGCCATATTAGCTATCTCTGATGTGACCTGGACTTCGGACCTTGCTTTTGTGGCATTTGTTTTTGAGCCTTGGTTCGTGTGTGGGACTTTAGTGTGGGACCATCTTTGTGGTTGTCTTGTATTACTTTAGATCCACAAAGGCAAGCAGGCATGGCATTCTGGGGAGTGGAGCTTAGGACTCACTGTCCTGTCTTGTCTGTTCTTTCTAAAATAATGAATTCAATACAATTACCTTTCCAGAATATTATACTTCCCTACACAATATAGAATAAGATCCTAGCACACACCAACCAGTAGAAGATTCTTAAAATCACTTTCTATCCCTCATATTTTTCCCCACAGTATCCACACCACCGGTGCCTGGATCTAGGAGTAAGTGCCCCTGATTTAGCATGCTTGATTATGATGGTAGATTTCCTTTAAGGATCCCTCTGGGGGTGATGGAGGAACACTTACCCTTATCATAAAGCCTCCTAAAATCCTGACATTTTCATTGATTAATCTCATGAGTTTCAGGATTGTAGGGTCATCATATTCATATCTATGGTCCATCAGTATAGAGACGATTATGTTGGCTACAGCCGCGTTGATGATGGTTTGATTGTTGAAGGGTTTTCCTGCAAAAAGAACAAATGTAAAAATAGTTCATAGATAAGGACACATCTGGATGGGTGAATGCTACTACGAGATATCCATTGTTAGATTAGCTTTCGCCTTGTTCAGATATTAGACCTTATGATGAGAAGCTCTCAAAACAACATGCCTACTATTTGTCCGTAAGCAACCGCTAAGTGTATATGTGCTGTATATTTATAAAAGGGTATTTCCGCTTTGTATTTATGACTAGTGATGTGCAGAACCATTAGTATTCAGCCAAACCCAAACCAAAACACCAAGTTCGTGTAACTGGACCCAAATCCAAACACCCGCTGTAAGTGCTTGCTGGTACCGATCGTGGGTGTTACCCTTTATATGCTGCGGGCAGAGCCACCAGAGACATATTATTGCCAGCAGCGCCATTTTGGCAGCAATCTTGATGCTCCCAATGACGTCAACGATCCTCAAGAATGATTCTCGGCAAAGCCAACGTGCATCCTAGCAATTACTGGTTTGGGGCTGAATCGAACTCAGACTTCTGACTAAAGTTCGGGCTTAAGTTTGGGTTCAACCTTTAATGTTTGGTATGTATTTAAACATATATCATAAACACCTTACAGATCCTGGGTGCCACCCACATGGGCTGATCTCAGGTCTCCCCTGATCCTGAATGAAAAGCAGAATGACCACCAAATCATTCTGCCCAGCTAAGAGAATGGTGATTGGGCTGGCATCTATCGGGTATTCACATACTCCTAGATATAGAATTAACCCTTTAAGGGACTAATCTTATACTAATTCCTTTAAGATCACAAAATATAAACCCAATTACCTCCATAAGATCTGAATTTCTGCATTAAGCACTCACACTCCTCCGTAATCTTGTCTTCTATGGTCCTCTTCCCCATTCCATAGTCCCGTAGTGTAGACAGTGTAAATCTTCTCATCACTTTCCAGTTCTCTCCATTTGCATTTACAATCCCTAACAGACACAAACAAGGATTAGGACACTAAAAAATGATTTTATTACATCATTTTGGTGCATCATTATCATTAAAAGATTCCAAAGAAATGTAGATTTTCTCCATCCAGCTCTTGGCTAAGGTTAAAGATGGCCTAGCACAGTTTTATGATGCAGAGAACCACATTTCAAAGCCTGAAAATGGAATGCTTATGTTTTGGAGCCACCACTAGAGGGAGCACAAAAGATTACTGTAGACAGCTTATACAATATTCAAAAATGGGAGACCTGGAGGCCACTATTAGGTTCTTGGTTGTCCTGGAATCTCATTGGGGCACATTTACTTACCCGGTCCATTCGCGTTCCAATGGCGGCTTCTCTGACGAGCGTTCGGGTCTTCCGGCGATTCATGAAGGTCCTGCACCCGATGTCCACCAGGTGTCGCTGCTGTGCCGAGTTCCGCAAAGTTGCGTCGGAGTTCACTGAGCTCTTCCTGGTGCATGTAAGTATGGCGCGTGCGACCATTTTTTTTAAAAAATGCGGCGGTTTTTAAATACGGCCGATGCGCCACAATCCAATTGCGCCACAAATCCCGGGGCAATTCAGGGAAAATCGTCGCACATCGGAAATATTCTGGTAAAACGTCGGGAAAACGCGAATCGGGCCCTTAGTAAATAACCCCCATTGTGTTCCATGGATGTCATTGTCTGGTTCATGGAGAACTCTGTTTAACTTCTTAGATGCTATGATTGCTAATTGGTCAAGGTGTCTATGGGGTTACATCCTTGGGATTGCAGAGGTTTTAACCATCCCTTTCATTCCGTCACTTTCTAGCCACCTTCAATGATGGAGCAGGCACATTACTTAATTAAGTACACAAATTATTTATAAAAACTAAGCAATACAATATGGAAATAAGCTTACAAACCATTGATAGATTGCAACCCCCATCACAACCACTAAGTGGAATAATTTGGACACTTTACAACACAATGGGACTCATTTACTAAGGGCCCGAACTCCGCGTTTCCGTGGGGTTTTCCAATTTTTTTTTCCGAATTGCACCGCTTTGCACTGAATTGCCCCGGGTTTTGGTGCACGCGATCGGATTGTGTCGCATCAGTGCCGGGTTGCATGCAGCGACACCTGCTGGACATCGAGCGCACAACCTTAATGAATGCCGGCAAGCTCCGAATCCTCGTCGGAGAATGCGACAGGACTGGGTAAGTAAATGAGCCCCAATATTGTGAAATCCTTACCAAAGTAAGAGGGCAATTTCGTCAATCACTTACCATGCCCCTGTGATGTTTTATCACTTATTGCTGTGACCGGTCTCCCCGCAAAATCCTCAGCATGGTTGATAAGAGCATCTTTCACAGTGTCATAGCCACACAATATAACAAACTGCTCCACGCCCAATTGGATGCTGAATATTGTGCCGTACTTCTTAGAAATCTGAAAGCAGAAAACACATGAAAAAACTAATACCACTATGTTATTTTAGGTCTAAGATTTGCCACTGATTTGTTTTAACATAAATCTTTATGGAGATCAAAGCTACATTTTTGGCTAAATCAACTGAATGGAGACCACTAGAGGGAGCTGTGGAGTATACAGCAAGATTTTATGTTATTGTACTCAAAAACTCCCCTGCAGGTAGTGTATTAAAATGCTGGGACATATTACTGGACATGTTCAGCCAGAAGAAAAGGTAAGGAAGTATAGAACTGTATTCGACTATGCTTTTTACCTCCATGAATGTCTTGTGAGGCTTGTGAGTGTTGATCGAGTGCATGTTTCCAATAAACGGTAGAGGTTTTGGCCCTGGAGGAAAATTGGCATATTTTTTCTTATTCTTGAAGACATTTGCCAAATATAGGATGATAACAACAGATAAAAGAAGTGAGATCAGCTCCATTGTCAACCTAGAGGTGAGATAAAAGGGGATGAGCCAATGATTAAGAAGCAGTGACTAGTGGTCATAGACAGCATACAGATGATAATGTACAAGAGAGTACAGTATTTTTCAGACTATAAGGCGCACTGGATTATAAGGCGCACGATCACTTTGTGCCTGCTAAAACGTCTAGGTTCATATATAAGGCGCACCTGATTATAAGGATGAATGACCAGCAGGTGGCAGACCTGTGCACAATTCAAGGCAGCTGTTGTCTGTAAGTACGGTTCATATATACGGTGCACTGGACTATAAGGCGCACCTTTGATTTCTGAGAAATTAAAGGATTTTTTGTGAGCCTTATAGTATAAATACCGAAAAATACGGTAGTCAATCGAAAACAGCTACCTAACCCTCTCACATAAATAGCGGCCTCACACTGGTCTTAAAGGGGTTGACTACTTGTCAATAAATCCCTTCTATTAGACATGTCTCTGCCTGTTTTGTACCTGTGTCTTTGCCTCCTTTGAGAGCTTCAGCCGTTCCTTGTTCTCACCATGCTGCCCTGCAAATATATACAGCTTCCCCTCTCTCTCTCTTACTGATCCTTATGGCGTCATCCTCTAGGTCTTTTCACAGTCTGTCTTTATTGACAGAGACAGGAAGAGGGGAAGCATCAGGTAGAGTCATAATTTCCTGCTACAGCTTCTCCTGTTCAGCAGAGCTCAAAGATGGAAACAAAGAAACAAGGAGAGTCTGCACAAGGTACAGAAGTAGGTAACAGAACTGCTGAATCACTTGATAAACATTCAAGGATTATCCATGAGGCAATAAAGGCACATGGGACACTTATGTTAAAGTGTGGTCAACCCCTTAAACATGACCAGTTCCTTGTTCTTACAGCAGATAGACTTCTTCTCCTCTCTATGGAATGAATAGGAAGCTCATCTGTGACGAGAATGCATATTCGTGATGGAGTAAAAAGGAATAGCTTAACCTTATTTTGGAAACTATTTTAGGTGGTTGCCCAGGGAAACATTAATATGCAACATTATAATAGACCCCTCACTGCAAGCAATACACTGATACACTGATACATCTTCTGTTTCCCTGCTTGCAGGTTTCTTTAATATAGTCCATAGTTATGTGATACAGGAAGTAGCATCACAGGGTCACTTGCTGTGACATCATGACCCCACATCATGTGACCGTTCGGATAATCATATGCACAAGGTGCTGGTTACATTGGAATTGAATTAGACTGGTTTCTGTACCATCCTTTACCCATCACCTTGTGATCGTGCCTAGACATGGTTTGGAGAAGGGCTGGAGACAGAGATGGGCCATTTGATACAGATACAGTCTGAGTGGTCTCTGGAGCCTTCACTACAGAACTGGGCTCCCTGAATGAGAAGCTTGAAAAGTAGGGCTGTGCAAACAGGACTGTCCCCAGATAACTCCTTTTACGGATAGCTTATCTACGCTATTTGTGACCTGTCTATTGGCCCAGGGTAGAGGTCTTCTGAGGTGAACAACATCACTGGACACACATAGTGCTGTAGAAGCTGAACCCCCTTCTTCATATTCTACTGCACTGATGGCAAACCTTTTAGACACCGAGTGCCCAAACTACAACCAAAACCTGCATATTTTTCACAAAGTGCCAATGCGACAATTTAAGTAGTAACTTATTACTCCCTGCTCTTTCACAGGTTCAAATTGTAAAGGCACCTGAGGACACCAATACTGTAGAAAGAAGGAGAAGAAGTTTGGATTATCATTGTAACTTCCTTCTAGGCTCCTGGGCTGCCTGGGACTGCAAGAGGCCTTGAGTCCTGTTTGGCAAACTCTACCCTGGGGTGATGGCTAGGGTGCCCATATAGAAGGCTCTGAGTGCCACCTCTAGCACCCATGCCATAGGTTCGCCACCACTGTTCTACTGTATCCAAGCCCTTGGAACACATATGCAATTTAATATAGTAAAGGCAAGGCCACCGGTAGATACAATGGAGATTTACTTGAAGTGATTATTTTCATGGTGGTAGCCAGGAATCGTTTTTTCTAATATGGTGCACAATGGGGCATTATTTATTTATTTTTTTTATGATCAGGAACATGATGTAGAAATGTTCTACAGGTTGCCCAGGTTTACAAATTTATGTATGGCTTGGGGGGGGGGAGGGTTGGGCTAAAAATAATAAAAAACATATACTTACCTCCGGAGATGCTCTCGTTCTCGAACGGCGCAGCTCATCACTGTTGGGCTTCTGCCTATATACAGAGGCCAATCCCAGCTTACACCAGTAAGCACCACGTTCTACAGCATTAGTTTCAGGCTGTAGGAGGCGTTGCACTAGTTGCGAAGTCAGTGCCGGCCTCTGTATACAGAAGGAGATCCAGAAGTGATGGGCGTCACCAGGAGAGTACCAGAGGAGGTTATGACCCAAATTAAACTGGATGGTGTAAAATATTAGAAGGTGGCTTAGGATATGGCTATGAGGACCGGTCACTTCTTCTACTTCATCAAGTTGTATATAGCTTTCGCATCACACATCTCTTTGGCTTTCGGCTTGGTTGTGTACCCATTTCATAGCCCAACTTCTTACCATTCAGCGTCGGCCGGATGTCTCTTCTCCCGTCTGTCTCTCTATACTGAGCCTTGAGCTGTGAAACACAGAGACAATATTTAACTATTGTGCTGACCTCACCTGCTGGAATTTGAGATGGGAAGGACTATAAACATTGTATAACATCTAATAACAATTCTGATCTCACCGAGCAACCAGTGACCCATTATTGAGCAAGTTCTTCCAAGCCTGCAGTAATAAAGTGGTTAAATAAGTGATGGAAGACAAAAGTAACTCTACTTTGTTTTTATATAAAAAATTTTAAAGATACGCTGAAAAGTACACCAGCAAGGTTTTCATCTTACCCCAATAAAAAGTTAACAGAGGCAACTTTTTGGTAATGTACCTCTTGTTGAGAGCAGCTCAATTGTACCTCTTGTTAAGAATTGGTCAATTGTACCTCTTGTTGAGAGTTGGTCAATTGTACCTCTTGTTGAGAGTAGCTCGATTGTACCTCTTGTTGAGAGTTGGCCGATTGTACCTCTTGTTGAGAGTTGGCCGATTGTACCTCTTGTTGAGAGTTGGCCGATTGTACCTCTTGTTGAGAGTTGGTCGATTGTACCTCTTGTTGAGAGTTGGTCGATTGTACCTCTTGTTGAGAGTTGGTCGATTGTACCTCTTGTTGAGAGTTGGTCGATTGTACCTCTTGTTGAGAGTTGGTCGATTGTACCTCTTGTTGAGAGTTGGTTGAAACTTTGACAAATTGGAGTGGTTGCAAGAGGTTGCAGTGGTTGCAAGAGGGCTCATGCATATTGAACGTACTGGCTACAGACAGCTCAGAATGACATTTGTAAAACACCTTCAAGAATGATAGTTTTGTTGACCACCCCCATTAAATACTTGGAATTATACATTGTATAGAGTTAAGAGTTACCAGGTTTATTCTTATCCTTTCTCTTTATTTCATTCTATTTGATCCCAGTCCAATTGTCATATTATATATTTAGCATAACTAAAGATTAATAATTCACTCAGCAACAATAATAAATGAATCCAAGCAATTATCTTATCACCTTTCCTCTATAGGCACTGCTCACCTTTACTCTATAACTGTTGCATAATCCTCACAGACACCGACCTTTCACTTAAAGGAAACCTACCGTCAGGAAACCTGCTATTAGAATAAATCTGATGTTAGATTCCTCAACCTGCTCTAATCTGTAATTTAATAATCCTGTAACCTAACTTGTTAAACAAATATATATATATTTTAGTAATATGTAAATTAACTGCAGAGGCTACTGGGGCGTGTACTAGCCTGGCCGGGCTATGGGAACTAGGGCTTCTCCATGCACCAGTAGCCTCTGCAGTTAATTTACATATTACTAAAATAAAGTTTTCAAAAAGTTAGGTTCCAGGATTATTAAATCACCCGAAAAACCTGAAAACCCGCCAAAAATGTACACTTTTCATAAAATCCCTTCACAAAAATGTTCCAAAAAGTGATCAAAAAAAGTTATGTGCGCCAAAATGGTACCACTGAAAAGGACAACACGTAAAAAATAAGCCCTAAACTAGCTCTGTCAACCAAAAAATATTAAAGTTACGTCTCCGAAAAGATGGCGATGCAAAAACAAATGAGATTTCCTCTATATTAGTTTTTTTCCAATAAAATTGTACAAATATATGAAAAACTATATAAATGAGGTATCACCGTAATCATAGTGATCGATAGAATAAAGATAATATAGTATTTTTAGTGTATGGTATACGACCCCCAAAAAATACAGAACGAAAGGAAACCAAAATTGACAATTTTCTTTTCACCCATACATTCAAAGGTTAATAAAATCTCATCAATAAGCTAATGACCTACTAAAATGAAATATTTGTAAAGTGCATCTTATGTCGCAAAAAATAAGCCCTTATATGTCCAAATTGCCAAAAAAATAAAGACTGTACAGCCAATAAAAAGTGACAATGCATAATCTGCTCTGAATGGCGCAGCTTCCCCCCAATGCCCTGGCGTGTGCCCATACAGCAGGTTACCACCACATATGGGGTATTGTTATACTCGGGAGGGATTGGGTATCAAATTTTGTGGAGCGTTTTGGTATTTTATCCACTGAGAATTAGTAAATTTTTTGAAAAACACATTCATTTGGCCAAAAAAAATGTACTTTCAAAATTGTATCCGATTTTGTTTTAACCCCTGTAAAACAATTAAAGGGTTAACAAACTTCACAAAAGTTGTTTCACGTACTTTGAGGGGTATAGTTTCTATAATGGGGTAATTTATGGGTTAATCTACTTTTATTTAGGCCTCTCAAGGTGACTTGAAACCTGAGCAGGTCCCTCAGTAGCAGGATTTTGCGTTTTTTATGAAAATGTGAAAAATCGCACCTAATGTTCAAAGCCCCATAACATCCTACAAAAATAAGGGTATGCATAAAAAACTATGTCCACATAAAGTAGACATTCGGTGAATGTTAGTTATTAAGTTGTTTTGCAGTTATGACTCATGTGTGGAAAAAGTAGAACATCGAGAATTTTTCAAAATTTTCACCAAATATCTGATTTTCTCATAAATAAATGCAAAACATACCACCAAAATGTTTCAACTAACATGAAGTACAAAGTGTCACGAGAAAACTATTTCAAAATCACTTGGATATGTTAAAGCGTTCCAAAGTTATAACCATTTATAGTGACACAGGGAAGATTTGAATAAAATCGTCCGTGTCAGGAAGGTGAAAAGTGGCTTCGGCGTTAATAATTAAGGAATAGTAATATAACTACAACAATAGGTTCATCTTAGAGCAGAGGTACATAACCTCTATTAGTCCGAGGACCACATGGTCACGCTGGTCAACTATAAGTCACCACACTGGTAACCAACCTCCTAGATACATCAACTACCATTATTCAGCACAAAATACCACCCCAGACACCAAACACCACATTCTATGTCATACAACAGTCTCTCAAAACTCATACGCCTAGTGTCTACCAATCCTTGCAACGATTTTGAGGGTTTTTCAATAAAGATTTTTATTTTATTTTATTCATGGTGCTAGGATACATTTTGTTTTCTTTCAATAAATAATAATACAGACCCCAGAGCAGATAATTCAAATACCAAAGTTCCCAATGCTGAAAGCAATAATATAAATGACAACAATAATAATAATGGAGAGACCCCAGAGGAGCCAAAAAAAGAAACCCCAGAGCAAGAGTTTATAATGGAGTCCCCCCAGAAAAGACTAATAGCACTGAGACCCCAGAATAGAGAATAATGAGCAGACAATGCAATACTCAGTGTTTATTACTTTCTCTCATCACCTTTCCTCTAGAGGCAGGACATTGCACCCTTCACTTATCACAATTATCTCCGGAATGACCCTGGGATGGGGAAAGAATAATCCCGGGCTTATAGCCAAGAATTGCAATCCTAAGAGCCCAATTATAGTAATCATGCCAATACCAGGACCCTTTTATAGAATTTTACTGGGCTCCTGATATTTGTATCCAGCCAGTCCTTGGAGCAGTACTGATGGTATGGGATGCTGTAATGATATTATCCATGTGAAAAGTATTTGGGTAAATTTGGGAATTAACTCATTGTTAAAGCATAAGCTAAAATCTGCTACTGAGTGATGGACTGCAATTGGGAAGTAAAAGTTCTCTTTATGTAGACTTTGCCAATTGATGCTGCCTTGCAGGCGTGTGGAGACTTATAGCCATTGATTCACCACTAGGGGATTCTGGGAAATATGCAAATATGTTTTCCAGGATGGGGTAAGTAAAATCACACCTCTTTTGCTTACTTGTAAGGCAGCCCCCTTACCATCAAGCATGATTTTCAGAAAGACTAATGACATGAAGTGTGATTCAAGCCAAACCAGTATATCTATTCCAGAAGGAACAGATTCCCAACTGTAGACAGTTTTTTGATTGAAAAGAGCTTTATTCAAAATTCCATGATCACTCCCTCTGGGGAGAGAGAGAGTGGGCTACGCCAAATCCTCTTCTTCCTCAGTGTAGTCTCTTTGGGCCTCCCAGATGGTGTAGTCCCTCAGTTTTGAGGACCATTTGGTGGCAGTCTTCCGTGGTAAGGGTCTCCTTGTGCCACGTGAGGCACCTCCTGGCGTACTAGATGGTGCCCTTGAAGCAGTTAACAAGGCGCCAGGCATCCTGGATGGCTCCCACGGTGTGTGTCCCTTGAAACAAACCATAAAGCACCGCGTGGTGGGTCATGGTGTTCCTGGGCACAGAAGTGGCAAAATCCTGCTCCAGGGCATCCAACAAACGCTTTGCAAAAGGGCACTCCCAAAACAGGTGCATGGGTGTTTCCACCCTCCTGGGGCACCTGGGACAGAAGCACGTCTTGCTCAGCCTCTGGGCGTACATGAAGGCCCTCAGGGGCAGTCCCCCCTTGATGGCCATCCACGATAGGTCCTTGTGTCTGTTGGAAAGCCGCTCCCAAGACGTTGCTCCAAACTGTCTTGGCCGTGTCAGGGGCGACTCCTGGAAGCTGTGCTGTGGTGTTTTTGGCTCTGATGAGCTTGTGGATGGTCTTGGGCTTCCACAGGTCCGGTTTAAGTCCCTCCAGATGGTGCTCCCTAACAAAGTCCACAACCCCGGCGTAGTACCAGGGAGTGTCCCAGTTGAAAGGGAAGGAGCTGTCCCACTTGTCCCACCCCAGCTTGCGCCAGAGAGGCAGGAGAAAGTAGCGGGACACGGACTTTCCCGGAGAGCTTGTGGTAGTCCTTAGGGTTTTGCGGACGCAGTCACAAACATAAGCGATCCAGAGCAAAGTGGGGATGTCAGGGATGCCTTCCTCCCCTTGAGTGGTGCCTTGTACATGATTCTCCGCTTAACTCTGTCCATTTTGCCCCAAACAAACTTGAAAACTGTCCTGGTAATTTTGGCGCTCACCTCGGCCAGGGGCGGCCACGCCTGTGCGGTGTACTGTAGCACAGGCAGCACCTCGTTACGCAAAACAACAGCTTTCCCCTCCAGAGAGAGATGTCTGCAGCTCCACAACATAGTCCTGTTCTTGACCTTGGCCAGGCGTTCTTCCCAAGTCTTTAGGGCTGCTCCTTCCTTTCCGAACCAAACCCCCAGAACCTTGATGAAGTCCTGCTGGATGGTGAATGGGAAGGGGGCAGAAGAAGAGAGGTGCCAGTTCCGGAAGAGCATAGCTTCTGACTTCTTGCAGTTGACCTTTGCCCCTGAAGCTTGTCCGAACTTGTCGCAGGTCTGGACGAGCGCCGTCACCGAACGCTGATCAGCGCAGAAGACGGTCACGTCATCCATGTACAGTGAACACTTGACCTCGTCGCTATCTGGTCCCGGTGCGGTGATCCCTCTGATCTCTGGATTTTGCCGGATAGATTCTGCAAGCAGTTCTATAACACAAACAAATAGAAGAGGTGAGAGAGGGCAGCCTTGCCTGATCCCTGAAAGCACGGGAAAGGGGTCAGTCTTCCAGCCGTTCACCAGCACCGTGCTGTGGATGTCAAAGTACATGAGATTAACATAGGCACAGAACATCTTACCCAGCCCGAACTTACGCAGGGCCTGGCCCATGAGTTTGTGCAAGACCCGGTCGAACGCCTTCTCCTGGTTGAGGCTGACCAGGGCCGCCTGTATCCGGTGACTTTCAGCCGGATACAGGCTGACGAGGGCCAGGCTGTCCGCGATCCTGCGGTCGGGGATGCCACGGGTCTGGCCTGGGTGGACGATCTGTCCGATGACTGCCTTCAGCCTGTTCGCCAGCACTTTCGCCAGGATCTTGTAGTCCACGTTGAGGAGAGAGATGGGCCTCCAGTTCTTCAGGTCGCATCTCTCGGCCTTCCCATTGGACAGGATGGTGATCATGCCTTGCCTCAGGGACGGTGGCATCCTGCCCTCCACCACCATCTCCTCGAAGAGCTCCAGCAGGTCCGGGCAGATGAGGTCCCCCAGCGCTACGTAGAGTCCTGCCGGGTCTGAAGGATTTAGCGGCAGAGAGCAGCTCCTCCACCGTCAGAGGGGCGTCCGTGGCTTCGGCACCTGCAGGATCGAGGGTGTTAGTGATACCTGACAGGAACCTCTCGGCGGCTTCGTCGTCTGTGGGTTTTGGAGAGTAGAGGCCGCTGTAGAAGTCCTTGGCGACTCCCATGACGGCCTCCTTCCCCCTCTGCGTGCTTCCGTTCTCGTCTCGCAGCCCGTTTAGGGGAGTGTGGCCGGCGTGGACTTTCCTGAAAAAGAAAAAGTTGCACTTTTCACCCTTCTCCAGGTTGTCCACCTTGGCACAGAAGATGATGCGCCTGGTTTCCTCCTCAAAGTGTCTTTTCAGGCCCTCCTTGGTCTCCGCCAGCTCATCCTTCACATCCCAGCCGCAGCGCTGGAGGTCCTGCAGACATCGCAGCTGTCGCTGCAACCTTCTGAAGTCCCTCTTGGCTCTGGACGCCTGCCGCCTGCCTTTGTCCTGAAAGAAACAACGGATTTGAACTTTAGCGTACTCCCACCATTCGCTTACAGTGTCAAATAGGCATTTGTCATTCCTGAGCACCATGTAGAGTTCTCTAAGCTCCTCTTGAGCCTCCTCCCCTTCCAGCAGGGCGCAATTCAGTTTCCAGGAGCCCGGGCCAGATGGGAAACCATGGCCCAGAGCTACCTCTACCCGAATGGCCCTGTGGTCAGAGAAGAAGCAGGGGATCATAGAGTATCCGCATGGCTTGACTGTCCGGGAGGTGAACACGAAGTCTATCCGGGAACGCACTGAGCCATCGGGGCGGCTCCACGTATAATTTACGGAGCCGCTCCCCATGGAGCCCACCGCGTCCCTTGAGGACGCTTCAGCTGCCATCTCGATCAGCAGTTTGAGCGTGGGGTCCAGCCTGCTAGCTGTGCCAGAGCTGCGACCGTCCTCTTCCACAGGGCAGTTGAAGTCGCCGGCCAACACGACTGGTCTAGTGGTGGCGAGGTGTGGCCTGAGGCGCTGGAAAAGCTCCAGGCGCACATCCCGGTCAGGGGAGGCATACATATTGATGAGCCGCACGGGCTCACCCGCCCAGGAGCCGTCCACGATCAGAATTCGACTGCAGACGAGCTACTGGACGGAATCAAGCGTGAAAGCGCCGCCCCTGAGAAGGATGGCCACGCCGGCAGACCTGCAGTCGCCACCACCGGACCAGAAGGAGGGACCGAGACTCCAGCGCTCCACCAGGTGCTGGTAAGACCTAGAAGAAGGGAGGGCACACTCCTGCAACATGAAGACATCGCTAGACTGGGAAGCAAGAAAGTTTAGTACCGTGCAACACCGAAACCTATCCCTGATGCTCCTAACATTGATGGAGAAAACGGTTAAAGGGGTATTCCCATCAGGGCATTTACATTTAATTAAATTCATTTGCTATATGTAAACATTTCTTCAATTGGATGTTAATAAAAAAAATGTTCCTGTGTGAAGATAATGGGGCATATTTATCAGGGCCTCTGCGCACCGCCACTGGCGCAGAGGCCCTGAAATAATCGCAAATGCTAGCTTATTGCTAGCTTTTGCGATTATTTTCCCCAATCCGCCACCTTCACGCCAGTGGGGCATGAAGGGGCGTGAAGGGGGGGCGCGGCCGGCGGAGCTGGGGGCGCGGCCGGACGGGAGTGGGCCGGCGCGGGGCGTTACTGTCCCCGCGCCTGCGCACTCGTTGCTGCCGGCGACTTTTCATACGTGAAAAGTCGCCGGTTGCGTTTTTTTCTACGCCAGGCCCTGCCTGGCGTAGGATAAACGCTGCGCAACTGGCAGCCCGATACATGAAGAGGCAGAAGCCTCTTCATGTATCGGGCTGCGAATTTGCAGCGGCGGGGCGATCATACGCTGGCGCAGGAGCGCCAGCGTATGATAAATATCCCCCAAAGTCTCTTAAATGTAGTCATTCTGTCCCTTAGAAACGAGATGGCTTCCTCGGATACGACCACATCACACTCTGGCAGCGGTGGCCAGACATGCGCTATAGAGTCCTGCTGGACCATCAGGATTCAGCAATCATTACCACAGGACTTATCAAAAAGTGAATGAAGGCCTAAAATGGAAGTACCACACGTCTAAAGACCATAATGTATACACCGAGAAAAGGGGACGTGTTATAGGTACTAATGCTGTACACGATGGCTAATCAAAAATAGAAAATCTTTATTTGTTTTGCATAAATATACATACAGACCACACGTGTATACCAAAGACAATTAAAAGCAATTAAAAAGCACCATCCAGTGCTAAGTCTCGAAAAATAGCAGCAAGCCAAAATGATGTGCCGGAGTAATGAATGCTTGTTGCTATAGGCAACCCTAAAGAAACTAATACATGCAAAATGAGCAATAGGGTTGACAACCAACGTACCCTACTCAATGTCAGTGACCAGTGTATGGCTGGAAGGTGTAAGAAGTGAACAATATAACTCTATGAAAAAATCACAGGATAGGTACACCAAACACTGAAAAGATAAATGAAAAAATATCACCAAGGGTAGGGTAGATGGGGCTGGCTCCCATCTACCCATCTACCCTACCCTTGGTGATATTTTTTCATTTATCTTTTCAGTGTTTGGTGTACCTATCCTGTGATTTTTTCATAGAGTTATATTGTTCACTTCTTACACCTTCCAGCCATACACTGGTCACTGACATTGAGTAGGGTACGTTGGTTGTCAACCCTATTGCTCATTTTGCATGTATTAGTTTCTTTAGGGTTGCCTATAGCAACAAGCATTCATTACTCCGGCACATCATTTTGGCTTGCTGCTATTTTTCGAGACTTAGCACTGGATGGTGCTTTTTAATTGCTTTTAATTGTCTTTGGTATACACGTGTGGTCTGTATGTATATTTATGCAAAACAAATACTGTAAAGATTTTCTATTTTTGATTAGCCATCGTGTACAGCATTAGTACGTATAACACGTCCCCTTTTCTCGGTGTATACATTACCACAGGACTGATGTGGGTCATGTAGTAACTTCCGGACATTTTATATACAAAAATAATTTGTTTCTTTGTGCAATCCCTCCAGCAGAGGTGGCCATATCCGAGGAAGCCATCTCGTTTCTAAGGGACAACATGACTACATTTATGAGAAATTATCTTCACACAGGAACATTTTTTTTAATAACATCCAATTGAAGAAATGTTTATGTATGGCAGATTAATGAATCTGAATGTGAGTGCCCAGACGAGAATACCCCTTTAAGTTAGCCATCATGAAGGAAAGAAAAGAGTTGGTTAGCTCTGGGACGATACGCCCTTAGTTACCCTCCCTCCTTGAGGGTGAATTCCGCAAACTCGCTGATTCTCACTTGCAGCTGGTCCGGGAGGTTGTTGTAGACCATGTGGTCTGACTCCTCCCCTTCTTCTTCTTCTCCCTGGGACAGATCAGAGCTGTCCTCTAGCAATTTCTTGCGGGCAGAGGTGGCTGGGGGGCTGTCCCTCTGTTTCCTCTTCTTCCTGTTAGGTTCTGTGGAGACAGAAACAGAAGAACGGGAAAGGTAGGGGAAGTTTGCCTCTGTCTTGGCAAGGAGAGAAACGGCGGGGGAGGAGGTCATGAGTGCCACTTCTCCGTGGGTTTGGGGTGGGAGGGTGGCCTTAGGGGCCGATGATAGGATATCTGTGATGCCGACTAGGGGGGCTGGGGTGGCATACACAGAGGGGGAATGGGGGCGGGTGGGCCGTTTGGGGGAGGAGGGGGGGGTTGATACTTATCCTTTGTTGTCTTGGGCTTTGACACCTTCTGGGGCTTGCTGGCTCCCTTTGACGCCTTGGCCTCTTTCCTCGACACCTTCTGCTGTGTGGCCTTTGTGGGCTGCCCGGCAGGAGGTCGAGCTTCAAAAGCCTTGGCCGGTGCCGCCGTAGCGACATCGGCCCAGGTCTTGGTCTTCTTGGGGCACTGCTTGTAGCCATGCCCTGTCATGCCGCAGAGTTTGCAGGTGGAGATCCTAGTGCAATCCTTGGTCTGGTGCCCCGTTACCCTGCAGTTCCTGCAGGCTTCCTCTGTACAGGCCTTTGCCACGTGCCCTTTCTTGCTGCATTTCCTGCAGATCTGCGGCATGTCCGGGCAGTACATCAGTCCGTACGAGTTGCCCAGCGTGAACGTCTGGGGCAGGTGCGCCAATCCGTCTTCCGCCAGGATGTCCTTCTCCAGCCTCACCGTTGCGGACCACTTCCCCATCCAGACTCCGTAGCAGTTGAGGAGCTTGGTGGGCTCCTTCACCACGGTGCAGTGTCTGCTGAGGAAAGTGGCGATGTCCTTACCAGGAGTGTGCAGGTTCCACATCGACACCGTTATCCTCTTCTCCTCTCTCTGCAGCAAACAGTTCCTGACGAAATTGGAAAAGGGGCACTAATCACCATCTTCACCGCCTCCCAGTACTTCCTGCACACGTTCAACGAGACGAAGGTCACGTAGAATAATCCCGTGACCATGGCTTGGACCCCGTAGATCTCGGTCGGCTTGATCCCTCGGTCCAGAAGCATCCCTTCCGTGGACCTCCTTGAGCCTCATCGCCACAGTGTCCCTCATGTAAGCGAGGAGCTTGGGGGGCTCCTGGCTGTTTTGCTTGGCCGCTTGTGGTTGCTGGGGCTGTGGGGAGGCCACTTCTGGGGTAGAAGCTGCGGCTGGGGTGGAGGACTCACTGACCGGGGTCTTGGGGGCCTTGCTCCTCTTTTTCTTGTACTTTTTCCTGGAAACTTCAGGGGCAGGGTTTTCCTCCTGTCCCTGGGCTTCCATCATTGGTTCTTCCTCCACTATTGGGGCTTCCATCTCTGGTTGCTTGTAGGTGGGGGATGGGCGAGGTGGGAAGAAAGGTCCTCTGCAGAGATTGTCCCTTGGAGTGGGTGGAGCTAATCGACCCGAGGGGGTGGAGCTATGCAGATTTTCCTTCTTTCCCAGCGGTTGCTTGCGAAGAGATTTCTCAGATTCTCGAGGAGAGATTCCGATTTTTCTTTCCGCAGGAGGTTTTCTTGCTCGAAAGATTCCCCGCTGGATGCAGGGATTCTTGTTCTTGGCTGAAGAAAGGCTTTGCGATGCGGGGATCAGAAAATTCTTGTCTTCAACTTGCAGTTTTCGCCGATTTAGTATGGGTGTTTAGCTCGCTGTTCTTATAAGAACACACACCGCCTATGATCGGTAGGGTGATACAGACGAGGCAGAGTCGAAGGCCAATCTATTAGGTGAGAACCACCTTTTTGATCATGGTATCTCCCCTTCCAGGTAACAACTGTAGACAGTTGTTGCATCTCTTCGGTACAGTGTAGGGAACTGGTTTGGCTGAGTGAGAGGCTTTTGACTAGGGTTAGGAAGTAAGAGCTTTCTTTATGGAGACTTTGCTACTTAAGGCCGTCTTGCAGTTATATGGAGACTTATAGCCATTGATGCTGCACTGAAGGATTCTAGTATATATGCAAATAACTTTTCCATTATGGACAAATAGTCACATTGCAGATGTATTCATGAGAGGGCACTCATCCAAATACCCTAGTGCTGTAATGGACCAATCAGAACTTGTCTGAGACTTTAATATCTTTATCTATAATTTTTACCATCAATATATTCGGATGCTTCGATTCCTTGTTTTATATAGGATCAAGCCCTAATATTTCATCATACTGGTAATGAGAGGATTATTCTCCTTCTATATGTCAGTGTCACATGACTCGGTGCACACACGTGTGCCTGACCTGCCTGTTTACATTCCATGTAGCTGCTTCACCTTTACTCCACCAGAACTTATCCTCGGTGACTTCCTACTATTAATCTTTCACTCTAGTAAAACACTTTCACCTTCTTGGCTGAACCTCTCCATTACACGGTCTCTTATGTAACTTGCTCCCTGTGTAGGAAAACAACTTTCATACTTGCAGTTTAAAAACAAAAATGGGTCTAGAGAACAGGCTGCACCCTACCACCCCACCAGGACCCCCTGGATCTCCAGCTCTCCATGTATAAGTTGTGTGGTTTGGAGTATGGACATCACCACTGCTCTACAAATCTGCTGATCACAAATGTTTCCCTTGCTGTGATTTTAAGTCCTTGATGCTATAACTGTGACAGAGACCCCGAGGGACATGTATTTCATAGAGCACAGTTTAACTTATTGGGGCTCATTTACTAAGGGTCCGCGGAGCACATTTTCGTCGGGTTTCCCGACGATTTCCACATTTGTGCCGCATTTAAAAGGGGATTTTGTCGCACGTGATTGGATTTTGGTGCATCGGCGCCGGCTTGTACACGACATAAATCAGGGGGCGTGGCCGCCGGACAACCCGACAGATTCGGACTACACGCGACATTTAGAATTGTGCCACAAGACACGCACTTACAAGCACCGGGAAGAAAAAGGTGAACTCCTGCGGACCTCAGCAGGGAAGCGACGGATGCAGGAACTCGGGCACACAATCTTCATGAATCGCGCCGGACTTTATCCTCGACGGACCATCCGAATCGGGGATCGCGACAGGACCAGGTAAGTAAATGTGCCCCAATGTATCTATCAGTATTCATACAGGAGAAATTTTAAGAAACCTAATATAGAATGTGTAAGAACTTGGGGGACAACCCATATGAGATCTATCACAGCTTCTTCACGTGTTGTCACGGCTTTCCCTGGCTACCAAGTGATGAACTTGCCTAGTCAGCAGTAATGTGTCTGTATGAGCTACTAGGAGACCTAAAGGTCTAACACTGAAACCAATGGCTCTTTGGCCAAGTACAAAGCATTTCCAGTCATTGCCTTACTAGTTATAGGCGAAGCAGAGGCTTAGCCTACATTCTGGGTCCTTAACAGGACTCTCTACCTACCATGTGCCTATTATAATATTTGTTTTTTATTTATAGCAACTGGGTCCAATTATTTCCTCCCTGGGGGTTTGGTTGTAGCCATTGACCAAGCAAGAACTGTATCTATACAGGCAGTCCCCGGGTTACATACAAGATAGGGTCTGTAGGTTTGTTCTTAAGTTGAGTTTGTATGTAAGTCGGAACTGTATATTTTATCATTGTAATCCCAGCCAGAACTTTTTTGGTCTCTGTGACAATTGGATTTAAAAAATGTTGGGTTGTCATAAGAATCAATATTAACACTAAAGCTTCAATACAGACACCTGTGATAGCTGTTATAGCTGATCATTGTAGCCTAGGACTAAAGTACAGTGATTACCAATATCCAGAGGTCCGTTTGTAACTATGGGTCGTATGTAAGTCGAGTGTTCTTAAGTAGGGGACCACCTGTATAAGCTGAAGGAATATGACTATCCATATACAGGTAGTCCCCTACTTAAGGACACCCAACTTACAGACAACCCATAGTTACAGACGGACCCCTCTGCCCACTGTGACCTCTGGTCGAAGCTCTCTGGATGTTACTATATCCCCAGACTGCAATGATCAGCTGTAAGGTTTCTGTAATGAAGCTTTATTGATAATCCTTGGTCCAATTACAGCAAAAAATTTTAAACTCCAAAAAATTTGTCTAGAACTTCAATTATAAAATATACAGTTTCGACTTACACACAAATTCAACTTAAGAACAAACCTCCGGACCCTATCTTGTACGTAACCCGGGGACTGCCTGTATTTATTCCATAAGCATTATATGATAACATTGGTGGTCATACAGGCAGGAACTGGATCTTTATCTTGCATTTCCAACTATGTAATTAGCCATCTGTATCTCTGGTTTGGTAACTCACAAAGCCATAAGCCTGATGGGATCGTAAAGATTCTTATTGCTGTGATGTTGATGGTCCATCCCAAAGATAAATGATGAATACTGAAAAGCCAAAAAATCCCTTTAAAATTAGCTTAATTATATCAATCCAGACCTGTGAAGGGCAATGACGTTGACACTCTGGCAAGGATGTGGTTCTAGTGATATTGTTCTGTCCCAGGGATCATGCTTGATGCAACTATTATCCAACAAAATTAATTCCTTTATTATATGGAAAAAATTACAACATACCAAATTATCTTCAGACACTCCCAGTATGACAGTTACATGAACCATGCTGGGGAGGAGGAGCTTAATGCAAGAATTCAAAATGCACCAATCAAATCCCTGTGTTATGCTCCACCCATTTAGAATTCACATCCCATTTCATCTGCGAGGGAGGGCACAGATTTTATATGGTTTGGGGGCATTTGTGGCCCCACTTCCAGGAATAAGGTCAAGTTTAGCCCCTGGTGGGGCCTGGAAAGTGAAGTTTTGTAACAGCGTAGTGAAGAATAGGAAAAGCTCCATTTTAGCCAAGGTCTCCCCAGCGCAACTTCTCTTACCTAAAAGAAAGAGCAAAAAAAATATAAGAAGTATAACAGTAACTGAAATGGAGTCTACTGGCTCCCAGACCATCCCACAGCTAGAAGGTAGAATCGTAGAGACAGGTCTTATGCTGTTATATACTCAGAGATCCAATACTAGAGTCTGGTCTGGGGTCAAAATCTACGACTTCAGCTTAATTGGGCATTTGAGTGGGGACTTGGTTTGGGATATACTTCTAAAGGGGTCTGATTTGGAGTTTTATAAGTCAGTTGTCAAAAATTTTTCAGTGTCTGATTTGCTGTATTCACTTTTTCTAGGATGTAAATGTATTCAGTGGTCTTGGCCGGGGTCATGTTGTAATCTGGGCCAGGTCTGGATGCTAAATGTATTTATGGGTCTGGTGTCTGGTCTCATGTTAGTATAAATAATGAGATCTGAATTTATTTGGAGGTTTTATGTCTTAGTGTCATAAGGGATGAGGGAGGGTTCCGAATATTTTTAGAATTTTTGTCTTGGATCTAAGTTAAAGGGTCTCTGCATGTACATGTATCTGTGTCTTTGCTTCCTTTGAGCCGTTCCCTGTTCTCCCCATTCTCCCCTCTCCACATACACAGAGGGCCACATGTATCACTCGTTTTTTCTGTTGTTTTTGCGCCTTTTCATTCAGGCACACCGTTTTTGCGCCATTTTTGCGATTAAACGCCAAACTAGCCGCGCAGCAAAAATAACCAGCTTTCCCTCATCTATCTTACCAATCCAGATGTTTTGCTGCGCCTAATGATATTCATCACTTGCTACGTTTTCATTTAGGCGCAAAAACGGGCGCAAAAACACTCCAGCCGGGGAAGAAAGCACTGAGCCCCTTTGCAGAACAGCTCATTTCTAGCAGCAAAGCTCAGCCAGACACTAGAACATATAATAGATACATTAGATACTCTGCAGACACTGGAACAGATAATAGATACATTAGATTACAGACATTACATTACAGACAGGAGCTGCAGACTCTATTTACAGTTCATCACCTTCTATTTACAAAACATTCTGCAAAACGCTGAGCTCACAGCAAGAGAGCTCAGAAGTTTGCAGAACTTTGCAAAAGTTTGCAGAATGTTGCAGATACTACATACAAGTGTCCCCCATGTAATTCTGCACAGTATCACCAGTGTGTCTGAGGGGGATACTGTGCAGAATTACAGGGGTGCAGCAGGAGATCAGCACTGGGGGATCCCCTCCAGGAGAAGCCACTGCTGAGGAGATCACTGGGTGTAGGGTGTCACACACCTGGGTGCTGCTGTGAGTATTATCTTCATTCTGGGCTGTGGGAGAAGCAGAGAGGAGCTTGTAGCAGGATCACATGTAAGTGCCTGAATCTAACATTGCGCCGAAACTGCGCCAAAATTGCGCCTAAACTGTTTTAAAGTAAAGTGATTAATAAGAGGCAGGAAATTAACTTATCACAGATGGTTGTAGCTTGTGATAATTCTGGCAAAACAGTGCGCCAGAATTTAGGCGCAACTACTACACTTAGGCGCACAAAAGTGATAAATGTGGCCCACAGTTTCCTATTTCTGACTCCTTCAGTCCGTCTTAATGGCATCACCCAATGTGCCTCTTTCTCTCACAGTCCATCCTCACTGACAGACAGAGAGAGGGGAGAGGAGCAGGATGAGTCATAATCTCCTTCTGCAGCTTCTCCTCCTATTTAGCAGAGCTCACACATGTAAACAAAGATCCACAGAGAGTTTGCAGACAGCACTAAAACAAGTAGCAGGACTGCTGAATCACTTGATGAAAATTCAAGGGTTATTATTAAGGCAGTAAACACACATGGGAAACTTATGTAAAAGAGTTGCCAACCCTTTTAATTTAGCAGCCTGGACTGGCATTCTTAATTATTTCTGATGTCAGGTGTGGGGCATAAAATTATTTATTTGATTTTGCTATAGAGGGAGGCATGGTTGCAAAATCGAGAGACAAAATTTCTTCAGCAAAAGCTCTAGTCATCAGATTAAGTAGTCTTAATTTTTGATTGATGAAAAGAGAACAACACCAGCTATGTCATCTGTCCCTGTTATATTACTGGTGCTTTCTGTCTGGACATTGCATGTAGGCCCTAATGGTCTCACCAAGATATTTTTGTCTGAGGAGTCCTGAAGGCCACATAAAATGTTCTGAATTGGTCCATAGTAAGTTGGGCCATACTATAGATTTTGTAAGAAGGCTAGAAGATGTAAGTGATGGATCTATGTTAATTCTGGCACCTAGTCCACCATTACCTATAGAGAACGGGATGAAGGCCTCGCTCTTTTTGAAATTGCCATCTGAATCAAGAAAGTGTCCTGGATAAAACTCTTCCGGATTCTCAAAATATTCTTTACCTTTCAGTACAGAGTGCAGCATCGGCATAACAACTGTGCCCTGAAAGAAAAATTATAGAAAGTGTGTCAAACATCTTAAAATCCTTCTGTCCCAGGGGTTGGGCTTTGGTTTATATGCATTTCAAAAAACAATATGTGACTTGTCTGTGCTGCTCACTCCTCAGCTCTCAGCCCTCACCTTTGTGTTCCTGTACAAATCCTCCCTCACTGATGTCAGCTCACCAGGCTGTGGCCTCTGAGAAGGAGCAGGAGGGAGGAGCTGTACAGGAGCACAAAGGTGGGGGCTGAGGAGTCTGCAGCACAGATAAGTCACATGATAGTTTTTGAAATGCATCCAAATCAAAGTCCAACCCCTGGGACTACAAAGGTTGTCAGTTAAGTTAATTATATTGTAATTCAAATGTTATGAGAAGGCAGAAAGCCATATTAGCAATTTAATTGTGATGGGCTTCTGTAACCTGTCTTTTGTGAAAATGAGGTCCCTGGTGACAGGTTCCCTTTAATCCATACAACGAATGCATTATATTAAATAAAGAAAGTAAGAGTAAAGAGAAATATAAAAAAATAATATAAAAGTAAATACTAGGGGCTTGACCTTGCGACTACTGTCCATGGGGGACATTTATCGCAAACCAGGGTATGATATCCCCACTGCTCCTCCGGAGCAGGTGGCTGACAGGTGGCTGCGCAGCGTTCATTTCTATACCAGGTCTTTGCTGGTATAGAAATAAGTGCAGCCTTTGATTATTCATGTCTGAAAGATTGCCGCCCACACTGAGAACAGACACATTCCTTACCTTTGGTAGAAAGAAGCCCCTAAACGTGACATCGTGAGACGCTACATGTGCGACACTGCCCGGGGCGATGTCACCAAACCTCTGCACCTCGTGTATGACGGCGTCTGTGTACGGCATCTGTCTCCGGTGCTCCATCTGAGGTTGCGATGACCCGATCACTTTTTCAATTTCACTCTGGACTTTTTCTGCCAAAGAATTGGTAAATAGCCGAAGGTTTATTATTACAAATATGAAGACGTAAATCTTTTATCAAAGTCTAAAATAGGGATGTCATGAAAACTCAAATTCATTCAGGCAAACACCCAAAAGTGACCATTAAACACGTAGTAAGCTAAAGCGGGGCAGGAGGACCACCCATTTAATACTAACAATAACAAAGAAATTGTGTAGAGTTCTAGGTTCCACACCTTGAATTTCTGGATATTTCATCATCAGCAGAAGAGCCCATCTTAATGTAGTTGATGTGGTCTCCATTCCTGCAACAAACAGATTATCCACCAGCGCAACCAGGTTCTCATTGTGGAAATACTGAGCGGACTCCGGAGTTCCCTTAAAAAAAGAATATATAAAAGTCATCATATGGAGAACAATCTATACACTACCTTATATTAGACATTATAGCCCAGATTTATCAACAATGAGCCAAACTGTACTAAGTGCAGGGGGCGGCAGATACTGGTGCACAGTCTTCCATTATCTGGCGCCCCCTGCACTGCTCGGGAAGTGTGCACCATCTTTTTTTAGGTGTATTGTAAGAAAACAGAATGCAACACAACTCTGTCGAGTTGATGAATTAAATGTGTCGTATACTCCGACTAACCAATGACAGTCCCTTTAGGTGAATATTTTTTTGTCTACACAGTGCAGCCGTGGCACAAAACTGGCGCACACACACGTACAAGATCCAAAGACGTACTTTTCAGTGCAAAGGCAGACAGAAAACTGTATAATTTAATAAAAGCAATGAAAATAAAATACCTCCTGCTGTTTGACGAGGAAGGCATCGATTAGATTCCTTTGGTCATTCACATCCAGTTCCTTTCTCTGTTTAGTAAAAATTGTCTCTAAAAAAGTGTGAAATTCTCGGATGTTTGCCAAAATCTTCCTGTGAGCTCCCGGCAGCCATTTTACCAGCACAGGAACACTGTTCAACAGCTTTAAGATCAATATAAGGTAAATATTATTGATATATATAATAAAGGTGGATTTATAAATATATTTACTATTTGCTTTTATGTTTTTTTATATTATTATTAGGCTCGGATTGCCGGTAGGTGAACAGCTATGTCTTATGAGCTACGCTTGGCCGATTTTCATGTGCAATACCCCTGGAAGTTCCTGCTGATACTGTGGTGGCTCAGTCCGACCCTGAGTTTTGTACGCCTATAAATTACCGTAATCTGTTCATTTTACTGATATTTTAAACATTTAATTTTTAAAAAAATAAATCTCTTGATTTATCACAATTTCAAAGTAAAAAAAATGGGAGTAAATCTTACCCTGACCAAGGGGCTTCCAAGAAGTCTTATGTTTTCATTAATTAAGCTCACAAGTTTCAGGATAGTGGGATCCTCATAGTCAAATCTACTATTGAGCAGAATGGACACAATGATATTGGCTACGGCCGAGTTCACACTGTTTAAGTTTTCAAAAGTTTTCCCTAAAAAAGTAGACAAAGGTGTTTAAGTATTGGTTCACAACATTTACAAAATACATATTACTCTATCATGTTCAATTACAGTAATCATAGGTAACCAAAATCGGAACCTGATAGTAAGTGTCCTATTCTCCTGCAGCAACCCGGCAGATTGTCGATATTAAAAACAAGTCTGTACATCATAGATGTTGTGGATCATTCAGAAATAAAGTCTTTTGCCCAGTTTATTGTTGGGGATCCCAAAGAATTGAACTCTCATATAAAGTAGAATAACTTCACACCATGTGACTCTGACTGCTTCCCCCTACCACCTGGGGCATAGTTCCTTCTCTCTCTTATATATATATATATATATATATATATATATATACATTTCTTGGTCTTCAAATTGTTTTGCTAGCTCATTTTCTGGCCTACTGTAAAATTCTACTTCTTTACTCTTTGTATTTGATTCTTGGCTTTGTTTATTGACTATTCTTCTCTATTTTCAACTCTGGTGTTTGTATGTCTTCTCAGTTTCAACCCAGACTGTTTAATACCCCCTATTGAGTTTGTTTGTCTATTTACTTGTTTCATTCATCATCTACAAATTTTTCTGTTAGGCATAGAAATTATGATTATGGCTAACCAAAACCCTAACCTGAATGTTAGATTACGGAATGATTGGCAGCAGAAATGCTTGTCGCCATTTTTGAAGGATTTGTCCAAAGCAAATCAGACAAAAATTTGGATACAGTTCAGAGTTGGACTGGCAGTTTCATACCAAATCTCTGTATCAACAATTTCATTTACTCATCTCTACTATTCCGATGTGTTTTCCAAACCAAGCTACTTTGTCTACATCAACTGCGGAAACTACAGCTATCTCCCATCCTAACAGTTACACCACTAAGACATTCAGTATTCAGTACATAAGTATTTTTACACACATAGGGCTATCTATTTTGTCATTACCAGCACACCATGACATTACTTGAAGGAATTGCTGATTGGATGTTAGTTGGAGTCACCCAATCAACTGATCATGTGACCAATATCAACTGTAAACTCTACCATATGATCATAGAACCTATAGTTCTATAAATCCTCTCTCACCTTCATAAGATCTAAACTTCTGCACCAGAGACTCGGCCTCCTCAGTGATCTTATCCTCGATTATCTTCTTCCCCATCCCATAGTCTCGTAGTGTGGAGAGAGTGAATCTTCTCATCACCTTCCAGTTCTCTCCATTAGCCATGATGACGCCTGTACAAAATACATAGAGGACTTATCAATTTGTACAGTTTCAAAAAGAAGGAAGAAGTTTGAGGTTGGGTGGAAATTATATTTTTTCTGTGAAACAAAATTGCAAAATGGACTATTCCCGGGAATGTACTGCTATTTATGTTCAGCCAAGAGCAAAGTTAAGAAAAACAAAGTTAAGAAAAACAGTTATTTATCAACTTTGTAACAGCCAATCAGTTTTTAATTTGCTTCCATGATTCATAGTGAATATTTTAAGCCCCTTTGAATCATCTTCTAGGTCTCCCCTGTCTGCTGTCTTCTCTCCATTTTCTAGGTCTCCCCTCTCTGCTGTCTTCTCTCCATTTTCTAGGTCTCCTCTCTCTGCTGTCTTATCTCCATTTTCTAGGTCTCCCCTCTCTGCTGTCTTATCTCCATTTTCTAGGTCTACCATCTCTGCTGTCTTCTCTCCATTTTCTAGGTCTCCTCTCTCTGCTGTCTTATCTCCATTTTCTAGGTCTCCCCTCTCTGCTGTCTTATCTCCATTTTCTAGGCCTCCCCTCTCTGCTGTCTTATCTCCATTTTCTAGGTCTACCATCTCTGCTGTCTTATCTCCACTTTCTAGGTCTACCATCTCTGCTGTCTTATCTCCACTTTCTAGGTCTACCATCTCTGCTGTCTTATCTCCACTTTCTAGGTCTACCATCTCTGCTGTCTTATCTCCACTTTCTAGGTCTCCTCTCTCTGCTGTCTTATCTCCACTTTCTAGGTCTCCTCTCTCTGCTGTCTTATCTCCACTTTCTAGGTCTCCTCTCTCTGCTGTCTTATCTCCACTTTCTAGGTCTCCTCTCTCTGCTGTCTTATCTCCATTTTCTAGGTCTACCATCTCTGCTGTCTTATCTCCACTTTCTAGGTCTCCCCTATCTGTTGGCTTATCTCCACTTTCTAGGTCTCCCCTATCTGTTGGCTTATCTCCACTTTCTAGGTCTCCCCTATCTGTTGGCTTATCTCCATTTTCTAGTTCTACCATCTCAGCTGGCTTATCTCCTGTAGGTTCAGATTCGCCATATCTTTTATTTTACTTTAAAGAAGATCTGTCACCAGAATTTTACACCTCACACCAGTAATACCAGCTGGTTAAGGGTTAAAAGTCCTCGCCATTACCTAAAATTATCTGTCACTGAGACACTGTACCTTAATTACTACGTTTTCTGATATGCAAATGAGTATAGATATAGATGAAGAGTCATGATTTCTTAAGGCTGCCAGTGAACCCCACCTCTCTTATTTGAGTGACAGCTCAGTGTGTCCTTGAATCTTGGCCTGAGCAAACAGGAAGTCCTTTTCCTGTTCACTTCCTGTCCTTACCAGGATGCTGTCACTCGCACTGCATGGTGTATTTAGCAGCGAACACTGTGTGGGAAACTGCCGATCTTCTCACCATTTCACACACCCCATGAAGGACGGGACCATGAGGCGGGTGAGTAGATGTATCGTGCCTTTTCTTGATAACAGGTTCCCTTTAAGGTTTTTATTTTAAAAAATGTAAAAAATTTACCATGATTCTTCAATACTCTAGAAAACAGGCTTGATGTCGGTCTGCCTAAAAAGTCATCAACATGGTTGACAAGGGCATCTTTAATGGTTTCCAGACCACAAAGGATAACAATTTTCGACATTCCTATCTGGACACTGAAGACTGTACCATACTCCTTAGACAGCTGAGAATACAAAAACATATATAAGCTCACAAGCCGTAAAGATGTAATTAATATTTATGAGGTGGAGTCATATTTGATATGTCACCTGCTGTTTGCAAAAACAGAATGAAGAATGACCAAGGAAACATTGGAGGCTCTCCTCTCTTAAGTTGACCATTGACTAGAATTGGCCATACTTGACCGACTTTGCCAATACATTTGTTTTCTTGAGTATAGCTCTCGGAAATGCCACAATGTCGCCATTCTTGCACCTCTCAAACTCTTGGTACAATTTTTCACCACCATATATCATAATTGGAGATAAAAGTGAATGTTGCCTATTACCTCTACAAATGTCCGGTGTGGTTTCGACATGTCAATCCTGAGGATATTTCCAATGAGTGGTAAGGGCATCGGTCCGGGTGGAAAGTTTTTATGTACATTTTGATTCAGTTTTTTAAAAAACAAGACCAAAAAAAGGAAGGCAATAAAAGAGAGAAGAATTGCAATGGAGTCCATGGTCAAAATATTTTTTGAAAATCTGGAGTGGAAAGATAACAGGGGTTAGTGGTGTTCAATATATACATGGTTACTGCTGTCAGGTCGTCATTCATGTATAAAGATGATACATAGTTGTCCGAGGGCTCCCTTTAGAGAAATCCTGACAGTTAAGTTAAATTGCAAACTATACAGAAGTACAACCTGCCTGTGAAGCTCCAAAGTCCATTCTTAAAATTGACTCGCCATCAATGCAAATGACCCACATGTGAGGCTAATCATCATTTTTCCTTTAAGCTGAGTCTAGAATATTAATGTTCTTCCAGCTCCGCCATACATCCAGCTCATCCCCCCCCTTCCTCAGGAACGAGAGAGACATTGGCTGTGTGTGATTCGTTGAAGAGAATTCCTGAGGGAGGGGGAATGGTTGAGCTGAATTCTCTGCAGAAAGTCACTCACAGCCAGCGTCTCTCTTATTCCTCATTGAGGGGTGAATGAAGTTGCTGAGCTCAGTTACACAGTGACTCGGCTGAAGAGAAAGCAGGGCCCTTGTCAATAAGGAAGCTGGAGGCTGAGCTAGAAGTATATGAATATGCATACATGGTGAGTAAACTTTACGAACTAACTGTGTAACTTCACAGGCATGGGGAGGAACAATATAGGGATAGTTGTACTGCAGTTTAATGGCAGTTTTCAAATATATGTATAATTAGTGTGTTTGATTTACTGAGTGGCTCACTGTAAAGGAAATAGTCACATATATACGATATGTGCCACACATTGTGGTGACCCAATGTGCTCTAAGGCTACTTCTGGTGGTATTGTCTAAGTAGCCCCTATTTTTCATCTTTTTAGCCTTAAATCTGAACTTCACTGCAACAAAATACATTAGCAGAGGCTCCGGTTCAGTGGAAGCTGATCCCCCATGGGCTAACACATTGGTACACAGAGCTATACAGACAGACACAAGCTAAATCACTGGACCAGTGAAAGGTAAGGTCTAGACCAGTGATGGCTAACCTATGGCACTGGTGCCAGAGGTGGCACTCAGAGCCCTTTCTGTGGGCACTCAGGCCATCACCAGAGATGACTCCAGGTATCTTCCTGCAGACCCAGACAGCCCAGGACTTGCTGTGCACAGAGCTATTTTAAAGTGACAGCTCTACCTGGGACTATTTTCTGCTTTATTGGTGTCCTCAGGGGCTGATATCAATGAAAACTGTGACAGAGAATGGAGTATAAATCACAAATCAAATTTCTGTGTTGGCACTTTGCTATAAATAAGCGGGTCTATGTTGTAATTTGGGCACCCGGTCTCTAAAAGGTTAGCCATCACTGGTCTAGACAATCAGATCAGAGCAGATTGCCATACAGTCAAATAAGCAAAGGTCAGAAAATAGACAAAATTCCCACGACCTGCATCTACACCCTATACTGACATGATGCACATAATCCCGTTCTTGCTACATTGCAATAATAGAACAAGAATTTTACCTTAGAATTCGTTTTTCCTTACTTGAGGATCTGTGCAGACGCCTTCCCAGTTCTGTCCTCTTGTTTTGGACTGGGAGGATCTGGATAATAATTAAACCATTGCATGAAATCAAAGATGGCATTTGGCCAAAAGCATCAATAAAGTTTCCAGTGGCCAAACTCTGGAATAATAAAAAAAATCTTCAGTTATAGCTAAAAAGAATCTAAAACGTCCATATTTAATAGTTCCATATGACTGTTTGTACTGTAATATATTTGTATATGTACCCTACAATTTTTAAAGCTACGGAATATGATGGTGTCATATACATAGAGATTATTATAATTGTGGGGTGAAGGAATTATACTTATTTTTTTTTACATAGTGTTATGTAATATGGAGCGAGCGGGGCGGTCCGGGGTAGAGGCAGCGCCTCGGACCGCCCCCTCATGAATACATCGGACCGCTTTGTGAGCTGTCCGATGATTACACTGTACCCCGCCACAGTGTTTGATAGCATTGATAGGTTTCCGGTAAAGCTATCAATCTAACACTGCTCCGTTTGTTTAAGCACTAGTGCCCGATTTGTGGGTGACTTTAAGCTCTAGGTTCCCTGTTCTACATAACTATAAATATCAAACCCACCACAAGGGGGAGATGATGGACCAGAGAACATATAAAGTGACAATTAAAAGTTTGAACACAATTTTTTATTTCATCTCCATTGTAGATTCACATTGAAGCCCCAGAAATGAAAAGAAACAGATATGGAAGTAATTAGTCATCTAAAAAGTGATGATTAAAGCAGAATATTTTTATATTAACTATATAATAGTTCTGAACATTCTTGACCGCCTCTTTAGAAGCCGAAGAAAAAGTGCCCCTTAGTGTCACCTAAGAAGAAGTTTTCCCCGACTATACAACTTTTACTGTTCCTAACCCCATTCCCATATTGTAAAAAGTTTAGACAGAGACAAAGGAGTGGACCGTACGGCACATTTATTACTGATTCGGAAAGTTCTGTGCAGCGCTGCATAATCTGTGTGCGCTATATCAATAAAGGATTGTATTATATTATTACAGCGACTTGACAGACATGTGGCACACGTTCTATGTTAAAGGTGCACCAAAAATTTGGTGCACTCAGTTACACAAACTTAATGGGGGACCGATATGCGGACGCACCATTTGAAGCTTCATATTGGTCCCCATTGACATTTATGGTTGCCCAGTCAAGGAGCTGTGAGCACACATTGGGGCTTATTTACTAAGGGTCCGTGGATTGCAATTCCATCAGACTTCCCAACGTTTTCGGGATTGTGCGGCTGGGACAGGTATTTAAAAGGGGATTGTGTCACACTTGATTGGATTTTGGCGCAATCGCGCTGGCTTCCATGCAACAGAAATCGGGGAGCGGGCCGCTGGACGATCCGATGGATTCGGACTGAGCGCGGGATTTAACTCTAAAATTGTGTTGCAAGATAATGCACTTACATGCACTGGGAAGAAGAAGGTGAACTCCCGCGGACCTGAGTGGGGAAGCAATACATTCAGTAAATTGGGCGCACAATCTTAGCGAAACGCGCTAGAGTGCATTATCGTCGGAACAACGCACTTCGGGTGAACTCATCGGACAGGTAAGTAAATGTGCCCCATTGTCTCACTGCACCGTGACTGCACACAGCAAAATATAGGACATACATTCGCTGTGTGTTGGTGCCGGCCCCGTGCTGCTCTATGGAGGGGTGGGGGTGAGCAGCACATCCCCTTCTCCTCTACAGCTTGCGGCTTTATGTGTTAGGCTGGGCGAACATACGCTGTACGAATTTACCCTAAGTGAGATCAGACCGTGCAGGGTGAGCCAGATTATCAAATAACTTCAAATATCCAAAAATATCTCAAAAACTCAATTTTATCTCAATTTTAATATTCAATGATACAATAGACATCTGATATGGCTGTGAGTACAAATCCTTCTTCTTTTACGATTTTCAATGTAACTACATCAGAAAAAGTAGCAAATTTGTCACATGGGAAACTTTATATTTTTATGCAATTTACAGCCCTTGTGTTTATAGCCTATCTCTGAACATCGGAGGAGCTGGGCTTAGACTCGTTTCACCTCCTTTGTAGAAAGCTCGGCTCATTGCGTCTGTGAAGAGGACACCAAAGCCCAGATTTATTAAAGCCCCTGCGCCAGTTTTCTGTAGGAAGTTGCACATTTTTAGTGCAAACTGTTTGCACAGCTATTTAAGAAGTGTCTGAGACACATTTATGTCGCGGCTGCACTATTCCCGACGCAACTCAAAATTCTGCGCATAAAGGGGTGTTCTTGTGCACCACATCATTCAAAGTCCGATAAAATTGTGTTGCACGCTGTGGGGCAGATTTACTTACCCGGTCCATTTGCGATCCAGCAGCACGTTCTCTGCGGTGGATTCCGGTCTTCCGGCGATCCTGTAAGGCAGTTCCTCCGACGTCCACCAGGTGTCGCTGCTGCGCTGAAGTCCGCAGAGGCCCGCCGGAGTTCACGATCCAATTCTTGGTGAAGGTAAGCGCGTGTCCACCGACACTTTTTTTTTCTAATGCGGCGGGTTTTCGTTTGGCCATGCCCCCTATTTCCGTTGCGTGCATGCCGGCGCCGATGCGCCACAATCCGATTGCATGCGCTAAAAACCTGGGGCAATTCAGGAAAAATCGGCGCAAATCGGAAATATTCGGGTAACATGTCGGGAAAACGCAGATTGGGCCCTTAGTAAATGACACCCTGTATTTTGAAGGTGCACAAAAAAAAGTTGTCGGAGGATTGCAGGGAGCACCGGATTCATGAAGAACGTGCGCTACAATTCATAAATCAGGCGCCACCTGCACACTACACAGGCATTGCACATAGGCCCTACAAGGTGAATTTCAGCTTCCAACATGTGAAAACGCCTGGCAGGGGAGAGCCCGGATCCTCACTCCACCTGAGCGTAATAAGCATGCACATGATACATTCCAGCTCGAATCCACCAAATGCAGGCGGAACTGAAGAAACTTTGTCTCTATTTGCTTCATATTAAATTCATGGACAAATACGTCAATTAATCAACAATAAAAGCAGTGACGCTGCTAGTTTGTTTGTTATGAGAGATACAGATTTGAGCAGACACTCCACTTATGTTCCTACATTCATTGCTTGTAACATCATTTATGTGTTCAAGCAAAACTTCCGTATTGTACAACCCACATATCACACATATCATCATGTTGCATGAGGTGCGAATAAACAACGTTATAGCTATTACAGGTAATACCGAAAACTCTGTCTCCCAAGGTATTCTGAAAGGATTTGGTGGGTGTGATAAAGGCACATGTCCGACATTGTCTCTGTGCAGCCAAAAAAATAGATCTGGGCCAATATTCAGCAGGGGTCAGGAACTCGCCTCACTTGTACTTCTTTCTACAGGCAATAGCATTGATTATCACATACGCTGCCATTTTCCTGCATAGTATCATATACAACAGTGGTGGCGAACCTATGGCACTGGTGCCAGAGGCGGCACTCGGAGCCCTCTCTGTGGGCACCCAGGCCACCACCCCAGAATGAAGTTCACCAGACAGGACTCAAAGAATCTTCCTACAGAATCTTCCTACAATGATAGATGAATTTGCCCTCCTCCTTTCAACTGCGTTGGTGTCTTTAGGAGGCTGAACGATTGAAAGTTGTCAATGAACAAGGAGAAATAAATTACTGCTAAAAATGCTGTACTGGCACTTTGCAATAAATAAGTGGCTTTTGGTTGAAGTTTGGGCACTCAGGCTCTAAAAGGTTCGCCATCACTGATATACAAGATGTAACAATATGGCAAATAAATCACATCTATCACAAGCTTAAACCATTATACTGTGGAAACTGGCAACTCCTGGGTAAAAAAGAAAATTGTTTCATAAAATGAAAGAGGCACAAAGAGCGAGGGCCCCATCCAGGGTGAACGGCCTGTGCAGCTGGTTCAGCTTACATACTAATGTATAGAGAACCAGAGAGAGAGGGGAGAACAATACTAATGTATACAGAACCAGAGAGAGAGAGGGGAGAACAATAGTAATGTATACAGAACCGGAGAGAGAAGGGAGAACAATACTAATGTATACAGAGCCAGAGAGAGAGGGGAGAACAATACTAATGTATACAGAACCGGAGAGAGAAGGGAGAACAATACTAATGTATACAGAGCCAGAGAGAGAGGGGAGAACAATACTAATGTATAGAGAACCGGAGAGAGAGGGGAGAACAATACTAATGTATACAGAACCCGAGAGAGAGGGGGCAAATACTAATGTATACAGAAGCAGAGAGAGAGGTGAGAACAATACTAATATATACAGAACCGGAGAGAGAGGGGGCACATAGTAATGTATACAGAACCCGAGAGAGAGGGGAGAACAATACTAATGTATACAGAACCAGAGAGAGAGGGGAGAACAATACTAATATATACAGAACCAGAGAGAGAGAGGGGAGAACAATACTAATGTATACAGAAGCAGAGAGAGAGGGGAGACCAATACTAATGTATACAGAACCAGTGAGAGAGGGGAGAACAATACTAATGTATACAGAACTGGAGAGAGAGGGGAGAACAATACTAATGTATACAGAACCGGAGAGAGAGGGGGACATACTAATGTATACAGAACCGGAGAGAGAGGGGAGAACAATACTAATGTATACACAACCGGAGAGAGAGGGGTCACATACTAATGTATACAGTACAGGAGAGAGAGGGGAGAACAATACTAATGTATACAGAACCCGAGAGAGAGGAGAGAACAATATTAATATATACAGAACCCGAGAGAGAGGTGAGAACAATACTAATGTATACAGAACCAGAGAGAGAGAGGGCACATACTAATGTATACAGAACCGGAGAGAGAGAGGGGAGAACAATAGTAATGTATACAGAACCGGAGAGAGAGGGGGCACATACTAATGTATACAGAACCGGAGAGAGAGGGGAGAACAATACTAATGTATACAGAACCGGAGAGAGAGAGGAGAGAACAATACTAATGTATACAGAACCGGAGAGAGAGGGGGCACATACTAATGTATACAGAGCCAGAGAGAGAGGGGAGAACAATACTAATGTATACAGAACTGGAGAGAGAGGGGAGAACAATACTAATGTATACAGAACCGGAGAGAGAGGGGAGAACAATACTAATGTATACAGAACCAGAGAGAGAGGGGAGAACAATACTAATGTATACAGAACCGGAGAGAGAGGAGAGAACAATACTAATGTATACAGAACCGGAGAGAGAGGGGGCACATACTAATGTATACAGAACCGGAGAGAGAGGGGAGAACAATACTAATGTATACAGAACCGGAGAGAGAGGAGAGAACAATACTAATGTATACAGAACCGGAGAGAGAGGGGGCACATACTAATGTATACAGAACCGGAGAGAGAGGGGAGAGCAATACTAATGTATACAGAACCGGAGAGAGAGGAGAGAACAATACTAATGTATACAGAACCGGAGAGAGAGGGGGCACATACTAATGTATACAGAACCGGAGAGAGAGGGGGCACATACTAATGTATACAGAACCGGAGAGAGAGGAGAGAACAATACTAATGTATACCGAACCGGAGAGAGAGGGGGCACATACTAATGTATACAGAACCGGAGAGAGAGGGGGCACATACTAATGTATACAGAACCGGAGAGAGAGGGGAGAACAATACTAATGTATACAGAACCGGAGAGAGAGGGGAGAACAATACTAATGTATACAGAACCCGAGAGAGAGGGGAGAACAATACTAATGTATACAGAACTGGAGAGAGAGGAGAGAACAATACTAATGTATACAGAACCGGAGAGAGAGGGGAGAGCAATACTAATGTATACAGAACCGGAGAGAGAGGGGAGAACAATACTAATGTATACAGAACCAGAGAGAGAGGAGAGAACAATACTAATGTATACAGAACCGGAGAGAGAGGAGAGAACAATACTAATGTATACAGAACCGGAGAGAGAGGGGAGAACAATACTAATGTATACAGAACCCGAGAGAGAGGGGAGAACAATACTAATGTATACAGAACCAGTGAGAGAGGAGAGAACAATACTAATGTATACAGAACCGGAGAGAGAGGAGAGAACAATACTAATGTATACAGAACCGGAGAGAGAGAGAGGGAGGCACATACTAATGTATACAGAAGCGGAGAGAGAGGGGAGAACAATACTAATGTATACAGAACCGGAGAGAGAGGGGAGAACAAAACTAATGTATACAGAAGCGGAGAGAGAGGGGAGAACAATATTAATGTATACAGAACCGGAGAGAAAGAGGAGAGAACAATACTAATGTATACACAACCGGAGAGAGAGGAGAGAACAATACTAATGTATACAGAACCAGAGAGAGAGGGGAGAACAATACTAATGTATACAGAACCGGAGAGAGAGGGGAGAACAATACTAATGTATACACAACCGGAGAGAGAGGAGAGAACAATACTAATGTATACAGAACCGGAGAGAGAGGGGAGAACAATACTAATGTATACAGAAGCAGAGAGAGAGGGGAGAACAATACTAATGTACACAGAACCGGAGAGAGAGGGGAGAACAATACTAATGTATACAGAACCAGAGAGAGAGGGGAGAACAATACTAATGTATACAGAACCGGAGAGAGAGGAGAGAACAATACTAATGTATACAGAACCGGAGAGAGAGGAGAGAACAATACTAATGTATACAGAACCGGAGAGAGAGGTGAGAACAATACTAATGTATACAGAACCGGAGAGAGAGGTGAGAACAATACTAATGTATACAGAACCGGAGAGAGAGGTGAGAACAATACTAATGTATACAGAACCGGAGAGAGAGGGGGCACATACTAATGTATACAGAACCGGAGAGAGAGGTGAGAACAATACTAATGTATACAGAACCGGAGAGAGAGGTGAGAACAATACTAATGTATACAGAACCGGAGAGAGAGGTGAGAACAATACTAATGTATACAGAACCGGAGAGAGAGGTGAGAACAATACTAATGTATACAGAACCGGAGAGAGAGGTGAGAACAATACTAATGTATACAGAACCGGAGAGAGAGGTGAGAACAATACTAATGTATACAGAACCGGAGAGAGAGGGGAGAACAATACTAATGTATACAGAACCGGAGAGAGAGGGGAGAACAATACTAATGTATACAGAACCGGCGAGAGAGGGGGGAACAATACTAATGTATATAGAACCGGAGAGAGAGGGGAGAACAATACTAATGTATATAGAACCGGAGAGAGAGGGGAGAACAATACTAATGTATACAGAACCGGCGAGAGAGGGGGGAACAATACTAATGTATATAGAACCGGAGAGAGAGGGGAGAACAATACTAATGTATATAGAACCGGAGAGAGAGGGGGCAAATACTAATGTATACAGAACCCGAGAGAGAGGGGAGAACAATACTAAAGAAACCCCCGGAGCCATAAGCAAAGGGGGACATGACTTTGGCATGGGGGGGACCTAGAACGCTGGAGTGTAGGGTAGGGTGGTACTATGAGAGAGGTGGGACCCAGCAGTAGATATCACTTCCTGTCCTGTGTCTCCTCTTTCTCTCACCAGAAGACCATGGAGAAACATGTCTGCTGCCTGGGGGAGTATAATACTGAGGTTATATCACACTGTAGTCACCACATACACCTCACACATCATGTACTAGTGTAGAATAAGCTTCTACATCAGGTATAGAAGGATTTTTACCTCAGAAATCATAATTAATACAGAAGTTTATGTAATAATCTCCTCATGAATATAAGCCCAGTTATCTTATATATGGCAGACATGACTGTATGTCAGCTTATTACCTCATACACTGTGGATATGGCCGCTTAATGTTACTGGGGAGAAATATTTTATAATATTATGTGAACATGCTGCAGGGGAGACCTGCTCCCAGTTACCTCACATAGTGCAGACATGGCGGAGCAGGTATCTGATTCACACAGGGATCTCTATGGGATGTTTATTACCTCACACAGAGTTGATAGAGATGTTTTTCTATTGCATGGGAGCTTTCTGCAGCTCATATGTGCTCTTACAGTAGCCATGGCTGATACATCAGATATTACTGCTGCATCATGAGTCCTGGTGAGCTGGAGACGTGTGATAGGAGAAGGGCCGAGGATAGATGTCACCATTACTGTGCTCTCTATGAGGAGGTCTCATGTATCACACACTGGTGGGAGAGGAGCAGGTTGGGAGAGAAAGAGCATAGATCACATGAAACATGGGGCTGACATTTCCTACAACAACCTCTTATAATCTTATCACAGTGTATATCAGTGTATGTGGCCTCTATCTTAGTCACTGACCATGAGGGATGCAGGTTATTGCCCTCCCCTCCCTGTGCATTGGGTCTGGTGTTATGTATATGACTTCCATCTCACTGCTGCTCTGTATTACATGCAGCCTTAGTTGATATTATAAAAAAATAAAATAAATAAATAAATAATAAAAAAAAGCTCTATAGTATAAGAATAGATGTGCTCATGTATATATTGCATAGGAGGTAGATGGGATAGTAGTGAGGAGAGTACATGCACCCTCAGTCTATATTACTGGAGATTCACTGTAATATAAGAATACATGTGCTCATGTATATATTACATAGGTGGATGGGGCAGTAGTGAGTGGAGTACATGCACACTCAGTCTATATTATAGCAGAAGCTCTGTAGTGTATGCCTTCATGTACGCATGTATTATTATATAGTATGGGGCTGGACTGAAGATAGTACATAAAACCTCGTTGAATGTTATATTTTAAATTTATGTGGTATCTGTGGCGTGTAGAGGGTCCTCGGGGTTGGTATAAAATGTCTTGGGAGGTTGAGTCGGAGGGGAGTGACACACCTTAAAAAATTTTGGCTGGTTTATTTCTGGTCAAGGCACACATGGTTTTGGGGCTCTCACAGGGTGGTGTCCTTGGGGAGCCCGGGAGACGAGAGTAGCCACCTAATGGTGGCTGGCGGTGCCGCCGAGCCTGTGGTGGCGGCTGGCGGTAATGGAACATATTTTCCTGGTTTTGTGTGCCTGACCTTTTGGGGCCTCGAGGACGATCTACCTATAAAAATACGTATATATGTTTATGAAAAGGCGGGTATAGGGTCCTCGGGGTTGGTATAGAATGTCTTGGGAGGTTGAGTCGGAGTGGAGTGACACACCTCGAAAATTTTGGCTGGTTTATTTCTGGTCAAGGCACACATGGGTATGGGGGCTCTCACAGGGTGGTGTCCTTGGGAAGCCCGGGAGGCGAGAGTAGCCACCTAATGGTGGCTGGCGGTGCCGTGGCGGCTGGCGGTAATGGAACATATTTTCCTGGTTTTTGTGTGCCTGACCTTTTTGGGGCCTCGAGGACGATCTACCTATATAAATATGTATATATTTATGGTTATATTTATATTTTAAATATGGCTCCCCATTTAGTTGTCACCTCTCAAGTCGGTAAGTTTTTTGGTTTGGGCTATTTTGCAGACCTTACTATCCAATTTAAATATGAAATTAGAATTATAATAATTCTTTATATATATATATATAGATATATATATATATATATATATATATATATATATATAGCGCACAGAGCTTGCCAAATGGGTCCCTGTCCCGTGGCGCTCACTATCTAGTCGGCCCACCAGCATGTTTTATAAGTTGAACACAGATACGGAAACAAATGTCTCTTATGGTGGTTGGGTATATAAGAACAGGTGGGCATTGGTTGTCTGTATTCAGACCAGCAGGCTTAATATATACTATGATTACATTAGGTTCTAAGACTTTGCTTATTAATGGTAATAGCCTGTAATCTAGCAAAACAGATTTAAAGTGTGGCCTCTGATGCATTTTGCAATTTGGTACAATCAAGTTGAAAGGTCATTCTTGTGTTTTGCTTTACTGATAAAATGGGAGAGGCTTACTGAAGGCTTTCAGACATACTGAAAATATTTATATAACCACAAAAAAAAAAAATCATGCCCCCCTCCCTCCCTGGGGGTAGCCATCACGGGTATGGCTCCCTGGAGTAGAGGGGTAGCCATCACAGGTATGGCCCCCTGATGTGGGGGAGTAGCCATCACGGGTATGGCCCCCTGGAGTGGAGTGATAGCCATCACGGGTATGGGTCCCTGGAGTGGAGAGGTAGCCATCACGGGTATGGCCCCCTGGAGTGGAGTGATAGCCATCACGGGTATGGCCCCCTGGAGTGGAGAGGTAGCCATCACGGGTATGGCCCCCTGGAGTGGAGAGGTAGCCATCACGGGTATGGCCCCCTGGAGTGGACAGGTAGCCATCACGGGTATGGCCCCCTGGAGTGGAAGGGTAGCCATCACGGGTATGGCCCCCTGAAGTGGAGAGGTAGCCATCACGGGTATGGCCCCCTGGTGTGGAAGGGTAGCCATCACGGGCATGGCCTCCTGGAGTGAAGGGGCAGCCATCATGGGTATGGCCCTCGGTTTCTACAGATCCTTTTAATATATCCCTGCGGCTTGCATGTCACATGCTTGCAAAATAAATTGGGTCTCTGAGCTTGGTGGCTTGCGCCTGGAGGAATGGTGCCTTTCTCAGGTGTCCTTGGAAGCTGATGCAGACACAATAAATAATGCCAGCAGGAAGAGAGGGCAGCACTAAGGAGGTGCTGGTCCTGGTCAAAACGTAATTTTCAACTTGAACTGTGGCCTGCACAACAATTTATATTAGAAGAAGGAAGTCCGGTCAGAAACTGCAGCGAGAGATTGAAAAACACACAAATGCCCCCCCCCCCACCCCCACATCTATTTTCTTGTCTTCTGATCTAAATTAATGGTATATATTGGACTTATTTGCATCCTGGTGTTGATGAATCATAACTAGTGGTCTTAGCTGTACAGAACCATTAGCTAGGCAGAGGTGCAGTAATTTTTGTATTTTTTGGTTACTCTTTCATGATTCCTGGATTATTATTGCAGTCATTACTATATAGTCGGTTACATTTTGTTGAGTTGGGCTATGCTATTTTACTTGGACATTTCCTCGCTAGTTTTGCAAAAACATCTCTGAGAACTAGAGTTTATTGGCTTTGTGGGGGTCGAGTCCATTTGAGGTATCAAACGGCCTCTTCTGTGGCGGTGGAGGAGTTGGGTGGAAGTTGCAGGTGGACTTAAAGGGGTTATCCGGGTTTAATTTTTTTTTTATGTTCGGGCTGGGGAGGGCTAGTTAAACATAATAAACATGTACTTACCTCCTCCGGTGCTGCCGATGTCCCGCGCCGCGGCCCGTCTTCTCCGTGCGCCGGTTTCTTTACACCGGCGCACAGGGAGCTTTTGGCCGACCGGAAGCTCCCATGCTCACCATCTCTCAGCGCTTACAACGCTGAGAGATAGGGAGGCATGGGAGGAGCCGTCCACATCGTGGACCGGAAGCTCCCTGTGCGCGGCTTCCGTGCCCCTGTAAACAAACAGGGGCACGGATCGAAGGGACCGCGGCGCGGGACAACGGCGGCGCCGGAGGGGGTAAGTCCATGTTTATTATGTTTAACTAGCCCTCCCCAGCCCGGACATAAAAAAAAATTTAAACCCGGATAACCCCTTTAATTTTAACTAATAGAGGATGTTGGTGGTGAACAGTCTGAGCTTTGGAAGTGGCCAGCCTGAAGGATGTCTTAATGGTAATGTCATCCATAGGCGGGCACGGTGGTGAAGCACAGGAGTGAGGATCTTCACAAGGGTCATTGGTGCCCTTAAAGTGGACTGCTCTGCTAGAATGGCAAGCCAGAGCGTGACGCCCCTTTATTGCTGTCTGGCCGGGGGCTTTATATCAGGCAGCTGGGGATCTCACAGTATAGTTTCATAGTTTCATAGTTTCTACGGTTGAAAAAAGACACTTGTCCATCAAGTATAGGTGAATCCCATTCCTAGCAATTCACCCAACTCCTCCTTTAACTATTTTAGTCTTCTGATTTAAATAAAGCTGTGGCCTATTTGACACCATACAATGAAGTGTTTTGTGTTTATTTATACCCGACACAATGTTCCCCCTTTTCTTTTGAGCTGTTATGACGAAGTGAGGGTCCATCCCATATCCAATAGTCATGTATAGAGAAACGGAGAGAGAGGGGGCACATATTAATGTATACACAACCGGAGAGAGAGGGGAGAACAATACTAATGTATACAGAACCGGAGAGAGAGGGGGCACATACTAATGTATACAGAACCGGAGAGAGAGGGGAGAACAATACTAATGTATACAGAACCCGAGAGAGAGGGGAGAACAATAATAATGTATACAGAACCGGAGAGAGAGGAGAGAACAATACTAATGTATACAGAACCAGAGAGAGAGGAGAGAACAATACTAATGTATACAGAACCTAAGAGAGAGAGGGGGACATACTAATGTATACAGAACCAGAGAGAGAGGAGAGAACAATACTAATGTATACAGAATCGAAGAGAGAGGGAAGAACAATACTAATGTATACAGAACCGGAGAGAGAGGAGAGAACAATACTCATGTATACAGAACCGGAGAGAGAGGAGAGAACAATACTAATGTATACAGAACCGGAGAGAGAGGGGGCACATACTAATGTATACAGAACCAGAGAGAGAGGGGAGAACAATACTAATGTATACAGAACCGGAGAGAGAGGGGAGAACAATACTAATGTATACAGAACCCGAGAGAGAGGAGAGAACAATACTAATGTATACAGAACCGGAGAGAGAGGGGGCACATACTAATGTATACAGAACCAGAGAGAGAGGGGAGAACAATACTAATGTATACAGAACCGGAGAGAGAGGGGAGAACAATACTAATGTATACAGAACCCGAGAGAGAGGGGAGAACAATACTAATGTATACAGAACCGGAGAGAGAGGGGAGAACAATACTAATGTATACAGAACCAGAGAGAGAGAGGGGGACATACTAATGTATACAGAACGGGAGAGAGAGGGGAGAACAATACTAATGTATACAGAACCGGAGAGAGAGGAGAGAACAATACTAATGTATACAGAACCAGAGAGAGAGGGGAGAACAATACTAATGTATAGAGAACCAGAGAGAGAGGAGAGAACAATACTAATGTGTACAGAACCGGAGAGAGAGGTGAGAACAATACTAATGTATACAGAACCAGAGAGAGAGAGGGGGACATACTAATGTATACAGAACGGGAGAGAGAGGGGAGAACAATACTAATGTATACAGAACCGGAGAGAGAGGAGAGAACAATACTAATGTATAGAGAACCAGAGAGAGAGGAGAGAACAATACTAATGTGTACAGAACCGGAGAGAGAGGTGAGAACAATACTAATGTATACAGAACCCGAGAGAGAGGGGGGAACAATACTAATGTATACAGAACCGGAGAGAGAGGAGAGAACAATACTAATGTATACAGAACCTAAGAGAGAGAGGGGGACATACTAATGTATACAGAACCAGAGAGAGAGGAGAGAACAATACTAATGTATACAGAACCGAAGAGAGAGGGGAGAACAATACTAATGTATACAGAACCGGAGAGAGAGGAGAGAACAATACTCATGTATACAGAACCCGAGAGAGAGGAGAGAACAATGCTAATGTATACAGAACCGGAGAGAGAGAGGGCACATACTAATGTATACAGAACCGGAGAGAGAGGGGAGAACAATACTAATGTATACAGAACCGGAGAGAGAGGGGAGAACAATACTAATGTATACAGAACCCGAGAGAGAGGGGAGAACAATACTAATGTATACAGAACCGGAGAGAGAGGGGAGAACAATACTAATGTATACAGAACCGGAGAGAGAGGAGAGAACAATACTAATGTATACAGAACCAGAGAGAGAGGGGAGAACAATACTAATGTATACAGAACCGGAGAGAGAGGAGAGAACAATACTAATGTATACAGAACCAGAGAGAGAGGGGTCACATACTAATGTATACAGAACCAGAGAGAGGGGAGAACAATACTAATGTATACAGAACCGGAGAGAGAGGGGGCACATACTAATGTATACAGAACCAGAGACAGAGGGGAGAACAATACTAATGTATACAGAACCGGAGAGAGAGGGGAGAACAATACTAATGTATACAGAACCCGAGAGAGAGGGGAGAACAATACTAATGTATACAGAACCAGAGAGAGAGGGGGGGACATACTAATGTATACAGAACCGGAGAGAGAGGGGAGAACAATACTAATGTATACAGAACCGGAGAGAGAGGAGAGAACAATACTAATGTATACAGAACCAGAGAGAGAGGAAAGAACAATACTAATGTATACAGAACGGGAGAGAGAGGGGACACATACTAATGTATACAGAACCGGAGAGAGAGGAGAGAACAATACTAATGTATACAGAACCAGAGAGAGAGGAGAGAACAATACTAATGTATACAGAACCAGAGAGAGAGGGGAGAACAATACTAATGTATACAGAACCAGAGAGAGAGGAGAGAACAATACTAATGTATACAGAACCGGAGAGAGAGGGGAGAACAATACTAATGTATACAGAACCGGAGAGAGAGGAGAGAACAATACTAATGTATACACAACCGGAGAGAGAGGAGAGAACAATACTAATGTATACACAACCGGAGAGAGAGGGGTCACATACTAATGTATACAGTACAGGAGAGAGAGGGGAGAACAATACTAATGTATACAGAACCCGAGAGAGAGGAGAGAACAATATTAATATATACAGAACCCGAGAGAGAGGGGGCACATACTAATGTATAGAGAACCGGAGAGAGAGGGGAGAACAATACTAATGTATACAGAACCCGAGAGAGAGGGGAGAACAATACTAATGTATACAGAACCCGAGAGAGAGGAGAGAACAATATTAATATATACAGAACCCGAGAGAGAGGGGAGAACAATACTAATGTATAGAGAAACGGAGAAAGAGGAGAGAACAATACTAATGTATACAGAACCCGAGAGAGAGGGGAGAACAATACTAATGTATACAGAACCCGAGAGAGAGGAGAGAACAATACTAATGTATACAGAACCGGAGAGAGAGGAGAGAACAATACTAATGTATACAGAACCGGAGAGAGAGGAGAGAACAATACTAATGTATAGAGAAACGGAGAGAGAGGGGGCACATACTAATGTATACACAACTGGAGAGAGAGGGGGCACATACTAATGTATACACAACCGGAGAGAGAGGGGTCACATACTAATGTATACAGTACAGGAGAGAGAGGGGAGAACAATACTAATGTATACAGAACCCGAGAGAGAGAGGGGAGAACAATACTAATGTATACAGAACCAGAGAGAGAGGGGGCACATACTAATGTATACAGAACCCGAGAGAGAGAGGGGAGAACAATACTAATGTATACAGAACCGGAGAGAGAGGGGAGAACGATACTAATGTATACAGAACCCGAGAGAGAGAGGGGAGAACAATACTAATGTACACAGAACCGGAGAGAGAGGGGAGAACAATACTAATGTATACAGAACCGGAGAGAAAGAGGAGAGAACAATACTAATGTATACAGAACCGGAGAGAGAGGGGAGAACAATACTAATGTATACAGAACCGGAGAGAGAGGGGAGAACAATACTAATGTATACAGAACCGGAGAGAGAGGAGAGAAGAATACTAATGTATACAGAACCGGAGAGAGAGAGGAGAACAATACTAATGTATACAGAACCGGAGAGAGAGGAGAGAACAATACTAATGTATACAGAACCAGAGAGAGAGGAGAGAACAATACTAATGTATACAGAACCAGAGAGAGAGGAGAGAACAATACTAATGTATACAGAACCGGGGAGAGAGAGGAGAACAATACTAATGTATACAGAACCAGAGAGAGAGGAGAGAGCAATACTAACGTATACAGAACCAGAGAGAGAGGAGAGAACAATACTAATGTATACAGAACCGGAGAGAGAGAGGACAACAATACTAATGTATACAGAACCGGAGAGAGAGGGGAGAACAATACTAATGTATACAGAACCGGAGAGAGAGGGGAGAACAATACTAATGTATACAGAACCGGAGAGAGAGAGGGCACATACTAATGTATACAGAACCGGAGAGAGAGGGGAGAACAATACTAATGTATACAGAACCGGAGAGAGAGAGGGCACATACTAATGTATACAGAACCGGAGAGAGAGGGGAGAACAATACTAATGTATACAGAACCGGAGAGAGAGGGGAGAACAATACTAATGTGTACAGAACCGGAGAGAGAGGGGAGAACAATAATAATGTATACAGAACCGGAGAGAGAGGAGAGAACAATACTAATGTGTACAGAACCGGAGAGAGAGAAGAGAACAATACTAATGTATACAGAACCGGAGAGAGAGGAGAGAACAATACTAATGTATACAGAATCGGAGAGAGAGGGGAGAACAATACTAATGTATACAGAACCGGAGAGAGAGGGGAGAACAATACTAATGTATACAGAACCAGAGAGAGAGGAGAGAACAATACTAATGTATACAGAACCGGAGAGAGAGAGGGCACATACTAATGTATACAGAACGGGAGAGAGAGGGGGCAAATACTAATGTATACAGAACCGGAGAGAGAGAGAGGGGGCACATACTAATGTATACAGAACCGGAGAGAGAGAGGGGAGAACAATACTAATGTATACAGAACCGGAGAGAGAGGAGAGAACAATACTAATGTGTACAGAACCGGAGAGAGAAGAGAACAATACTAATGTATACAGAACCGGAGAGAGAGGAGAGAACAATACTAATGTATACAGAACCGGAGAGAGAGGGGAGAACAATACTAATGTATACAGAACCGGAGAGAGAGGGCAGAACAATACCAATGTATACAGAACCAGAGAGAGAGGAGAGAACAATACTAATGTATACAGAACCGGAGAGAGAGGGGAGAACAATACTAATGTATACAGAACCAGAGAGAGAGGAGAGAACAATACTAATGTATACAGAACCGGAGAGAGAGGGGAGAACAATACTAATGTATACAGAACCGGAGAGAGAGGGGAGAACAATACTAATGTATACAGAACCGGAGAGAGAGGGGAGAACAATGCTAATGTACACAGAACCGGAGAGAGAGAGGGGGCACATACTAATGTGTACAGAACCGGAGAGAGAGGGGAGACCAATACTAATGTATACAGAACCGGAGAGAGAGAGGGGAGAACAATACTAATGTATACAAAACCTAAGAGAGAGAGGGGAGAATAATACTAATGTATACAGAACCGGAGAGAGAGAGGAGAACAATACTAATGTATACAGAACCAGAGAGAGAGGAGAGAGCAATACTAACGTATACAGAACCGGAGAGAGAGGAGAGAACAATACTAATGTATACAGAACCGGAGAGAGAGAGGAGAACAATACTAATGTATACAGAACCGGAGAGAGAGGGGAGAACAATACTAATGTATACAGAACCGGAGAGAGAGGGGAGAACAATACTAATGTATACAGAACCGGAGAGAGAGAGGGCACATACTAATGTATACAGAACCGGAGAGAGAGGGGAGAACAATACTAATGTATACAGAACCGGAGAGAGAGAGGGCACATACTAATGTATACAGAACCGGAGAGAGAGGGGAGAACAATACTAATGTATACAGAACCGGAGAGAGAGGGGAGAACAATACTAATGTGTACAGAACCGGAGAGAGAGGGGAGAACAATAATAATGTATACAGAACCGGAGAGAGAGGAGAGAACAATACTAATGTGTACAGAACCGGAGAGAGAGAAGAGAACAATACTAATGTATACAGAACCGGAGAGAGAGGAGAGAACAATACTAATGTATACAGAATCGGAGAGAGAGGGGAGAACAATACTAATGTATACAGAACTGGAGAGAGAGGGGAGAACAATACTAATGTATACAGAACCAGAGAGAGAGGAGAGAACAATACTAATGTATACAGAACCGGAGAGAGAGAGGGCACATACTAATGTATACAGAACGGGAGAGAGAGGGGGCAAATACTAATGTATACAGAACCGGAGAGAGAGGGGGGGGGCACATACTAATGTATACAGAACCGGAGAGAGAGGGGAGAACAATACTAATGTATACAGAACCGGAGAGAGAGGAGAGAACAATACTAATGTATACAGAACCGGAGAGAGAGGGGAGAACAATACTAATGTATACAGAACCGGAGAGAGAGGGGAGAACAATACTAATGTATACAGAACCAGAGAGAGAGGAGAGAACAATACTAATGTATACAGAACCGGAGAGAGAGGGGAGAACAATACTAATGTATACAGAACCGGAGAGAGAGGGGAGAACAATACTAATGTATACAGAACCGGAGAGAGAGGGGAGAACAATGCTAATGTACACAGAACCGGAGAGAGAGAGGGGGCACATACTAATGTATACAGAACCGGAGAGAGAGGGGAGACCAATACTAATGTATACAGAACCGGAGAGAGAGAGGGGAGAACAATACTAATGTATACAAAACCTAAGAGAGAGAGGGGAGAATAATACTAATGTATACAGAACCGGAGAGAGAGGAGAGAACAATACTAATGTATACAGAACCCGAGAGAGAGAGGGCACATACTAATGTGTACAGAACGGGAGAGAGAGGGGGCAAATACTAATGTATACAGAACCGGAGAGAGAGGGGGCAAATACTAATGTATACAGAACGGGAGAGAGAGGGGGCAAATACTAATGTATACAGAACCGGAGAGAGAGGGGAGAACAATACTAATGTATATAGAACCGGTGAGAGAGGGGGCACATACTAATGTATACAGAACCGGAGAGAGAGAGGGGGCACATACTAAGGTATACAGAACCGGAGAGAGAGGGGAGACCAATTCTAATGTATACAGAACCGGAGAGAGAGGGGAGAACAATACTAATGTATACAGAACCCGAGAGAGAGGGGAGAACAATACTAATGTATACAGAACCCGAGAGAGAGGGGAGAACAATACTAATGTATACAGAACCCGAAAAAGAGAGAGGGCAAATACTAATGTATACAGAACGGGAGAGAGAGGGGGCAAATACTAATGTATACAGAACCGGAGAGAGAGGGGGCACATACTAATGTATACAGAACCGGAGAGAGAGAGGGGGCACATACTAATGTATACAGAACCGGAGAGAGAGAGAGGGGGCACATACTAATGTATACAGAACGGGAGAGAGAGGGGGCAAATACTAATGTATACAGAACCGGAGAGAGAGAGGGGGGCACATACTAATGTATACAGAACCGGAGAGAGAGGGGAGAACAATACTAATGTATATAGAACCGGTGAGAGAGGGGGCACATACTAATGTATGCAGAACCGGAGAGAGAGAGGGGGCACATACTAATGTATACAGAACCGGAGAGAGAGGGGAGAACAATACTAATGTATACAGAACCGGAGAGAGAGGGGAGAACAATACTAATGTATACAGAACCGGAGAGAGAGAGGAGAACAATACTAATGTACACAGAACCGGAGAGAGAGGGGAGAACAATACTAATGTATACAGAACCGGAGAGAGAGAGGAGAGAACAATACTAATGTATACAGAACCGGAGAGAGAGGAGAGAACAATACTAATGTATACAGAACCTAAGAGAGAGAGGGGGACATACTAATGTATACAGAACCAGAGAGAGAGGAGAGAACAATACTAATGTATACAGAAACGGAGAGAGAGGGGAGAACAATACTAATGTATACAGAACCGGAGAGAGAGGGGGCACATACTAATGTATACAGAACCGGAGAGAGAGGGGAGAACAATACTAATGTATACAGAACCGGAGAGAGTGGGGAGAACAATACTAATTTATAGAGAACCGGAGAGAGAGGGGAGAACAATACTAATGTATACAGAACCGGAGAGAGAGGGGAGAACAATACTAATGTATACAGAACCGGAGAGAGAGGGGAGAACAATACTAATGTATACACAACCGGAGAGAGAGGAGAGAACAATACTAATGTATACACAACCGGAGAGAGAGGGGTCACATACTAATGTATACAGTACAGGAGAGAGAGGGGAGAACAATACTAATGTATACAGAACCCGAGAGAGAGGAGAGAACAATATTAATATATACAGAACCCGAGAGAGAGGGGGCACATACTAATGTATAGAGAACCGGAGAGAGAGGGGAGAACAATACTAATGTATACAGAACCCGAGAGAGAGGGGAGAACAATACTAATGTATACAGAACCCGAGAGAGAGGAGAGAACAATATTAATATATACAGAACCCGAGAGAGAGGGGAGAACAATACTAATGTATAGAGAAACGGAGAAAGAGGAGAGAACAATACTAATGTATACAGAACCCGAGAGAGAGGGGAGAACAATACTAATGTATACAGAACCCGAGAGAGAGGAGAGAACAATACTAATGTATACAGAACCGGAGAGAGAGGAGAGAACAATACTAATGTATACAGAACCGGAGAGAGAGGAGAGAACAATACTAATGTATAGAGAAACGGAGAGAGAGGGGGCACATACTAATGTATACACAACTGGAGAGAGAGGGGGCACATACTAATGTATACACAACCGGAGAGAGAGGGGTCACATACTAATGTATACAGTACAGGAGAGAGAGGGGAGAACAATACTAATGTATACAGAACCCGAGAGAGAGAGGGGAGAACAATACTAATGTATACAGAACCAGAGAGAGAGGGGGCACATACTAATGTATACAGAACCCGAGAGAGAGAGGGGAGAACAATACTAATGTATACAGAACCGGAGAGAGAGGGGAGAACGATACTAATGTATACAGAACCCGAGAGAGAGAGGGGAGAACAATACTAATGTACACAGAACCGGAGAGAGAGGGGAGAACAATACTAATGTATACAGAACCGGAGAGAAAGAGGAGAGAACAATACTAATGTATACAGAACCGGAGAGAGAGGGGAGAACAATACTAATGTATACAGAACCGGAGAGAGAGGGGAGAACAATACTAATGTATACAGAACCGGAGAGAGAGGAGAGAAGAATACTAATGTATACAGAACCGGAGAGAGAGAGGAGAACAATACTAATGTATACAGAACCGGAGAGAGAGGAGAGAACAATACTAATGTATACAGAACCAGAGAGAGAGGAGAGAACAATACTAATGTATACAGAACCAGAGAGAGAGGAGAGAACAATACTAATGTATACAGAACCGGGGAGAGAGAGGAGAACAATACTAATGTATACAGAACCAGAGAGAGAGGAGAGAGCAATACTAACGTATACAGAACCAGAGAGAGAGGAGAGAACAATACTAATGTATACAGAACCGGAGAGAGAGAGGACAACAATACTAATGTATACAGAACCGGAGAGAGAGGGGAGAACAATACTAATGTATACAGAACCGGAGAGAGAGGGGAGAACAATACTAATGTATACAGAACCGGAGAGAGAGAGGGCACATACTAATGTATACAGAACCGGAGAGAGAGGGGAGAACAATACTAATGTATACAGAACCGGAGAGAGAGAGGGCACATACTAATGTATACAGAACCGGAGAGAGAGGGGAGAACAATACTAATGTATACAGAACCGGAGAGAGAGGGGAGAACAATACTAATGTGTACAGAACCGGAGAGAGAGGGGAGAACAATAATAATGTATACAGAACCGGAGAGAGAGGAGAGAACAATACTAATGTGTACAGAACCGGAGAGAGAGAAGAGAACAATACTAATGTATACAGAACCGGAGAGAGAGGAGAGAACAATACTAATGTATACAGAATCGGAGAGAGAGGGGAGAACAATACTAATGTATACAGAACCGGAGAGAGAGGGGAGAACAATACTAATGTATACAGAACCAGAGAGAGAGGAGAGAACAATACTAATGTATACAGAACCGGAGAGAGAGGGGAGAACAATACTAATGTATACAGAACCAGAGAGAGAGGAGAGAACAATACTAATGTATACAGAACCGGAGAGAGAGGGGAGAACAATACTAATGTATACAGAACCGGAGAGAGAGGGGAGAACAATACTAATGTATACAGAACCGGAGAGAGAGGGGAGAACAATGCTAATGTACACAGAACCGGAGAGAGAGAGGGGGCACATACTAATGTATACAGAACCGGAGAGAGAGGGGAGAACAATACTAATGTATACAGAACCGGAGAGAGAGAGGGCACATACTAATGTATACAGAACCGGAGAGAGAGGGGAGAACAATACTAATGTATACAGAACCAGAGAGAGAGGAGAGAACAATACTAATGTATACAGAACCGGAGAGAGAGGGGAGAACAATACTAATGTATACAGAACCGGAGAGAGAGGGGAGAACAATACTAATGTATACAGAACCGGAGAGAGAGGGGAGAACAATGCTAATGTACACAGAACCGGAGAGAGAGAGGGGGCACATACTAATGTGTACAGAACCGGAGAGAGAGGGGAGACCAATACTAATGTATACAGAACCGGAGAGAGAGAGGGGAGAACAATACTAATGTATACAAAACCTAAGAGAGAGAGGGGAGAATAATACTAATGTATACAGAACCGGAGAGAGAGAGGAGAACAATACTAATGTATACAGAACCAGAGAGAGAGGAGAGAGCAATACTAACGTATACAGAACCGGAGAGAGAGGAGAGAACAATACTAATGTATACAGAACCGGAGAGAGAGAGGAGAACAATACTAATGTATACAGAACCGGAGAGAGAGGGGAGAACAATACTAATGTATACAGAACCGGAGAGAGAGGGGAGAACAATACTAATGTATACAGAACCGGAGAGAGAGAGGGCACATACTAATGTATACAGAACCGGAGAGAGAGGGGAGAACAATACTAATGTATACAGAACCGGAGAGAGAGAGGGCACATACTAATGTATACAGAACCGGAGAGAGAGGGGAGAACAATACTAATGTATACAGAACCGGAGAGAGAGGGGAGAACAATACTAATGTGTACAGAACCGGAGAGAGAGGGGAGAACAATAATAATGTATACAGAACCGGAGAGAGAGGAGAGAACAATACTAATGTGTACAGAACCGGAGAGAGAGAAGAGAACAATACTAATGTATACAGAACCGGAGAGAGAGGAGAGAACAATACTAATGTATACAGAATCGGAGAGAGAGGGGAGAACAATACTAATGTATACAGAACCGGAGAGAGAGGGGAGAACAATACTAATGTATACAGAACCAGAGAGAGAGGAGAGAACAATACTAATGTATACAGAACCGGAGAGAGAGAGGGCACATACTAATGTATACAGAACGGGAGAGAGAGGGGGCAAATACTAATGTATACAGAACCGGAGAGAGAGGGGGGGGGCACATACTAATGTATACAGAACCGGAGAGAGAGGGGAGAACAATACTAATGTATACAGAACCGGAGAGAGAGGAGAGAACAATACTAATGTATACAGAACCGGAGAGAGAGGGGAGAACAATACTAATGTATACAGAACCGGAGAGAGAGGGGAGAACAATACTAATGTATACAGAACCAGAGAGAGAGGAGAGAACAATACTAATGTATACAGAACCGGAGAGAGAGGGGAGAACAATACTAATGTATACAGAACCGGAGAGAGAGGGGAGAACAATACTAATGTATACAGAACCGGAGAGAGAGGGGAGAACAATGCTAATGTACACAGAACCGGAGAGAGAGAGGGGGCACATACTAATGTATACAGAACCGGAGAGAGAGGGGAGACCAATACTAATGTATACAGAACCGGAGAGAGAGAGGGGAGAACAATACTAATGTATACAAAACCTAAGAGAGAGAGGGGAGAATAATACTAATGTATACAGAACCGGAGAGAGAGGAGAGAACAATACTAATGTATACAGAACCCGAGAGAGAGAGGGCACATACTAATGTGTACAGAACGGGAGAGAGAGGGGGCAAATACTAATGTATACAGAACCGGAGAGAGAGGGGGCAAATACTAATGTATACAGAACGGGAGAGAGAGGGGGCAAATACTAATGTATACAGAACCGGAGAGAGAGGGGAGAACAATACTAATGTATATAGAACCGGTGAGAGAGGGGGCACATACTAATGTATACAGAACCGGAGAGAGAGAGGGGGCACATACTAAGGTATACAGAACCGGAGAGAGAGGGGAGACCAATTCTAATGTATACAGAACCGGAGAGAGAGGGGAGAACAATACTAATGTATACAGAACCCGAGAGAGAGGGGAGAACAATACTAATGTATACAGAACCCGAGAGAGAGGGGAGAACAATACTAATGTATACAGAACCCGAAAAAGAGAGAGGGCAAATACTAATGTATACAGAACGGGAGAGAGAGGGGGCAAATACTAATGTATACAGAACCGGAGAGAGAGGGGGCACATACTAATGTATACAGAACCGGAGAGAGAGAGGGGGCACATACTAATGTATACAGAACCGGAGAGAGAGAGAGGGGGCACATACTAATGTATACAGAACGGGAGAGAGAGGGGGCAAATACTAATGTATACAGAACCGGAGAGAGAGAGGGGGGCACATACTAATGTATACAGAACCGGAGAGAGAGGGGAGAACAATACTAATGTATATAGAACCGGTGAGAGAGGGGGCACATACTAATGTATGCAGAACCGGAGAGAGAGAGGGGGCACATACTAATGTATACAGAACCGGAGAGAGAGGGGAGAACAATACTAATGTATACAGAACCGGAGAGAGAGGGGAGAACAATACTAATGTATACAGAACCGGAGAGAGAGAGGAGAACAATACTAATGTACACAGAACCGGAGAGAGAGGGGAGAACAATACTAATGTATACAGAACCGGAGAGAGAGAGGAGAGAACAATACTAATGTATACAGAACCGGAGAGAGAGGAGAGAACAATACTAATGTATACAGAACCTAAGAGAGAGAGGGGGACATACTAATGTATACAGAACCAGAGAGAGAGGAGAGAACAATACTAATGTATACAGAAACGGAGAGAGAGGGGAGAACAATACTAATGTATACAGAACCGGAGAGAGAGGGGGCACATACTAATGTATACAGAACCGGAGAGAGAGGGGAGAACAATACTAATGTATACAGAACCGGAGAGAGTGGGGAGAACAATACTAATTTATAGAGAACCGGAGAGAGAGGGGAGAACAATACTAATGTATACAGAACCGGAGAGAGAGGGGAGAACAATACTAATGTATACAGAACCGGAGAGAGAGGGGAGAACAATACTAATGTATACAGAACCCGAGAGAGAGGAGAGAACAATACTAATGTATACAGAACCGGAGAGAGAGGGGAGAACAATACTAATGTATACAGAACCGGAGAGAGAGGGGAGAACAATACTAATGTATACAGAACCGGAGAGAGAGGGGAGAACAATACTAATGTATACAGAACCGGAGAGAGAGGAGAGAACAATACTAATGTATACAGAACCGGAGAGAGAGAGGGCACATACTAATGTATACAGAACGGGAGAGAGAGGGGGCAAATACTAATGTATACAGAACCGGAGAGAGAGAGGGGGCACATACTAATGTGTACAGAACCGGAGAGAGAGGGGAGACCAATACTAATGTATACAGAACCGGAGAGAGAGAGGGGAGAACAATACTAATGTATACAAAACCTAAGAGAGAGAGGGGAGAATAATACTAATGTATACAGAACCGGAGAGAGAGAGGAGAACAATACTAATGTATACAGAACCAGAGAGAGAGGAGAGAGCAATACTAATGTATACAAAACCTAAGAGAGAGAGGGGAGAATAATACTAATGTATACAGAACCGGAGAGAGAGAGGAGAACAATACTAATGTATACAGAACCGGAGAGAGAGGGGAGAACAATACTAATGTATACAGAACCGGAGAGAGAGGGGAGAACAATACTAATGTATACAGAACCGGAGAGAGAGAGGGCACATACTAATGTATACAGAACCGGAGAGAGAGGGGAGAACAATACTAATGTATACAGAACCGGAGAGAGAGAGGGCACATACTAATGTATACAGAACCGGAGAGAGAGGGGAGAACAATACTAATGTATACAGAACCGGAGAGAGAGGGGAGAACAATACTAATGTGTACAGAACCGGAGAGAGAGGGGAGAACAATAATAATGTATACAGAACCGGAGAGAGAGGAGAGAACAATACTAATGTGTACAGAACCGGAGAGAGAGAAGAGAACAATACTAATGTATACAGAACCGGAGAGAGAGGAGAGAACAATACTAATGTATACAGAATCGGAGAGAGAGGGGAGAACAATACTAATGTATACAGAACCGGAGAGAGAGGGGAGAACAATACTAATGTATACAGAACCAGAGAGAGAGGAGAGAACAATACTAATGTATACAGAACCGGAGAGAGAGAGGGCACATACTAATGTATACAGAACGGGAGAGAGAGGGGGCAAATACTAATGTATACAGAACCGGAGAGAGAGAGAGGGGGCACATACTAATGTATACAGAACCGGAGAGAGAGGGGAGAACAATACTAATGTATACAGAACTGGAGAGAGAGGAGAGAACAATACTAATGTATACAGAACCGGAGAGAGAGGGGAGAACAATACTAATGTATACAGAACCGGAGAGAGAGGGGAGAACAATACTAATGTATACAGAACCAGAGAGAGAGGAGAGAACAATACTAATGTATACAGAACCGGAGAGAGAGGGGAGAACAATACTAATGTATACAGAACCAGAGAGAGAGGAGAGAACAATACTAATGTATACAGAACCGGAGAGAGAGGGGAGAACAATACTAATGTATACAGAACCGGAGAGAGAGGGGAGAACAATACTAATGTATACAGAACCGGAGAGAGAGGGGAGAACAATGCTAATGTACACAGAACCGGAGAGAGAGAGGGGGCACATACTAATGTATACAGAACCGGAGAGAGAGGGGAGACCAATACTAATGTTTACAGAACCGGAGAGAGAGAGGGGAGAACAATACTAATGTATACAAAACCTAAGAGAGAGAGGGGAGAATAATACTAATGTATACAGAACCGGAGAGAGAGGAGAGAACAATACTAATGTATACAGAACCCGAGAGAGAGAGGGCACATACTAATGTGTACAGAACGGGAGAGAGAGGGGGCAAATACTAATGTATACAGAACCGGAGAGAGAGAGTGGGTGCACATACTAATGTATACAGAACGGGAGAGAGAGGGGGCAAATACTAATGTATACAGAACGGGAGAGAGAGGGGGCAAATACTAATGTATACAGAACCGGAGAGAGAGGGGAGAACAATACTAATGTATATAGAACCGGTGAGAGAGGGGGCACATACTAATGTATACAGAACCGGAGAGAGAGAGGGGGCACATACTAAGGTATACAGAACCGGAGAGAGAGGGGAGACCAATTCTAATGTATACAGAACCGGAGAGAGAGGGGAGAACAATACTAATGTATACAGAACCCGAGAGAGAGGGGAGAACAATACTAATGTATACAGAACCTAAGAGAGAGAGGGGAGAATAATACTAATGTATACAGAACCGGAGAGAGAGGAGAGAACAATACTAATGTATACAGAACCCGAGAGAGAGAGGGCACATACTAATGTGTACAGAACGGGAGAGAGAGGGGGCAAATACTAATGTATACAGAACCGGAGAGAGAGAGTGGGTGCACATACTAATGTATACAGAACGGGAGAGAGAGGGGGCAAATACTAATGTTTACAGAACCGGAGAGAGAGGGGAGAACAATACTAATGTATATAGAACCGGTGAGAGAGGGGGCACATACTAATGTATACAGAACCGGAGAGAGAGAGGGGGCACATACTAAGGTATACAGAACCGGAGAGAGAGGGGAGACCAATTCTAATGTATACAGAACCGGAGAGAGAGGGGAGAACAATACTAATGTATACAGAACCCGAGAGAGAGGGGAGAACAATACTAATGTATACAGAACCCGAGAGAGAGAGGAGAACAATACTAATGTATACAGAACCCGAAAAAGAGAGAGGGCACATACTAATGTATACAGAACGGGAGAGAGAGGGGGCAAATACTAATGTATACAGAACCGGAGAGAGAGAGAGGGGGCACATACTAATGTATACAGAACCGGAGAGAGAGAGAGGGGGCACATACTAATGTATACAGAACGGGAGAGAGAGGGGGCAAATACTAATGTATACAGAACCGGAGAGAGAGAGGGGGGCACATACTAATGTATACAGAACCGGAGAGAGAGGGGAGAACAATACTAATGTATATAGAACCGGTGAGAGAGGGGGCACATACTAATGTATACAGAACCGGAGAGAGAGGGGAGAACAATACTAATGTATACAGAACCGGAGAGAGAGGGGAGAACAATACTAATGTATACAGAACCGGAGAGAGAGAGGAGAACAATACTAATGTACACAGAACCGGAGAGAGAGGGGAGAACAATACTAATGTATACAGAACCGGAGAGAGAGAGGAGAGAACAATACTAATGTATACAGAACCGGAGAGAGAGGAGAGAACAATACTAATGTATACAGAACCTAAGAGAGAGAGGGGGACATACTAATGTATACAGAACCAGAGAGAGAGGAGAGAACAATACTAATGTATACAGAAACGGAGAGAGAGGGGAGAACAATACTAATGTATACAGAACCGGAGAGAGAGGGGGCACATACTAATGTATACAGAACCGGAGAGAGAGGGGAGAACAATACTAATGTATACAGAACCGGAGAGAGTGGGGAGAACAATACTAATGTATAGAGAACCGGAGAGAGAGGGAGAACAATACTAATGTATACAGAACCGGAGAGAGAGGGGAGAACAATACTAATGTATACAGAACCGGAGAGAGAGGGGAGAACAATACTAATGTATACAGAACCGGAGAGAGAGGGGAGAACAATACTAATGTATACAGAACCGGAGAGAGAGGGGAGAACAATACTAATGTATACAGAACCGGAGAGAGAGGTGAGAACAATACTAATGTATACAGAACCGGAGAGAGAGGTGAGAACAATACTAATGTATACAGAACCGGAGAGAGAGGGGAGAACAATACTAATGTACACAGAACCGGAGAGAGAGAGGGGGCACATACTAATGTATACAGAACCGGAGAGAGAGGGGAGACCAATACTAATGTATACAGAACCGGAGAGAGAGGGGAGAACAATACTAATGTATACAGAACCGGAGAGAGAGGAGAGACCAATACTAATGTATACAGAACCGGAGAGAGAGGTGAGAACAATACTAATGTATACAGAACCGGAGAGAGAGGGGAGAACAATACTAATGTATACAGAACCGGAGAGAGAGGTGAGAACAATACTAATGTATACAGAACCCGAGAGAGAGGAGAGACCAATACTAATGTATACAGAACCGGAGAGAGAGGTGAGAACAATACTAATGTATACAGAACCGGAGAGAGAGGGGAGAACAATACTAATGTATACAGAACGGGAGAGAGAGGAGAGAACAATACTAATGTATACAGAACCGGAGAGAGAGGTGAGAACAATACTAATGTATACAGAACCAGAGAGAGAGGGGAGAACAATACTAATGTATACAGAACCAGAGAGAGAGGAGAGAACAATACTAATGTATACAGAACCGGAGAGAGAGGGGAGAACAATACTAATGTACACAGAACCGGAGAGAGAGAGGGGGCACATACTAATGTATACAGAACCGGAGAGAGAGGGGAGACCAATACTAATGTATACAGAACCGGAGAGAGAGGGGAGAACAATACTAATGTATACAGAACCGGAGAGAGAGGGGAGAACAATACTAATGTATACAGAACCAGAGAGAGAGGGGAGAACAATACTAATGTATACAGAACCGGAGAGAGAGGAGAGAACAATACTAATGTATACAGAACCGGAGAGAGAGGAGAGAACAATACTAATGTATACACAACCGGAGAGAGAGGGGAGAACAATACTAATGTATACACAACCGGAGAGAGAGGGGAGAACAATACTAATGTATACAGAACCAGAGAGAGAGGGGAGAACAATACTAATGTATACAGAACCGGAGAGAGAGGAGAGAACAATACTAATGTATGCAGAACCGGAGAGAGAGGGGAGAACAATACTAATGTATACAGAACCGGAGAGAGAGGGGAGAACAATACTAATGTATACAGAACCAGAGAGAGAGGAGAGAACAATACTAATGTATACAGAACCGGAGAGAGAGGGGAGAACAATACTAATGTATACAGAACCAGAGAGAGAGGAGAGAACAATACTAATGTATACAGAACCGGAGAGAGAGGGGAGAACAATACTAATGTATACAGAACCGGAGAGAGAGGGGAGAACAATACTAATGTATACAGAACCGGAGAGGGAGGGGAGAACAATGCTAATGTACACAGAACCGGAGAGAGAGAGGGGGCACATACTAATGTATACAGAACCGGAGAGAGAGAGGGGAGAACAATACTAATGTATACAAAACCTAAGAGAGAGAGGGGAGAATAATACTAATGTATACAGAACCGGAGAGAGAGGAGAGAACAATACTAATGTATACAGAACCCGAGAGAGAGAGGGCACATACTAATGTATACAGAACCGGAGAGAGAGGGGAGAACAATACTAATGTATACAGAACCGGAGAGAGAGGGGAGAACAATACTAATGTACACAGAACCGGAGAGAGAGAGGGGGCACATACTAATGTATACAGAACCGGAGAAAGAGGAGAGAACAATACTAATGTGTACAGAACGGGAGAGAGAGGGGGCAAATACTAATGTATACAGAACCGGAGAGAGAGAGAGGGGGCACATACTAATGTATACAGAACCCGAGAGAGAGGGGGCAAATACTAATGTATACAGAACCGGAGAGAGAGAGGGGGGCACATACTAATGTATACAGAACCGGAGAGAGAGGGGAGAACAATACTAATGTATATAGAACCGGTGAGAGAGGGGGCACATACTAATGTATACAGAACCGGAGAGAGAGAGGGGGCACATACTAAGGTATACAGAACCGGAGAGAGAGGGGAGACCAATTCTAATGTATACAGAACCGGAGAGAGAGGGGAGAACAATACTAATGTATACAGAACCCGAGAGAGAGGGGAGAACAATACTAATGTATACAGAACCGGAGAGAGAGGGGAGAACAATACTAATGTATACAGAACCCGAAAAAGAGAGAGGGCACATACTAATGTATACAGAACGGGAGAGAGAGGGGGCAAATACTAATGTATACAGAACCGGAGAGAGAGAGAGGGGGCACATACTAATGTATACAGAACCGGAGAGAGAGAGAGGGGGCACATACTAATGTATACAGAACGGGAGAGAGAGGGGGCAAATACTAATGTATACAGAACCGGAGAGATAGAGGGGGGCACATACTAATGTATACAGAACCGGAGAGAGAGGGGAGAACAATACTAATGTATATAGAACCGGTGAGAGAGGGGGCACATACTAATGTATGCAGAACCGGAGAGAGAGGGGAGAACAATACTAATGTATATAGAACCGGTGAGAGAGGGGGCACATACTAATGTATACAGAACCGGAGAGAGAAGGGAGAACAATACTAATGTATACAGAACCGGAGAGAGAGGGGAGAACAATACTAATGTATACAGAACCGGAGAGAGAGAGGAGAACAATACTAATGTACACAGAACCGGAGAGAGAGGGGAGAACAATACTAATGTATACAGAACCGGAGAGAGAGAGGAGAGAACAATACTAATGTATACAGAACCGGAGAGAGAGGAGAGAACAATACTAATGTATACAGAACCTAAGAGAGAGAGGGGGACATACTAATGTATACAGAACCAGAGAGAGAGGAGAGAACAATACTAATGTATACAGAACCGGAGAGAGAGGGGAGAACAATACTAATGTATACAGAACCGGAGAGAGAGGGGAGAACAATACTAATGTATACAGAACCGGAGAGAGAGGGGAGAACAATACTAATGTATACAGAACCGGAGAGAGAGGGGAGAACAATACTAATGTATACAGAACCGGAGAGAGAGGAGAGAACAATACTAATGTGTACAGAACCGGAGAGAGAGAGGAGAACAATACTAATGTATACAGAACCGGAGAGAGAGGAGAGACCAATACTAATGTATACAGAACCGGAGAGAGAGGTGAGAACAATACTAATGTATACAGAACCGGAGAGAGAGGGGAGAACAATACTAATGTATACAGAACCGGAGAGAGAGGTGAGAACAATACTAATGTATACAGAACCGGAGAGAGAGGGGAGAACAATACTAATGTATACAGAACCGGAGAGAGAGGGGAGAACAATACTAATGTATACAGAACCGGAGAGAGAGGGGAGAACAATACTAATGTATACAGAACCGGAGAGAGAGGGGGCACATACTAATGTATACAGAACCCGAGAGAGAGGAGAGACCAATACTAATGTATACAGAACCGGAGAGAGAGGTGAGAACAATACTAATGTATACAGAACCGGAGAGAGAGGAGAGAACAATACTAATGTATAGAGAACCGGAGAGAGAGGTGAGAACAATACTAATGTATACAGAACCGGAGAGAGAGGGGAGAACAATACTAATGTATACAGAACCGGAGAGAGAGGGGAGAACAATACTAATGTACACAGAACCGGAGAGAGAGAGGGGGCACATACTAATGTATACAGAACCGGAGAGAGAGGGGAGACCAATACTAATGTATACAGAACCGGAGAGAGAGGGGAGAACAATACTAATGTATACAGAACCGGAGAGAGAGGGGAGAACAATACTAATCTATACAGAACCCGAGAGAGAGAGGGCACATACTAATGTATACAGAACGGGAGAGAGAGGGGGCAAATACTAATGTATACAGAACCGGAGAGAGAGAGAGGGGGCACATACTAATGTATACAGAACGGGAGAGCGAGGGGGCAAATACTAATGTATACAGAACCGGAGAGAGAGGGGGGCACATACTAATGTATACAGAACCGGAGAGAGAGGGGAGAACAATACTAATGTATGTAGAACCGGTGAGAGAGGGGGCACATACTAATGTATACAGAACCGGAGAGAGAGAGGGGGCACATACTAATGTATACAGAACCGGAGAGAGAGGGGAGACCAATACTAATGTATACAGAACCGGAGCGAGAGGGGAGAACAATACTAATGTATACAGAACCGGAGAGAGAGGAGAGAACAATACTAATGTATACAGAACCCGAGAGAGAGGGGAGAACAATACTAATGTATACAGAACGGGAGAGAGAGGGGGCAAATACTAATGTATACAGAACCGGAGAGAGAGGGGGCAAATACTAATGTATACAGAACGGGAGAGAGAGGGGGCAAATACTAATGTATACAGAACCGGAGAGAGAGAGAGGGGGCACATACTAATGTATACAGAACGGGAGAGAGAGGGGGCAAATACTAATGTATAAAGAACCGGAGAGAGAGAGGGGGCACATACTAATGTATACAGAACCGGAGAGAGAGGGGAGAACAATACTAATGTATACACAACCGGAGAGAGAGGAGAGAACAATACTAATGTATACAGAACCGGAGAGAGAGGGGAGAACAATACTAATGTATACAGAACCAGAGAGAGAGGAGAGAACAATACTAATGTATACAGAACCGGAGAGAGAGGGGAGAACAATACTAATGTATACAGAACCAGAGAGAGAGGGGAGAACAATACTAATGTATACAGAACCGGAGAGAGAGAGGGGGCACATACTAATGTATACAGAACCGGAGAGAGAGGAGAGAATAATACTAATGTATACAGAATGGGAGAGAGAGGGGGCAAATACTAATGTATACAGAACCGGAGAGAGAGAGGGGGCACATACTAATGTATACAGAACCGGAGAGAGAGGGGAGAACAATACTAATGTATACAGAACCGGAGAGAGAGAGGGCACATACTAATGTATACAGAACCGGAGAGAGAGGGGGCACATACTAATGTATACAGAACCGGAGAGAGAGGGGGCACATACTAATGTATACAGAACCGGAGAGAGAGGGGAGAACAATACTAATGTATACAGAACCGGAGAGAGTGGGGAGAACAATACTAATTTATAGAGAACCGGAGAGAGAGGGGAGAACAATACTAATGTATACAGAGCCGGAGAGAGAGGGGAGAACAATACTAATGTATACAGAACCGGAGAGAGAGGAGAGAACAATACTAATGTATACAGAACCGGAGAGAGAGAGGGGAGAACAATACTAATGTATACAGAACCGGAGAGAGAGGGGGCACATACTAATGTATAGAGAACCGGAGAGAGAGGGGAGAACAATACTAATGTATACAGAACCGGAGAGAGAGGAGAGAACAATACTAATGTATACAGAACCGGAGAGAGAGAGGGGGCACATACTAATGTATACAGCAAATACGTCGCTCCCCAATGATGCAGTAGTTTACATGCTGCCGGAAACGTATTTTCCTGTAAACACATTAGTCAGAGTAATGTTTGCATCCATAAAACCTTCCACCACACCCCCTTGAAATTACTTTACCATCCCCTAATATATCAATTACTACAGACCAATCGTGCCTCATATTTCAGCCCCTTATCCCATAATCTCATGTAACCTCAGTGGCAGTTTGTGCATCAGCTCCATCCCTAAAGTGCAGCAGAATATGTGTCGCTGACTTACATTCTGTCTTTCGGTAGTCTGAACGCTGCTCTATTTCACTTCTTAATTATGCCAGATTTCGCTCTAATCTGTACACAATTGATCCGTCCTTTAATGACTTCTCCCTTTTACAGCCTTACTACGTGTGGGCAGGGCCACCTTGGTGAGTTTCCAAGGAGGTATAAAAGACATGTACAGCACAAACACATGAAAGGTGAAATGAGCATATTTTGATCCAAGACTCAAAGGTTTGAAACCCAAAACTTCTGGGTATAATGGGAACACCTCATCATATCCAGAACCATATCCCATTACAGGAATGTGACTAACACTGTTTAAGGATCCATCAGTGCCATTCAATGAATGATGTAGGTACTGTAGGTAAACCTTCGGGGAGTGGAGCACTTTCAGACTGGAGCTTCTTGGGTCCATCATGTAAAATTATTCTAAAGGCCCACCGTTCCTCATGCCCTGGGACAGAGACCCTTCCCAATTAGATTGTATTTCTTGGATCCTGCATAGAGTTGGAGCCAGGGCCCACCAGAGGATCCAACACTGGAGTAATGTCTACTAGTGGTGAGCAGACCCAATGGTCAGGCTCACCATTCAGATTCGGTCTACTGACCCAGAAATATTGCCAGATTGGCTGACGAACAGCCAATCCGGCGAATCGATATCCCTACCAATTAGACAAGGCTATGATTGGCTAGGCGGACTATTTCCGTGTCCGACCCATATATGGGACTTCTAGCATGAAGAACCTATAAGTTGTCGTAACCATAGGACAGCTCAAGGGAATTTCTGTCCATCGGTAGGGATCCTAGCAGTTGGACCTTTATCAATCAGACATAAATCCCATATCATGCATATCATGAAACAAAAATTATCTTTTAAACAGGAATTTCCTTTGATTTCTCTAAATACAAATCTACAGCAAACCAATGAGTAGTCATAGTAACAGACTACGATCAGACCCTGCGTAGTCAGGTTCTGCCCTTTCTCTATCCCTTTAGGAAGTAAACAAAAAAGAAAAGTCTATTAGTATTGCTTCGGATCAGACTATGCGCGGCATCCTTGGAGACATGGATTTGCCAAGGGTGTTGTATACCAAGAACGGTAGCTATATGTTATTTAATGACTGCTTACAAAGTTGGCTTCACTTCTATTTTAGATGAAAAAATTGGACTAGTTAAAATCTTACTATCACTCTGCCATAGATGTGACTTGTAGGCAGGTGCGGACTGGGAATTTAAAGTGGCCCTGGAAAAAACTGTAAAAGTGGCCCCATTCAGTGGGTGGGGTCAAAACAAGTGGGCGTGGCCTTGTGATGTGGGTGGAGTTACTAAACTCCATAAAAACTGTTTATAGATGGTGTAAATCAACATGTACACTGCAGAGACTCATACTGCCTCCTTGTAAATAAATAACACTTCTATTTTAAGAGCACACAACTTAATACTGCCATATATGTACACTAAAAACATACTACTACCTTCTCTGATAAACAAGAATGTAACTACTATAATACTGCCCCCAAGTAAAATATATTGTAATACTGCCCCCTATGTACAAGAATATACCTACTATAATACTGCCCCCTATGTACAAGAATATAACTACTATAATACTGCCCCCTATGTACAAGAATATAACTACTATAATACTGCCCCCTATGTACAAGAATATAACTACTATAATACTGCCCCCTATGTACAAGAATATAACTACTATAATACTGCCCCCTATGTACAAGAATATACCTACTATAATACTGCCCCCTATGTACAAGAATATAACTACTATAATACTGCCCCCTATGTACAAGAATATAACTACTATAATACTGCTCCCTATGTACAAGAATATAACTACTATAATACTGCCCCCTATGTACAAGAATATAACTACTATAATACTGCCCCCTATGTACAAGAATATAACTACTATAATACTGCCCCCTATGTACAAGAATATAACTACTATAATACTGCCCCCTATGTACAAGAATATAACTACTATAATACTGCTCCCTATGTACAAGAATATAACTACTATAATACTGCCCCCTATGTACAAGAATATAACTACTATAATATTGTCCCCATGTACAAGAATATAACTACTATAATACTGCCCCCTATGTATATAGCCTGCCAGCCCCTGCCCCGGTGTATATAGCCAGACAGCCCCTGCACCCGGTGTATATAGCCAGACAGCCCCTGCACCCGGTGTATATAGCCAGACAGCCCCTGCACCCGGTGTATATAGCCAGCCAGCCCATGCACCCGGTGTATATAGCCTGCCAGCCTCTGCCCCAGTGTATATAGCCTGCCAGCCCCTGCCCCAGTATATATAGCCTGCCAGCCCCTGCCCCAGTGTATATAGCCTGCCAGCCCCTGCCCCAGTGTATATAGCCTGCCAGCCCCTGCCCCAGTGTATATAGCCTGCCAGCCCTTGCCCCAGTGTATATAGCCTGCCAGCCCCTGCCCCAGTGTATATAGCCTGCCAACTCCGGCCCCAGTGTATATAGCCTGCCAGCCCCTGCCCCAGTGTATATAGCCAGACAGCCCCTGCCCCAGTGTATACAGCCTGTCAGCCCCTGCCCCAGTGTATATAGCCAGACAGCCCCTTCCCCAGTCTATACAGCCTGTCAGCCCCTGCCCCAGTATATACAGCCCCTGCCCCAGTGTATACAGCCAGACAGCCAGTCGGTCACCCCTCTATACAGCAGCCCCCTGTATACATCAGCCCCTTGTATACATCAGCCCCTTGTATACAGCAGCCCCCCGTATACAGCAGCCCCCCGTATACAGCAGCCCCCCGTATACAGCAGCCCCCCGTATACAGCCAGCCCAGTCCAGTACATAAAAATAAAAACACATGAAACTCACCTTTCCGACGCCCCGATGCTGCGCCCCTACCTGATCCAGTCCGGCCGCGGTGACAGCTCCGTACGCGCCGGCGTCGCACAGACCATGACGTCAGCCGCTTGCCGACGTCATGGTCAGTGCGACGCCGGCCCATACGGAGCTGTCACCGCGGCCGGACTGGATCAGGTAGGGGCGCAGCGTCGGAGCGTCGGAAAGGTGAGTTTCATGTATTTCTAATTTTGCACCAGTCCCACCAGTAGAGGACCGGCCCCGGACTGGCCCGAAACCAATTATTTGTAGTGACTTGTAGTATTGTGGATCTACTTATAATTGTACAGTGTGTGTATTATAACCGCTTATTAATATCACATAAGGGCAACACAGTGGCTGAGTGGGTAGCACTTCTGCCTTGCAGCGCTGGAGTCCTGGGTTCAAGTCCCACCCATCTGCAAATAGTTTGTATGTTCTCTCTGTGTTTGTGTGGGTTTCCTCCAGGTACTCCGGTTTCCTCCCACACTCCAAAAAACATACTGGTAGGTTGATTGGATTGTGAGCCTCGTGGGGACAGGGACTGATTTGTCATGTTTTGTGCAGCGCTGCGTTATCTGTAGGCGCTATATAATTAAAGTAATTATTTTTATTATCACTTTGTCAAACACCATCTAAGTAAGAGTTGCTGAGAACTGCTGATTCTTCTACTTTCTAAGGGTTAATGATGGGTGGGGCTCCTGCCAGAGTAACTCTGGACACTCCTAGTACTGAGGACACAAGTGAGAAGCATTGATCAGAGTGTGGAGTCACCTGTACTATCCATACTGCGCAACCTCTGGTAAGGAGACACGCTCTACTAATCCCTTTAATAATAATAATAATAATTCCTTTAATTATATAGCACACACAGATTCCGTAGTGCTGCACAGAACTTGCCAAATCATATAACTTTATTGTGTGTCCACCCTGTACTGTGATGTCGTGGCTCCCGTGTTTTCTTCATTCCTCAGATGGATGTGTAGCTTCTCTTCGGGTCTTGATGTATAGCTGGTGTCTGGGAACAGAGGCCCACATTCACTAAGGTGCCCTGGACAGTTTTCTGTCTGACTTTGCACATTCTTTTCAGTGGTATTTAAGAAGTGACTGCGCCACATTTTTGGCGCGCAGTTGCACTATTTTTCATGCTGCACAAATTTTTGCACTGAAATGGGCATTTCGGGGCACAGTCGGGGAGTTCTAGTGCTCAGTCGGTGAGTTCCGGTGCACAGTCGGAGAGTTCCGGTGCTCAGTTGGGGAGTTCTAGAGATCAGTTGGGGAGTTCCGGTGCACAGTCGGACCACCACATTTATTATGCAAAAGTCCAACAGAGAAAAATTTCCAAGGAGAGTAAAAATAATCCTAAATTATTTTTCAAGTATATAAATGATAAGAACCTAAAAACGGAGAGTGTGGGCCCTATGAGGAGTAACATGGGGGTCATGGTGGAAGGAGATGAGGAAAGGGCCAATCTACAGAATGTCGCCTTCTCGACTGTCTTTACCCAGGAAAATCCCTTGGTGGAAGACACGATGAGGAATGATGCAAATTCCCTTTGGAATGTCAACAGGTTAACCCAGGAAGAGGTACGGTGCCGCTTCACAACCACTAAGATAGATAAATCACCGGGGCCAGATGGCATACACCCCCGGGGTTCTGCATGAACTGTGTACCATGATAGACAGGACATTATTTTTAATATTTGAAGATTCCCTGAGGACTGGTTATGTTCCACAGGACTGGCGCATAGCAAATGTAGTACCAATATATAAAAAAGGATCAAAGACCTATCCTGGAAATTACAGACCTGTGAGTCTAACTTCTGTTGTGGGGAGAATATTTGAGGGGTTTGTTAGAGATGCTATCCTGGAGTATCTCACTGTATATTATACAAACCCTCACACCATAACTGACCACATTGTGAACCCACAAATATAATTTATCTATCACAACTTACCACACTGTACCTCCCACAAATATATTATGTATATCCTCACACCACAACTGACCACCCTGTGCCCTATACATATATCATGTATACCCTCACACCACAACTGTCTACACTGTATCCAAAATATATCATATATACCCTCACACCACAACTGACCACACTGTGCCCTACATATATCATATATACCCCTCACACCACAACTGACCACACTGTGCCCTCACATATAACATATATACCCCTCACACCACAACTGACCACACTGTGCCTCCACATATATCATATATACCCCTCACACCACAACTGACCACACTGTGCCTCCACATATATCATATATACCCCTCACACCACAACTGACCACACTGTACCCCCTATATATCATATATACCCCTCACACCACAACTGACCACACTGTGCCCCCACATATATCATATATGCCCCTCACACCACAACTGACCACACTGTACCCCCTCACATATATCATATATACCCCTCACACCACAACTGACCACGCTGTGCCCCCTCATATATCATATATACCCCTCACATCACAACTGACCACACTGTGCTCCCACATATATCATATATACCCCTCATACCACAACTGTCTACACTGTGCCCCCATATATATCATATATACCCCTCACACCACAACTGACCACACTGTACCCCCTCACATATATCATATATACCCCTCACACCACAACTGACCACACTGTGCCCCCACATATATCATATATACCCCTCACACCACAACTGACCACATTGGGGCAGATTTACTTATCCGGTCCGTTCGCGATCCAGGGCGCGTTCTCTGCACTGGATTCGGGTCCGGCCGGGATTCATCAAAGCAGTTCCTCCGACGTCCACCAGGTGGCGCTGCTGCGCTGAAGTCCGCTGGAATGCCTCGAAATACACCGGCCTATCCAGGATGAAGGTGAGTGAAATTTTCGCGACACAATTTTTTTTTTAAATGCGGCGTTTTTTTTCCGAATACGTCGGGTTTTCATTCGGCCACGCCCCCCAAATTTCCGTCGCGTGCATACCGGCGCCGATGCGCCAAATTCCGATCGCGTGCGCCAAAAACCCAGGGCAATTCAGGTACAATCGGCGCAAATCGGAAATATTCGGGTAACACGTCGGGAAAACGCGAATCGGGCCCTTAGTAAATGACCCCCATTGTGTGCCCAAATATCTCATTTATAGTTAGTTAAACCTGGCATCTGTGTGTTGTTCTCTTTCATGGTGGTCTAATCTATCTTCTCATTCCGAGTCTTCATCTTCCTTCATCTGCAGATATCATTAATCATTGTGTCATACATGTTATGTAAACTTTTTCTCTCTAATGTCAATGTTTTACAGGTCCATCTGTTCACCATGGATCTGGTCACAATTCTCCTTTCTGTTGTTGTCATCTTATTTTTGGCCAATGCTTTCAAAAAGCAAAAGCAAGAAAGTAACAAAAATCTTCCACCCGGACCAAAACCTCTACCAATTATTGGAAATATCCACATGATGGACGTAGGAAGACCCCAGAAGACATTTATGCAGGTAATACTGAATGACCACATCCCAGTTTCCCCATTCATAGATCTGGACACCACACTTGATCTTGATAGACCTCCTTATGACTCAATAACCAGTCTTGTTAGTATGAGTAAGAGTCGACTATGGTTGTGAGATCACATATGGGCACGTGTATCTTACGTAGAGATGGGTGGATCAATAGTTTCAGTTCAGGTTTGGCGAACAGCTAATCTGGAAAATGAACACCTCTTGCTATTAACCGTTCCCACTATTGGCCAGGGGTTGTCCTCCAGGACAGTCATGGTCATGTCTAGTAGTAAGGGGCATCCATTTGCTTGATTGGTGGCCGAACATCAAAACCCAACTGAAAATCCACTCATCTTTAATTTAAAGTCTGGCTTTGTGCTCCTGCTTTATTTTTATTTTCCTTGGCTTTATCGTTGGTCAGATGTATCTTCTTGGTGGATTTTCCTTATCAATATATGTGGCATTTGAGGAATCTTTAGCAAATTTGTGACTTTTTAACAAGATTCACTACAAAGGCTGACAAAAAGTTGCAAACACCTGGTAGGGGGCAGATATGGATTTGCGCCAAAATTAATGACTGTTTTTGAAACTTTCACATCTTAGAACACTATAGAAAACTTAAACATTGCAAACTTTCAGGGGGGTTATCTTAGACACAAAAAAAGTTGCAAATAAAGAGAAAAAGCAAAGCCAAAAATGAGATACATTTGCCCCATAGAAGTCTCAAAATCAGGACATGGAGACAAGACCTGCTAGATGAGCAGAAATCTTCGCAGAATTGACAGAGAACACACATTAGATAGGTGAAGTGTCTTTCATGTTATGCACATTTTGAAGCCACCTTGTTCCTGGTTCCATTCTCTATCTAGTTCCTGGGTTCTTCATTGCTCTCTTCTTTTTGGAGAACATCACTTTATTTCCTGCTCCTAGATGGTTACTTCTCTTTGGCTTCCTGAATCTGACCTCTTAGCTGATCCTCGACTTTGGCTTCCTATTTCAACTTGTCCTGTTGGCTCTGATCCAAGTGTATTATTGTTCCAATCTATAACTCCCGGCCCAGAGCGTTGTCTCCATTTATGGTTTTGCCGCTAGATGCACCTTGTCCTCTGCCTTTCTTCTTGCGCTGTTGTTGCTGCTATTAAAAACTCTGTAGACATTGTGGTTGTTCTTCAACAAATCCTGCAAATGATAGAATTAACCAATAATTAAAGTTTTCTTTGGTACAGCTTTTACTATGTAGAGAGAATATGGAATTTACATTACATAGATCTAAATAAGTATGGACCTAGGGATAGAGCCAAAATTAGATGGAGCAGATCATAATAGTAAACTTTTTAAAATCCTTTATTAAAGGAACATGTGTCTTTGTGTTGTTTTAACCTCCTGCACTAATGTGTATCAGCCTGCTTTCCCTTCTGTACTCACACACAGACAGCTGATAAGGAGAAGCTTGTAAAGTATCTAATGACTTGACTCCTTACAAAATGTCACTGGATAATCAAATCTCCTTACAGAGATGAATCATCAAGGAAAATATTCTTTAAAGTATGGACAACGTTAATAATTAGCTTCTTCTCCTTATGTGTCAGAGGTGTACAGACCAGAAATGACTTTTGAAAACACTGCTCACTGCAGGAGAAGAAAGGAGCAGAAAAAATGGACAGAGAAGCTTTTAATTTAGTTTTAAAAAGTTTTATCACTTAAACTATTCAACAATGAAATATAAAAATAGCTTCCAAGATTTAGTAATGCCCTAAAGGGTTATTCCTTCGAACACAAGATTCTTAAATATACTCAGGATAACAAAATAACACATTATCTAATTAGCTGTTATTAACAAAAATACAGCATTTCACAGATATAATTCCAACCTGTCTCTATCAGTCTCGGTATATACAATTTCTGTTGCCCCTGGATCCAACCGTAAATCAGAAAGGGCAGGACAGATTGTTCTCCTGTCTTACCCTGCAGTGAACTTCTCTCTGCCTCCTGCCCCTTCCCTTGCATTCCAAGATGAGCTCACACTGAGACTTCCTGCTGGCAAGCAACAGCATGAGAAAACTCTACTCTAAAAGCTACACATAAGATAAGGTCCAGGGGAGGGAGGCAGAGTTGATAATGTATGGTATGTCTGACTTAGCAGAGGGGACAGTGTTAGTTATAGCTCAGATGTAGCAAAGCTGAGAATGTCATTGTGTGTTATATCCATCTCATGAATCTCATAATTTCTCATCTCTGATTTGTCTCATCTCTCTTTGTCAGATTCTAGTGAATGCTCAGAAACTAAATGAAAGTGTAGATATACCTGTACCCTTATAATCTAACCACATTGTCAGCAGACAGTATCTCGTAGCACTAGAGGAATTATAAAGTGTCTGCTTAGAGAGTCCTTGTCCACCCTCTCAAATAGGAGCTAAAACAGAAATTGTATAAAATTGTAAAGTAAGGGGTTAAAATAATCTTTATTGTGTAAACATCACTAGGGGATTGAAATTTGAGAATTTTCTTTGGGCAACCCCTTTAAGTTTATTCTCTTCTGCCTTTAAGAATAGGTTGAACATGACAGAACCTACAGGAGAATTTCTATTTTGAATGATCAGTCCTGACAGTGGGTTTGGTGAAACAATTCTCCTGGCATTTAGTAACTATATGATCATCCTTGTTTTCACAGATGGCCAAGGAGTATGGCTCAGTCTTCAGTATCCAGCTCGGAATGTCGAAATCTGTCATTCTTCATGGCTATGATACTATTAAGGAAGCCCTTGTTGACCATGCAGAGTTTTTTTCAGACAGACCCCAATCCCCAGTGTTTACAGAAACGACAAAAGGCTACGGTAAGTCCTTAAATGTAATTTTTTTTCGAGGATGGTGTACCACCATCAGTTTATTCTGAAGGACCAACCATGTCCATCTGCATTATATGTCAAGGCCATTGGTGAGGATGGCGCTGCAGATGAGCTGAGTGCCTCCAATGTTCCCCATCTAAGTATTGACTTAGTACTTCCTTCTTGTGTAAGGGCCACACATCATTTGCTATATATTCATTCCATCTTAGGTGTTGTGTTTGCCAATGGAGAGAACTGGAAAGTAATGAGAAGATTTACGATCTCTACACTACGAGACTATGGAATGGGAAAGAAGACCATAGAAGACAAGATCATTGAGGAGGCTGAATGTTTAGTGCAGAAATTAAGATCATATGAAGGTGAGGGGTACATTTCCACCATCATCATCTGAATACTATATAATATGCTCTCAATACTATATGTAGGCTTGTTAAAGTGGTATTCCCTCCAAAGACTACTAGAAGTGAGGAAGATGTGGAACATGCAGCATCGGGGCCTAGCCTTTTTCGGTGGCTGGAGGAAGCCGGGGCCCTGGCTGGCTAATGCGGCCTTGCACATTGCAATGGTCACGGTGCTTGGCATCATGAACCGAGGCCTCCTCCACAGCCTGGCAGGTATCCAGCAGGTGGTATGTGCAAGAAAATGGAGGCAGAAGCTGAAAGTGTAGGTTTCTTTCTGGGGCAGCCCCAATGTGTAGATAGGGATCCCTGATGTTGGTGAGGGGGCATCATAGATGGTAGAAAGCCTAATCCAGTGATCACTCAGAGGCATTACACACAGTCTGTTATTGGAAACTTGGCAACAGCCACTACAGCAGGTAACTTCAGCAGGGTAATGCTGGCTGGTTTGATCTTTGGTCCAAAGGAAGATATCCTCCCAGCCGGGATAAACAGCTTCAGGCTGGGGTAAGATAGCTGACTGCTTCAGCAGCAGAGATGGAGCAGAGTCTGAGTGGTGGAGCTCTGCTTTGGGAATGGTCTCCTGAGAGGCCAAGGTGTCAGAGCAGCATGCCACAGACACTTCTATGTCCTGGGTAGTGTTTGTCAAGAGAGACCCTATGGAATCAACTGCTGTCACCTGGACTGACCTAGAACTTTCCACCCACTAGGGGTTTTATAACCTCCCCTTGTTAGCTGGCACTCCCTTATCCAACCAGTTTTCTTCTGACATTATAATGATACAGAACATCTGATTGGTTAACTTCATGCAACACCCCTGCTAATGCATAGGCAGGCTGGTAGTTCTGAATAGCGCCCTCTCCAGGTCAGGAGCTGTGAGAGGGAGCCATAAACTCTCTAGGATGTTTCTAGAATTTGGAATATTGTGTAATTGAAGCTGTAGCTAGTGCCTGGTAAGGCAACAGTTAACATTGTGATATGTGATTGTCCAATGACATTCCTGTTATACAGTCTGGAAGGTGATTGGATAGGTGCTACCACCTGACCACAGAGTAAATAAACGCCTGCTTGGTGGAAGCACATGGTCTCAGTCTGTCCTAGCTCTCTGCTCAGAGCATAGAGTCTGCAGACAGCACCAGACTTGATGGTCCGTCTGGCTTGACCACTGTCCTAACTCCAGGAACTTCAAGTGCCTCATGCCTACTGCCTATCACCCAGGGCAAGTTCGGAGACTTAAGCCCAGAACTGAGCTCCACCACCCAGACCCGGTTCCATCTGCACCATCCCAGCCCAAACCTACTACCACACTGCATGTAACCTTCTTGGGGACAAGCTCTCCATGACTCTTCCAGCTTGAGAATCTGCTGTTATCGTTTTGGCCGTTGCCTGCTATTCAATAATGTACAGTGGAAAGCGAAAAAGACAATAGCCAGGGGCGCTCAATGTATAGGTTATCCCAGGTGTTTTTTTAATACAACTCAAATCGTATAGGTTTCTGCTCAACTTGTTAGGTTGTGCTGACGGCACAACTCATATGAAGGCAGTATGGATGAAGTCGGATCGCTGCTATAGGGGGATTGGCTCGGTGGCACACACCGACAATAAAAGATGCTGATATGTTTTTCCAATATGGATATCTATTGGAGTATCCCTTTCATCCATGAAACAAGATCCAGTGCAATCTGATACAATGGTATATTTATTTAAAAGTAGACATAACAAAATGTATAAATGATAAAATAGTAAGACACGTTTCGAATCCGGACTGGATTCTTCCTCAGTTGCATTACACTGTCTCTTTAGATTTCGGGCATTTAAGGAAGTTTTTTGGCGCGTAGAGGTTCCGCTAATCGTTGACCTTCAGAGGTTTGCTAGATGATTACCGAAAAACCAAAGCCGCTCCTCATTAAGGTATGAATATAAATTGACTTAAAAAATTATACTCCATATAAAAATACAAATTACTATACAAGCACAATTGAAACAGTAAGTGTATTAAAATATTTAAATATATGTCACACAGTTAGGGACATGGAATATTACATCACTATTTATTCAGATCGGTATCTGTCTAAAAAGACTATTAAAATGGAGTCCCAGTGGAAGCTAAGACTACAACGTCGGAGGTCTTCGAGGGTCAATTTGGGAAGATGGACGGTGTCTGTGAACTAAAGTGATGGTGTTCGGACTACAACTACGGGTGCCTGGTAGGACCAGAAGGGTTAGAGGTGGATACGAGTGTCGTATGGGTTGCGTTTTCTGTAACCTCATTAAGACCAAAGGGTTGTAGGGTTTTTAGTTTGTAAATCCAAAAAATTTCCCTTCTCTTCAGGATTTCAAATCTATTGGAGAATTCTTCTCCTACATAATCTATTGGTGTAATGTTGAAGATGACATTGTCTTTGTGTTCTAGTTCCATATGTCTTGACAAGCCATGAATTTTGTTTCCATGGTTGATATTGAGTTGCATGTCACATTGGCAATTCATACTGATTTTAATATTGAAAAGCTCCTCCGTGTGATTCAAGCGAAATGTATTAGTATTATGTTCAATAACTTTGAAGCAAAGGCCCCTCTTTTTAGAACATTTGGATACTTTTGGGTTAATGTTGTTTGTTCTGAAGGGATTTGTTTCTTATGGTGTTTTTGTACACTTGGGGCTAGTCTTTGTTTCAAGGTTCTTTCCCTTCTTCTTAAATCTTAATTTTTATAGCAACCATCACAAGAATTGGTATCAATCGTAATATATCCTATAGCAAGTTCTTGAGAATAAGGAAGAATTGCACTGAGACTTTGACGTATGAGGAACAAGCACAGGTCATCGAAAATCGCTTCCTTGAAAAGAAATACCCAAAAAACTTTGTGGACAATGCCAAATTCAAAGCAAGCCAACACAACCAACAGGAGTGGCTGCAATCAACCAGAAAAGGAACATCGAATAACAAGAGAGATCGAAACGATATATGGTTTATTACAACATACACCAACGATCATAAAAAGATAGAAGAAATTATAAAGAAACACTGGCACATACTATTACATGATCCTCATCTAGAAAAAAGCATTTCCCAAACACCCACATTTCACATACAGAAGGGCAAGAACCTTGAAACAAAGACGAGCCCCAAGTGTATTAAAACAACATAAGAAACAAATCCCTTCAGAAACGAACGACATTAACCCAAAAGTATCCAAATGTTCTAAAAAGAGGGGCCTTTCCTGCAAAGTTATTAAACATAATACTAATACATTTCGCTTGTATCACACACAATATGAAATATTTCAATATTAAAATCAGTATGAATTGCCAATCCCGCTTCATCATATACCTTATAGGAGGTAGTGTGGCAGGCAATTCAATATGGAACTAAAACACAAAGACAATGAAAGTCATTTACTTACCCGATCCATTCGCGATCCAGCGGCGCGTTCTCAGTGCAGGATTCGGGTCTTCCGGTGATTCACTAAGGCAGTGCGCCCGATGTCCACCAGGTGGCGCTGCTGCGCTGAAGTCCGTCGGATTGCATCGGAGTTCACCGTCCTACGCTGGGTGCAGGTAAGTGCGTGTGAAGCGACACTTTGTTTTTAAAATGCAGCGGTTTTTCCAAATCTGTCGGGTTTTCTTACGCCATGCCCCCGATTTTCGGCGCATGCAACCCGGAGCTGATGCCACTAAATCCGAAATGCCAAAATCGGAAATGTTCGTGTAACCCGTTGGAAACACACTATTCGGGCCCTTAGTAAATGACCCCCAATGTCATCTTCAACATTAAACCAATAGATTATGTAGGAGAATAATTCTGCAACAGATTTGAAATCCTGAAGAGAAGGGAAATTTTTTGGATTTACAAACTAAAAACCCTAAAAACCCTTTGGTCTTAACGAGGTTATGGAAACCATCTTCATATAAATACAAGTATCTACCCTCCTTCTTCGATTACACACTAAAGCCAGTAGATTAACATTCCCTAATTCCTTACATACCTGCGGTCCAATAACTTTCCTCGGAACGCAACCCACACTCGTATCCACCTATAACCCTTCGGGTCCTTCCAGGCACCCGTAGTTTTGGTCCCAATACCATCACTGTAGTTCACAGACAATATCCATCTTCCCAAATTGACCCTCCAAGGCCTCTGTAGTTGTAGTCTCAGCTTCCACCAGAACTCCATTTTAATAGTCTTTTTAGACAAATCGATCTGAATAAATAGTCATGTAATATTCCATGTCCCTAACTGTGGGACATATGTATTTATATATTTTAATACACTTACTGTTTCAGTTGTGCTTGTATAGTAATATGTATTTTTATATTGAGTATAATTTTTTAAGTCAATTTATATTTATACCTTTAATGAGGATTACCTTAATGAGGAGCGGCTTTGGTTTTCCGGTAATCATCTAGCAAACCTCTGAAGGTCAACGATTACCGGAACCTCTACGTGCCAAAATACTCTTCCTTAAATGCCCGAAATCCAAAGAGACAGTATAATGCAACTGGAAGAATCCAGTCCGGATTTCAAACGCGTCTTGTTATTTTATTATTTTATACGTTTTGTTATGTCTACTTTTTAATAAATATAACATTGTATCAGATTGCGCTGGATCTTGTTTCACGGATGAAAGGGATACTCCAATAGATATCCATATTAGAAAAACATATCAGCTGCTGTTCAATAAAGAACTATAAGTTGATTTGCACAAGGTTGCCTCCATCTGATCCCTAGATAAGGCTGCTTACCTCCACGGGCTTCCCCATTCATCCTACAGACACCTCACGGGTTGCCCCAGGGAGAAACCATTGCATCCATCTCTCCCTCCATATTTCTTGCACACACTACCCGCTGGAGACCTGCCAGGCTGTAGGCCCGTCCTCCGGTCCACATACCAAGCCCGGTGATATCAGTGTGCCCAAGGCCGCACTAGCCAGCCACTCAGGTATTCTGGGCCCCGGCTGCCTCCAGGCCCACAAGAAAAGGCTAGGCCCCGGTGGGGGATGTTGCATTTACTTTACAGGTAGAGACTTACAGCAGCATTACCATGATATCACACTGGAGGCCCTCAGTGAGGACATCACTCTCACAGAGAAACCTATTACATAGAGAGGGGTCTGAGTTTGGCAACACCTGAGTACTCCCCCACACACACACACACACACACACACACACACACACTGTGTTCTAAAACTTTCTCTCCATCAGTGAGATTATAGCAGGCAGAGGAATGAAGGGAAGTGCTGAGGGAGCAGTGGGACCATGTAACAGCCTGTGAATCTGCAACATGAAGGGGCTCTAGTAACCGCCCTAGTAGCCTCATTAGCATAATCTAAACGTTGATTTTAGAAGGAAGGAGGATAACAAACATAAGAAGATACCACAGTCCCGGTGCCTGGATCTATGAGTAATGTCCCCGGTTTATCAGGATGGATTTTGTTAGTAGATTTCCTTTAAAGCGAGAACATAGCAATGTAATAATATTTTTTTTTTCCAGGAAAACCCTTCAGTAATGTGAGCAGTATTAACGCTGCTGTAACCAATATCATTGTGGCCATTCTGCTGAGCAAAAGATTTGATTACGAGGATCCGACCATCCTGAGGCTTATGGGTTCAGTCAGTGAGAATATAAAACTCCTAAGCAGCCCCTGGGTGATGGTAAGTTATCATCTATCTATCTCTATCTATCTCATATCTATAATCTATCTATCTATCTCATATCTATCTATCTATCTATCTATCTATCTATCTATCTATCTCATATCTATCATCTATCTATCTCATATCTATCTCCTATCTATCTATCTATCTATCATCTATCTCATATCTATCATCTATCTATCTCATATCTATCATCTATCTATCTATCTCATATCTATCTATCTATCTATCTATCTATCTATCTATCTATCTATCTCATATCTATCATCTATCTATCTCATATCTATCTCCTATCTATCTATCTATCATCTATCTCATATCTATCATCTATCTATCTCATATCTATCATCTATCTATCTATCTCATATCTATCTATCTATCTATCTATCTATCTATCTCTATCTATCTCATATCTATCTATCTATCTATCTATCTATCTCTATCTATCTCATATCTATCTATCTATCTATCTATCTATCTATCTATCTCTATCTATCTCATATCTATCATCTATCTATCTCATATCTATCTATCTATCTATCTATCTCTATCTATCTCATATCTATCATCTATCTATCCCTCCCTCCATCCCTCCCTCCATCCCGCACTCCATCGGCACTTCAAAATAAACTTTTACCCTGGATTTTTGCCTGAAATTGGAGGGCTGCTGGTTCTTTCCATAGTGATATCTAACTGGTACGGCCAACTGCTATGGGAGTATCTACAATAAGGCCTCCCAGCAGTAACTATAGCAAAGATAGAAAAATAAGTCCCTCCAGCAAAAATACTGCACATATAGATATATTACCGTAATGTATATACCACAGATATAAATATATTCCAGCAACTAATATACCAAACACAGCAATGACATTGTGGCACATATAAGTATTTACCAGCAGTGAACAAACACACACATAAAAATATTCTGCACAGGTAAATATTGTCAGGGCTGGGAGTCTGTGGACCCTCTGGACCACCGGGGGAGATGGTACTAACCGACACCTGGGACCGGAGTCTAAGTGGCACCCGGTCTTCACCAGAGCCTGACGCAAAGCAGGATGGTCTTGCTGTGGCAGGGTGCCACTAGGTCATTCCACAGGTGCGACTAGCCCGCGGTGGCTGCCAGAGTAGTAATGCAGGAGACAGTCTGTACCCGGGGTGATAGCCGGAGAACAGCACAGTCAGGCACACTAGGACTCACGTCAGGAATCGCAGGAGCTGGCACACGGATCAGGAACACACCAACGGAATGGCACACGGATCAGGATACACAGGAACGCAGGATACACAGGAACGCAGGATACACAGGAGGGCTTTCTCTTCAGGGGAAGGCTTGAAGTCATGGGTCACAGGAAGGGGCAGGAATTTAAGTGGGAAGGCCAATTATTGGCGCACTGGCCCTTTAAATGTCTGCGAGCCGACGCGGGCTAGGAGACGGGGACGGGCGCGCCAAACCGCGTGAGCAGCAGAGACCGCCGCTGAAGCCAGGAGAGGTGAGTTCAGCTCGGCTCTGGGGACACACGGAGGAACACGGGTGCGCCCAAGATCCGAGACAGTGATCGCGGGAGCACCGGTGATAAATATACATCTTTCTATCTAGTTTCACTCTATAATACACTTTTTCTTTCTCATACGATGTAGTTGTACGATTGTTATCCATTTTTGGGAAAATTGCTGCCAGGAGCTCACAAGAAAATCTTTGAAAACATTGAAAAGTTTCATAAATTTATTAGAGCGACATTTACAGAGCAGAAGAAACAGCTGGACATCAATGACCAGAGGAACCTCGTCGATGCCTTTCTAGCCAAGCAACAAGAGGTAGGTCTAAAGAGCTTCCCAACTAAACCTGCTCCATGTATTCCAAAACTTCATGTCATGAACACAATCAGACCTTTAGAATTTACACCCCCTAGAGGAAGCCGATGGTAAAACGCATGTCGGGGGCTGTGGTGGTGGTCGTGTAATCCTGGTCCCTCATGTTACTTGCATTAAGCCAACACTTTGCTGGGTAATGGTTTGGTAGTAGATGGTTATTTGACTTTCTTATAGTATATTGGCTACTTGTACTGTATTATATGTAGACACTTAAAGGAAATCTATTTTTTTAGATTAAAAAAAGTCTTATAAAATTATTATAATCAGGGGATCTTGTCTATGTCACAGGACGCCTTTCTGCCTCCAACGTTTGCTAATTATTCAAACTTAAATCTAGCATTTCTGTCCTCCCCAGCCTGAGAGACGGTGACTAGAGATGAGCGGACCGAGGTCTGGTCTGAGAGATGCGGCTGGTTCAATAAGAAATTCCAGATTTCCTATTTTTTGTTTTATTTTTCTAGGACAAACTAGAATCCACCAAATTTTACCACAACGAGAATCTGATTAATCTGGTTTCAGATTTGTTTGGGGCTGGAATGGAGACCACGTCAACCACGTTGCGATGGGCTATTCTGCTGATGATGAAATATCCAGAAATTCAAAGTAAGAAATATTGTTAAAAGAGCAGAAAAAAATCATACACAGTTGTCCTTTAAGTTACAATAATTTATGATATGGGGAGGACAAATGCTCCTTAATGGGCTATTCCCATTTCATCTCAGAAATGTTAATGTTTCTTTAATGAAGGGTTATGCTATTTCCCCATATCCTTTCTGTATGAATTCCTCCGTTTTCTAGATCTCTGCTTGCTGTCATTCTATAGAAAGTTTCTATGGTTACTTCCAGTGGACAGAAATCTGACCCTGGTCACACAGGTGCGCGGCTCGTTATATCACACAGGTGCACGGCTCGTTATATCACACAGGTGCACGGCTCGTTATATCACACAGCTCTGATTACTGTCTGTGATACTAATGAGCCGTGCACCTGTGTGACCATGGTCTGGATGTTGTCACCACACTGGGCCCTGAAAGAAATAAAAACTAGAATGTGATACGCTACCTGACAATATACTAGTAGTGGTTTTTAAGGCCAATTTCTGATGACAGGTTCCCTTCAATAACATTAAAGGACATCTACCACCAGGATGAAGGATTGTAAACAAAGCACACCAAGCCCTCTCACACGATCTGATTGTCTTTTAGCTTTCTATTCCCATGTTTTTAAGAAAAAAAATGCTTTGAAAATTATGCTAATGAGCCTGAACAGCTCTGGGCTCCACAGGTGTTAGTGGAGCGTTGAGCCCCTCAGGCTCATTTGCATGAAGAAAGCTTCTATGTTTACATATGTGGGCAGAAATCTGACCATGGTCACACAGATGCACGGCTCGTTATATCACACAGCTCTGATTACTCTCTATGATACTAACGAGTCGTGCACCTGTGTGACCATGGACAAATTTCTATCCACTGGAAGTAAACAGAGAAGCTTTCTATAGAATGTGAGGAACAGTGAGGAATTGATACAGAAAGTATATTGGAAAATTGCATAACTTTCTATTATACAAACATTAACATTTTATTTGCTGAAATGGGAATACCCTTATTATGCACTAGTGATGGCAATGCATGAATATTCAGGGTACCACAACCTGGAGATTAGACTGCTAAGGGTTTATGGAGGACTTTCACCAACTGGAGCTCTTAGTATCTGCACATACGTTTCCGCACACAATATGCTAACTAGACTCTCTGCTGTAATATAGGTGATCCTGGGTCGGAGGATAATATTTGTCAGATGAGAGCAGAATTAGCACATTGGATGCTGAAACTACATGACTGATTTCTAGGGAACGGTCGGGAATGGAGAAGAATCTGTGCAAGGCATCTGTGATAGAATGCTACGGGATAGATTCGGTGGAGGAAATGGAAGCTCCTTTTTAAGGTCATTTTCTTGGCCTTCACATCTCAGTCTTGGTCAACCCTATTCCATTCAGCTTGTTACAAACTCCTAGTTTTCATGAAAATACCTTAGCATATCAAACCATGCTAGCAAATCCACCACAAGATCATCCTTCATGGCACCGAATTATTAACTATGTTATTTAGAAAAGCTGCTCATCTCCTGGATATGTCCAGTCTAGATGAGAGGTACGAGTGGATCCATCCATGTGTAAATGTGATTACATGAGATATAATTATATTATACGTCTCTGTTTTACCAGAAAAAGTTCAAAATGAAATTGAACAAGTGATGGGATCAGCACAACCTCAGGTAGAGCACCGCAAACAAATGCCGTACACAGACGCCGTCATCCATGAAATTCAGAGGTTCGCAGATCTGGCCCCAGTTGGTCTACACGCAACAGCCCGAGACGTCACTTTCAAAGGCTATTTCATTCCAGGGGTAGGTCATTTCTTTAGCTGGACCTTTGAAGAATTTGATTACTGTATTGTTTGGACTATTAAATGCACCTTTCCTCCTCCAATCTGCTGTAAATCTTCTGGTGCCTCTAATGGTTGAAAGGAAGGGACACTCGAGGAGCAAAGGTTCTTCTTCGAAGACACGTGGAGTTTTCTCACCATTGTACAAGATGGACATCTATGATCTTTGAGATTACATTCCACCAGAAGCCTCGCAGTGCCCCCTGCTGTGTAATACACTGTATGAATGGAGCAAGTGATGTGCTATACACATTGGGGCAGATTTTCTTACCCGGTCCATTCGTGATCCAGCGGCGCGTTCTCTGCGGTGGATTCGGGTCTTCCAATGATTCACTAAGGTAGTTTCTCCGACGTCCACCAGGTGGCGCTGCTGCGCTGAAGTTCCCCAAGGCCCGCCAGAATGCACTGGAGTTCACCGGCCTATTCCTGATGAAGGTAAGCGCGAGTCCCGCGACTCTTTTTTTAAAAAAATGCGGCGGTTTTTCCGAATCCGACGGGTTTTCGTTCGACCACGCCCCCCGATTTCCGTTGCATGCATGCCAGCGTCGATGCGACAAAATCCGATCGCGTGCGCCAAAATCCCGGGGCAATACAGGGAAAATCAGCACAAATCGGAAATATTCGAGTAACACGTCAGGAAACCGCGAATCGAGCCCTTAGTAAATGACCCCCATTACCTATATTTTTTAAGACTTTATTTTGCACGAGTAGCAACTGCTGCTAGGTGCTCTTTCCAATTTCGGCATTAATAGTAGTAGATACTGCTGTAACTGAGACTATATTTAAAGGACACCTGTCATTGGGTCTCTATCACTACTACCTGTTGGAGCAGCTCACAAGGATCCCATCCCAGCCTTTATCTAGTTATTTCATACATTATTCATTGTAAAATCATCTATTCTTTATTATGTAAATGAGGCTGGTCACATGGTCAGAGGCAGTGATGTCACCCCTGTTACCCCTCCCCTCTCCTCCCCCTGCTCATGTGTGTAATGTATAGTAAAGCATTGCTAGTGTGTGTGCTGCATCTGCTGACATGCTGCATCCTCCTAATATACAGGTGAGAGACACAGACATCAGCTACACATGAATCTGACATGTTCTGCTGTAACATGGCTGCCTGGAGCTGCTGTATCTCTCCTATACACACACACAGGCTGCAGGGGGCGTGGCCACCAGCACCAGGAAGCACATCATTATACAGCCTCACATCATTATACATGCTGTCAGTCATGCACTGGGGGTGTGGCTGTGCCTCCCACTCATGAATAGAGTGGACAGCTTGAATATGCTAATGCTTCATTGGACATTTCACAGGTCATTTGCATACAGCTTTAGGACCTCATTGCTTAGGTTTACAGCCATGTAGAGGGACAATGAAGGGATAGAGGCAATGCTGTCTAATGGCAGTTTATGAAAATATATTTAGTTTAGGGGGTTATTTTGCATGACGGGTTCTCTTTAAGAGATGTATTGAAATTACTGGGGTATTTTTGGGAAGCACGCCCTTCAATTCCCATAAAAATATTCTTGAAATGTTTTTAAAATTTTGATGATTAGATTGTGAGCCTCATTGGGATAAGGACTGATTTGGCGAGCTCTGTGCAGCGCTGCGGAATCACGGAATCTGTTGGCGCTTTGTAAATAAAGTAATTATTATTCCCACATTAATGTAACACAAAATTGACTGAAAAATGATAAAAATAAGTCCTCAGGGGTTAGGGATCCTATTTATTGACTGTTATCTGTATTCACATATTTACTTTAAGTATTTTAAAAACTTTGTTTTTTCAGGGAACAACTGTGATGGCTCTGCTCCATTCAGCTCTCAGAGATAAAAAATACTTTGAGAAACCAGACGAGTTTTATCCAGAACATTTTCTGGACTCAGAAGGAAACTTCAAGAAGAATGAGGCCTTTATACCGTTCTCTATTGGTAATTATTATTATTCTAATTATTATTCTAAATTAACATTAATTTTATTGTGTGTTATTTTTTATATTACTATTATTATTAGTAGTAGTAGAAGTATCACCATCATTATTAAAGGGAACCTGTCAGAAATATATCTAATAAACCTATTTTTCGGACTATAAGGCGCACCGGAGTATAAGGCGCACCATCAATAAATGCCTGCTAAAATGTCTAGGTTCATATATAAGGCGCACCTGATTAAAAGGATGAATGACCAGCAGGTGGCAGAACTGTGCACAGTTCAAGGCAGCTGTTGTCTGTAAGTACGGTTCATATAAGGCGCACTGGACTATAAGGCGCACCTTTGATTTCTGAGAAAATCAAAGGATTTTTGTGCGCCTTATAGGTATAGTGGTGTTATACCTTCCAGATCATGTTTCTTTTTTAATGACCCAGTGTGGTGGCAGCATCCAGAAAATCAACTACATAGTGAGGTGTAAACGAGTTGTTTGAAGTCAAGGAGGCGGAGATTTTAACTCTGAAGTCAAGCTCTCTCTTCCTCAGAAAGCCCCTTCACTGTAATTGATGCTCCTGCATCCAGAGACATCGCTAACCAGATCTCCTAAAGTCTGATGCATGATGTTAATCGCAGAAGAGGAGGTGATCAGAATTTCCCACCTTGACTTCAGTGTTAAACTCTCCGCCTCCTTGACTTTATACAACCAATTTACACCTCGCTTTAAAGTTCATTTTCTGGATGTTGTCACCACACTGGGTCCTAAAAGAAACAAAAACTAGAATGTGATAGGCTGCCTGATAATATACTCGCCGTGGTTCTTAAGGCCAATTTCTACCACCAGGATAAAGGATTGTAAACCAAGCACACCTAGCCCTCTGACATGATCTGATCGTCTTGAACAAAAAAAATCCAGAGCGTTTGTTATAAGATGGTTATACAATACCACTCTGCATGGATGGTTCAAAAGTCCCTATTAGGGCTCAGCGTTTCTCGTCAGCGTGTGCCTCTCCACTCTCTCTCCGTGAGTTCATGAGAAACGCTGAGACCTAATATTGGAGCGAAAGAACTTTTGAGCCTCCCATGCAGATTAGTATTGTATAATCATCTTATAACTATCACTCTGGGTATTTTTGGTCACTACGCAGGATATGCTTTAGACTTGTAATATACATGTGACTCTTCTATATAGAAGTCTATTACCGCATAGAAGCTTCCATAAACCTACTGAAGTCTTTTACCTATCGAAGCCACCAGTATATTTAATAGAGCTTTTTACTTATTGAAGTCATGTTATAATTTGTGCGATTATTTACGATAATAGAGCGTGGGCCCCGCTTTAGAAGCGCTATTTTAGAATAACTGTGTCTGTATTTACTTTTATTGATTCTTATTGATAAATATACATTGATTGCCTTAAAGAGGATATCTGGTGTTGCTTGATATACCACTACAGTTATGTATAGGTTTGTTCTTAAGTTGAATTTGTTTGTAAGTCAAAACTGTATATTTTATAATTGTAGTTCCAGAAAATTTTTTTTTTTTTTTACCCCAGTGACAATTGAAGTTTCAAAATTTTTTGCTGTAATGGGACCAAGGATTATCAATAAAGCTTCATTACAGACACCTTACAGCTGAGCATTGCAGTCTGGGACTATAGTAACATCCAGAGACTTCACCAGAGGTCACAGGGGGCAGAGGGGTCCGTCTGTAACTAGGGGTCGTCTGTAAGTCGGGTGTTCTTAAGTAGGGGACTGCCTGTATACTATTATTTCACGTTTTACCCAATGATACCAAGGTTTCGATAATAGCACCCATTCTTCCTCCCATAACGGATGAGTGAGCATCACCACTTATTTCTATAGTCCTTTAATACATGTATTATTATTAGGATTATTATTATTATTTTTATAAATACATTACTATTATTATTATTATTATTATTATTTATACTGCAATTTATTAGTATTTGGCCATTTTAGGGGCTGATGTGAGGAAGTGCTTCATACAGGGGGAACCCGTATTCTCCACCATCCTTTTCATTCTAACAAATGATATTTTTTAATCATCTAAATTCAAAGGTTTTGTACGCGCACCACGACAACCTGGCATCAGCATAAAGCACAACTCTTTCACAAAAACATTCACTCATCTATTTATTTGCATTTTTTTTACAGGGAAAAGAAGTTGTGCTGGCGAGACCTTGGCCAGAATGGAGATATTTCTCTTCTTTACGTCACTGCTGCAAAACTTCACATTCCGCCCAACCCCTGGAGCTGAACTGGACCTGACCCCAGACAGAGGATTCACAAATTCCCCTAAACCTTATGAAATGTGTGCCGTGCCCCGCAGATAGACCGGGGGTCATAGCAGTATTTTTTGTCATGGGTTTTTTAAAATTAATTAATTAATTAAAATGTAAAAAAAAACTGAGATAAAATCTCACATTTTGAGACGTATATTTTTGTCTAGAAGTGAGAAAACTTTTAAAGATGTTATTGAATAAAATTGAGTAAAGTGATCTACGAAGGTAGACAAACAAAACTGCTACCAATGTTCTCTGTTTTGTGGAAACGGTGCGGTTTTACACAATTTTTGTGTGTTGATTATTTTGTTTTAAAAATTACAACAATTTTATGTTTTACATACATGTAACATTGCAATTATTTGTATTAAATATGCACTGGGTCATACCATTGTTGGCTGATCTCTTCATGTGAGCTGCAGTGGTACAGTCTTCTAGGCCTTTTCTAGAAGGGAGTTGGAGTCAAACTTAACTGACCCAGCCCCATGTGAGGCCTAGTCAGCCTGGGGGATAGAATTGAGTCAGCTGATAGTAAAGTTGTTGTAATTATTGAAAAGGTTACGGGTCCGCTTCCCCAAGGTGAAAAAATTTAAGTTCAACCATCAGGTTGGAAGGTTTCAAGAGTAATTTGCAAGTCAAGTAGAAATATTAGAGTACTGTACCATCCAAATCAAGGTGGATTCAAGAGAACGTGCCTCCAGATTGGTGAAAGTGTATCAAGTGTGAACAAAGAGCTATTAGCGCTCTATCACTTAACCACAAGGTCTGCCGTCTTATTTCCCCTGTCAGATCAAGGCGCACTCTACGACACCATCTAATAAACTAGAAGACCACTTAGTGTGGTGGGCCTCAGGGAGTAGTCATTTTACTCCAATCATCAACTTGAGAGGGCACTAGGTTTCTGTCCACAGGTCTAATCATCATGAGTTGGGCCTGTGTGATATGCTGCACCCCTAAGTAGCAGCACTGCCAACACGCAGCTACACAACCATCAGAGTAGGAGGTAGGTAGCTCTGTCCGTAGAGTATTGGCTACAGTTCTTATTCACTTTTTATAAGATCTGCAGCTGCCTTGATTCTTGCTTTGACCATGGAGCTGCGCCAGTTCTTACATTTCTACCAATTAACTATAAATCATCTTTCCTATGTACTAGCAGCAGTACAGTATGTGACACAATAAACCAGGAAGGAGAAGTCTTACTGAGAAGTGGTAGTACCAGGAGGGGTCTGCAAGTGTCGTCAGCTTTGGTGCGGGTCAAACAGGAGCCCTGGATCTGCTGACACTTTGTAAATGACACTACACATGTCAAGACCTGTCTCAAAATTTAGAAAATTACTTGTGACTACGATACTGATCAGACACAGGTGTAAGTGACATTGTATCATAGTATATAAGGCTGGAAAAAGACGCAAGTCCATCAAGTCCAACCTTTAAGAATTAAATAAATGTTTGATCCCCATAACATGAAACTCACAAGTGATGATCTGCTCTATTGGACCCAGGACTTCATGGTTACTTCACCATAGTGAAAAATTGGTCTAAGACTTAAAGGTTAGGCACGGAAGTGAAGGGGGGTGTTAAAATAAATGCCAATAGCAAATAGGGCACACTTGTGAACCCTACTGCCTTAGTATTCAGATTCACCCTTATTTTGCTCTGGTTTGGTTTCTTTGGCGCAGGAAGGGAACATCACCCAGTTGCCATGTAAGGAAGGGTTGGCAAGTAGGTAGGGACAGCTCTTTTGGCTTTACTTCAGAGCACACTATCTGAATTGTGGTTTTCTTGATCCAAGTCTCAAAGGCTTGACACCTTAAACTTTAGGGTATAATATGGGCACCTCATCATATCTAGGACCACATCCCACTAAAGTAATGTGACTAACAATGTATCAGGATCCATCAATACCATTAAATGTATGATGTAGGTACTGTAGGTATACCCCCAGGGAGTGGACCACTTTCAGACTGGAGCTCCTTGGGCCCAACATATAAAATTATTCCAAAGTCCCAACATTCTTCATATCCTGGGACATAGACCCTTCCAAGTTGTCTTCTGCTGTATTTCTTGGATCCTGCATAGGGTTGGAGCCTGGGCCCACCAGAAGATCTTAAATTACTGTAGACAAAGCTAAAAATTTCTGCTACTGATGAGCGGACCCAATGGTCAGGTTTGGTATTCGGGTTCGGCTGCCTGACCCAGACATATTGCCAGATTGGCAGCCGAACAGCCATTCTAACAAATTGATGCCTCTACCCAGGCCCGGCGCCAGCACCCGGCCAACCCGGGCAAGTGCCGGGGCCCCGGGGTACTGGAGGGGCCCACTCGGGCCCCCGGATCAATTGTACCAGTGTCGCTATAAGACACTGGTACAATTGATCACCATCCGGATCGATCACTTTTCTGCCTCTATGCTGCGCTGGTCCAAGGAAATTTTAGGCCATCGTTAGAGGTCCTAGCAGTTGGACCTTTAACAATCAGACATTTATCCCATATTGTGTGGATGCCTGAAACAAAAACAATCTTTCAAATAGTAATCTCCTTTGATTTCTTTATACAGATCTACAACAAACCATTGAGTTGTCATAGTAACAGACTACAAACAAATCCTGTGTAGTCAGGTTCTGCCCTTTCTCTATCCCAGTGATGGCTAACCTATGGCACTGGTGCCAGAGGTGGCACTCAGAGCCCTTTCTGTGGGCACTCAGGCCATCACCAGAGAAGACTCAGGTATCTTCCTGCAGTCCCAGACAGCCCAGGACTTGCTGTGCACAGAGCTATTTTAAAGTGACAGCTGTACCTGGGACTATTTTCTGCTTTATTGGTGTCCTCAGGGGCTGGTATCAATGAAAACTGTGACAGAGAAGGGGGTATAAATCACAAATTAAATTTCTGTGTTGGCACTTTGCGATAAATAAGCGGGTCTATGTTGTAGTTTGGGCACTCGGTCTCTAAAAGGTTTGCCATCACTGCTCTATCCCATATTATATCCTTAGGAAGTAAACAAAAAGAAAGGTCTTATGGTATTACTTAGGATCACACTATGCAGGGTTTGTTTGTAGAACATATCCTTGGAGAAATATGGATCTGCAAAGGTGCTGTATACCCAGAATGGTAACTATATATTACTAATGACTGCTCACACAGTTGGCTTCACCTCTATTTTAGAAATATTTTTGTAAGAAAAAGAATGGGTTAGAGGAGGCTAGTTGAAGTTTTACTATAATTATGTTATAGATGTGACTCTCTGTGGCCCAGCGCCCCGTGGTTCCTACTCACCCATCCTCGCTCCTGTTCTCGGTCCGGCGGCCGTGCTTCCCCGTCTCTTAGGGTGCATGTGTGCCAGCTTCAGAAGAGTTAAAGGACCAGCGCACGATTAATTGGCGCTGGTCATTCCCAGAATTCCTTATAATACAGCCTCTCCCTGCACACCCTGCCGGATCTTTGTACCTGGTGCCTTTGAGAAAGCCTTGCTCCTGATGCCCTGTGCTCATGTTCTGAATTCTCGTTGTGACACCGTTTCGTTCCTGATTACGCTTCTCTGCTTACAACCTACTACTACATCCCCGACTCTGATCCTGTGCTGTCCGTCCTGACCTCCTGCCTGACCCCGACGATGATTCTGCTCAACGTCTCTGTACCACGCCTTAGCCGGAACTGCGGACAAAGTCACACCTTCGGAACAGCCTGGTGGTACCACGCCGCAGCAAGTCCAACCTGCTTTGCGCCGTGCTCCAGCGGAAACGGGTCCACTTAGATTCTGGTCCCAGGTGTCGGCTCACGTCATCGTCCACGGTGGCCCAGTGGGTTCACTCCCTCTGGAGCTTGACAGTTTGTTTATACAATAGCCTTATAGTATCTCCAAACATAATACACTGAATAATAGGCACTTGTAGTGTTGCTGATCTACTTCTAGTCTTACAGTGTGTGTATTATATCCCTTTATTAATATGTTATTTAGAAAATGTCATAGTGTTTAACATAGTTACTGTTACTCTTTACATTCCATGGGTTAATGATTGGTGGAGCTCCTGCTGGAGTCTGTATACTTCTAGTACTGAGGACAGAAGGGAAGAGCCTTGGTCAGAGTCCCCTCTACTATCCACACTGCACACCCTCTGGTAAGGAGACATAATCATTTCTTTACTATAACTTTATAGCATGCGGAGCCTGTAATGTGCTGATGTGGTTCCCATGTTATCTTCTTCCCTCAACTCAATGTGACATTTCTCTTCTGTCTCAATGTATAGCTGATTTCTGGTTTTTCCGAATCCGCCGGGTTTTCGTACGGCCACGCCCCCCGATTTCCATTGCGTGCATGCTGACGCATGCGCCACAATCCGACTGCGTGCGCCAAAACCCCAGGGCAATCCAAGAAAAATTGGCGCAAAACGGAAAAATTCGGGTAACCTGCTGTAAAAACGCGATTCGGACCCTTAGTAAATGACCCCCACTGTGTTCCTAAATAATATATACCCTTCACACAACAAATAGCCCTTAAGTGCCCACACATATATTATATATTCACTACAACTAACTACACTGTGCCCCCATATATCACATGTACCCCTCACACCAGAACTGACCACACTGTGCCCCCATATATATCATATATACCCCTCACACCACAGCCGACCCACATTGTGCCCCACATATATCATATATACCCCTCACACCACAACTGACCACATTGTGCCCCACATATATTATATATACCCCTCATACCAATACTGACCACACTGCGCCCCCACATATATCATATATACCCCTCACAACACAACTGACCACACTGTGTCCCCACTAATATCATCTATACACCTCACACCAAAACTGACCACACTGTGCCGACATATATCATATATACCCTCACACCACATCTGACCACACTGTGCCCCCACATATATCATATATAACCCTCACACCACAAGTGACCACACTGTGCCCCCACATATATCATATATACCCTCACACCACATCTGACCACACTGTGCCCCCACATATATCATATATACCCCTCACACCACAACTGACCACACTGTGCCCCCACATATATCATATATACACCTCACACCACAACTGACCACACTGTGCCCCCACATATATCATATATACCCCTCACACCACAACTGACCACACTGTGCCCCCTACATATATCATATATACCCCTCACACCACAACTGACCACACAGTGCCACCACATATGTCATATATAAAACTCACACCACAGTTGACCACACTGTGCCCCCACATATCATATATACCCCTCACACCCCAACTGACCACACTGTGCCCCCACATATATCATATAAACCCCTCACACCAAAACTGACCACACTGTGCCCCCACATATATCATATATACCCCTCACACCACAACTGACCACACTCTGCCCCACATATATCATATATACCCCTCACACCACAACTGACCACACTGTGCCCCCACATATATCATATAAACCCCTCACACCAAAACTGACCACACTGTACCCCCACATATATCATATATACCCCTCATACCACAACTGACCACACTGTGCCACCACATATATCATATACACCCCTCACATCACAACTCACCACACTGTGCCCTCACATATATCATATACACCCCTCACACCAAAACTGACCACACTGTGCCCCCACATATATCATATATACCCCTCATACCACTTCTGAGCACACAGTGCCACCCCATATACTATAAGTACTCCTCACACCACAACTGTAGCCCCTATAATAAATTATTTTTAATATACATGCAGTGCTCCCCCAAATCACTGCACATATTATGTCCCTCCAAATTACTTTATATAGTGCCCTCAATTTATTAATATATAGTGCCTCCACTTATTTTATATTTACAGGGCCCCCAAATTATATGTATGTAAAAACTCAGAAAAGCCAATAAGTATTGACACCAATACATCATCCGGTACAAAAGAAGTAATCGATATTACTTATACCGATATTTCAAAGCAAGAAACCTATTAAAAACACCCCATTAAAAGAGATCCACATAAAACCAAAATAACAAAAAGTGTGATAATATCTAGGAAGGGAGCAATTATACACATTCAGTACACAATTATATTACAGTAGAAGCCAATATTTAGGGGGACGGGTCACATGTAAGCCATAATATAAGATACCCCAAAGAAACAAATCCCTTCAGAACAACCGATCCAGGTTAACACTTATCATACCAAAGGAAACCACCAGTGGCCATGCTACACAACACAAAAACAACCCAACGTATGTTTCGCACCCTGCGTCAGGGGGTGCCAGAGCAATGTGCCACAGGGCTTTCAATTAAGATACTGGGGGTCATTTACTAAGGGCTCGATTCGCGTTTTCCCGACGTGTTACCCGAATATTTCCGATTTGCGTCAATTTCCCCTGAATTGGCCCAGGATTGTGGCGCATCGGCGTTGGCATGCACGCGACGGAAATCGGGGGGCGTGGCCGAACGAAAACCCGACGGATTCGGAAAAACCGCTGCATTTAAAACAAAAAAATCTGTCGCGGAGCTTGCACTTACCTTCACTCAGCCTGAGCCGGTGAACTCCAGCGCGTTCCGATGCTCTTCAGCGCAGCAGCGACACCTGGTGGACGTCGGAGGAACTGCCTTAATAAATCCTGGCCGGACCCGAATTCAGCGCAGAGAACGCGCCGCTGGATCGCGAATGGACCTGGTAAGTAAATCTTTCCCACTGTATGTCTATACAGTGGGATACATCGTCTGGGGACCCCCCCCCCCCCGTGCTGGGGGAGGAGTGTACTTCGGCAGCAGCTGGCGATTGGCCGGTGCCTCCTGCTGAGTGACGTATGTGCTCGGTGGGGCTGTGAGGATAGATGCAATATGCTGCATTCGTTCCCTATACGCTTAGCATATACAAAAAACGTGGTGTGAACCTACACTAAGAGTCGTTATGTAATATCCCCGGTAACGCCTTGAACTACAGCTAGTATTATTTATTGTTCCTTACTCCTGAGCCCTGTGAGTAACACTATACAAGGATGGACCATGCACAACCAACAGGGTAAAGTATGTGTCAGCACACAAAATAAGCATTTAAATATAATGAAGAGGAAAGGATTGTGCCATAAGACAAAAGTCAATAAATAAGGACCTGAAAGACAAATTAAAAACAATTAAAAATGCATATAATAATCAAGTGTTTGGTGCCACCAGGTCCGAATCACCAAACACACGCCTCCTCCAGCAAGGGTAAAGCTGAACAGCCCCTGGTAATAAGTAAGTAAAGTGCAAGGAAAGAAAGTGCCCACACTATCTACTACTCCAATGTATAGCAAATAAACAAAAAGTATCCAGCCAAAGTAATAAAAGTCTATCACTAAGGTAGAAAGAAATGTATACGTTACAGGTCAATTGTATGGAGAAAGGGGTACACAGGTCGACAACTATACAATAAATCAGCAAGGAGGTTCAGCGATTATGAAGGGCTCCCCACGCTCTCCGTCTCCAAATGGAGATTTCCTTTGGAGATCTTTTTGGTGTTGGTCAGGCCGGCCTTGCTCTATCTCCAGATATCATTAAACGTTGCGCCAAACATGTTATATAAACTTTGTCTCTCATCTCAATGTCTTTCAGGACTACTATCTATTCACCATGGATCTGGTCACAATTCTCCTTTCTGTTGTTGTCATCTTATTTTTGGCCAATGCTTTCAAGAAGCAAAAGCAAGAAAGTAACAAAAATCTTCCACCCGGACCAAAACCTCTACCAATTATTGGAAATATCCACATGATGGACGTAGGAAGACCCCAGAAGACATTTATGCAGGTAACACTGAATGACCACATCCCAGATTTCCCATCAATATATTAGGACACCACATTCGATCTTGAAAGACCTCATTATGATTCAATAACTATTCCTGTTGGTATGAGTAAGGACATCACATATGGGAACATGTATCTTAAGTAGAGATGATTGGACCTGTAGTTTTAGTTTAGGTTCGACATTGGGGTACAGCCACACAACTCTGACTTATTAGCAGATTGGTGGCCGAGCATCTAATCCGGCAAATGGATGTCCCTTGCTACTAACGCTGGCCATGATTGCCCAAGGCTAGTAGTAAGTGCCTGGTTGGCGTCCGAAAACCGAACCTGGACGGAAACTCCACTCATCTGTAATCCTAACTCTGGCTTTGTGCTCCTGATTTTTTTTTTTTTTTTTTTTTCATTTGGCTTTATTGCAGAAGTATGTATGATTTTCCTTATCAATGTATGTGGCATTTAAGGAGTTAAAGTCTTTACTGAATTTGCGACTATTCAGAAAAGACCTACAAAAAGTCACAAACATCTGTAAGCTACTTCTTACACCTGGTAGGGGCCAATTTGCTACAAAATGTGTAACTTTTTTTAAACTTTTACATCGGGAATTAGGTGATCACTCAGGGAACATTATACATAACTCGACCATTGCAAAATTTGAAGACGGGGTCTTCACAGAATTGACAAAGACAGACATTAGTTAGGTGAAGTGTCTTTCACGTTATGCACATACAGGGGCAGATTTACTTACCCGGCCCATTCGCGATCCAGCGGCGCCTTCTCTGAGGTGGATTCGGGTCTTCCGGTGATTCACTAAGGAAGTTCCCCGAGGCCCGCTGGAATGCACGGAAGTTCACCGGCCTATTCCTGGTGAAGGTAAGCGTGAGTCCCGCAACACTTTTTTTTTTTTTAAATGCGGCGGTTTTTCCGAATCCGTCGGGTTTTCGTTCGGCCACGCCCCCCGATTTCCGTCGTGTGCATGCCGGCGCCGAGGTGCCAAAATCTGATCGCGTGCGCCAAAATCACGGGGCAATACAGGGAAAATCGGCACAAATCGGAAATATTCGGGCAACACGTCGGAAAAACGCGAATCGGGCCCTTAGTAAATGACCCCCATAGACTTTTGCCTAGAAAACCCCCCAAGTAAGTACAAAACACATGTGATTGAAGCCACCTTGTTCCTGGTCCCATTCTCTATCTAGTTCCTGGGTTCTTCATTGCTCTCTTCTTTCTGGAGAACATCACTTTATTTCCTGCTACTAGATTGTTACTTCTCTTTGGCTTCCTGAATCTGACCTCTTCGCTGACCCTGGACTTTGGCTTCTTCTTTCAGCCTTCTCCTGTTGGCTCTGATCCACGTATCTTATTGTTTATGTTCCATTTTACAACTCAGACACCTGATTTTTGTCTCCATTTATGGTTCTGCTAGATGCACCTTGTCCTCTGCCTTTCTTCTTGCGCTGCTGTTGCTGCTATTGACAACTCTGTAGACATTGTGGTTATTCTATAACAAATCCTGCAAATGATAGAGATAATCAATAATTGAAAGTTTCTTTGGTACAGCTCTTAGGCTACATTCACACGAACGTATGGAGGACGTATATACGGCCGACGTATATACGGCCGATATACGTCCCCCATACACTCCTATGGGCGCACGGCACCCTACGGGAGCGGTATGGTGCAGCACACATGCGGCACCGTACCGTTCCGTACCCGGGAAAAAGATAGGACCTGTCCTATCTTTTCCCGTAATACGGGGCCGTGCGCCATAGGTTGCTATGGAGAGGGGGGGGGGGGGGGAGTGAGCTGCGCTCACCTCCTCCTCCTCTCCCCGTACACTGCCGTTGCCCGGTACGGGCGGGCGACGGCAGTGTGAATATAGCCTTAGGCTACATTCACACGGACGTATGAAAACGTCCGTATCCATACCGTTTTTTTACGGGTTACATACGGCCACATTCATTTCAATGGACAATAACAATACGCCCAACCATTTATATTGCCGTGTTTGACACTGTAGCGTACCGTACCGTATATAGGCCGTATAAAAATATAGAGCATGTCCTATTTTCTCCCGTATTTCAGTTCCGTATGCCCTAGAAGTCTATGGGGATGTATAAAATACGGGTTAAATACGTGCTGCATACGGATGAAAAATGCCTTGTATATACGGGCTCATACAGCCTGTAAATACGGGACTGGAGAAATCACATGGTCGTGTGAATGACAGAGACAGTGGAATTTACATTACTTACATCTAAACAAGTAAGGACCTAGGGTCTGTGTACATGATTGTTTGCATGATTCCAGATTGTTGGCGAGTCTATTTGATTTGACTGTATCACTGCACTTCTGTTTCACCAATGGATTTAACCACAACATTACAAGACAAATTCATTATTGTCAAGTACAGGATCCTGTTGGATTCTCATATTTTCTGCCCAATCCAGCACTTAGTTTTTATTACTTGCAGTCTTCTAAGTTTTATTATTGTAGCTCTTGAATAGCAGTCAGCCATCATTATAGTTTTTAAAAGCAATGACGTGGCCAAAGTGTCAACTAAACTTTTGGGCCAAATTGCAAAATTAAGTGGGGCAGATGCTAAAAATAAACTATCTAATATACTTCATTAAAGGAACATGTTTCTACCCTCACACCACTACTGTTTTTACCCCTTTTCCTCCTGCGCTAATGTGTATCAATCTGCTTTTCCTCCTGTACTCACACACAGACAGCAAAAAGATAAGGAGAAGCTGTTAAAACGTGTCTAATGATTTGACTCCTTATAGACAGTCACTGGATAGTCTTATCTCCTTACAGATTATAAGTATCATGGGAAATATTCTTTAAGTATGGAAAACATTTTTCTTTAGACTCCTCTCCTTATGTGACAGAGGAGTACAGACCAGAGAAGACTTTTAGCCGCACTGCTCCCTGCAGGAGAAGGAAGGAGCAGAAAAAAACGGGATGCAAAAACTTTTATTCCTGCATAAAGTATATTACAAAGTTTTCTATCATCACCTGATCTATTCAACACTGAAATAAAAAAAATTCTTCCAAGATTTTGTAAAGCTTCAAGTTTATTCTGCTGTGTCTTCATGAATACTGTAGGTGGAACTTGATGGAACCTAGAGAAGAACTTCATCATCAGTCACCTGTTATAAATGATCAGTCCTGACAGTGGGTTTGGTGAAACAATTCTCCCGGCATTGAGTAACTATATGATCATCCTTGTATTCACAGATGGCCAAGGAGTATGGCTCCGTCTTCAGTATCCAGCTCGGAATGTCGAAATCTGTCGTCCTTCATGGCTATGATACTATTAAAGAAGCCCTCGTTGACCATGCAGAATTTTTTTCAGACAGACCCCGTTCACCATTGTTTACAGAAACAACAAAAGGCTACGGTAAGTCCTTGTATGGGTCCTATACCATCAATTTATTCTAAAGGACCAGCCACGTCCATGGATTATATTTCCAGGCCATTGGTGAGGATGGCGCTGCAAATGAGCTGAATGCCTCCAATGTTCCCCATCTAACTATTGGCTCAGTACTTCCTTCTTGTGTAAGGGCCACACATCATCTTCTATACATTCATTCCATCTTAGGTGTTGCGTTTTCCAATGGAGAGAACTGGAAAGTGATGAGAAGATTTACGATCTCTACACTACGAGATTATGGAATGGGAAAGAAGACCATAGAAGACAAGATCATTGAGGAGGCTGAATGTTTAGTGCAGAAATTAAGATCATATGAAGGTGAGGGGTACATTTCCACCATCATCGTCTGAATACTATATACTATGCTCTCAATACTATATGTAGGCTTGTTAAGGTGGTATTCCCTCCAAAGACTATTGTAGATAACCTATCCATTTCTCATGTCTGAGGGGGGTGAGGGAGATGTTCTTCAGAATAATAGTTGGGCAGATTTTAGTGAGAAAGTAACAATAGAGCTGAGCTGTGTATGAAGACTGCCTGGCACGTGGGTAGGAAATCATCTGTCCATGTCTATAGGTAAAGGGACTGAAGTCCCATTATAAATACAATAGGCTAAAAAGAAAGGTGGCCATAGTCTTTACGGGAAATTGACCCCTCCTTCACACCGTATATTCAATCTCTTGCTCGCGTTCGCCCGATGCACCTCAAAAGCATCTTCAGAATCCGACCATAGGAACATGTCTGAAGGAGCAGGGGGGATCAAGTAACAGCCTGTGAATCTGCAGTACGAAGGGTCTCCGGTAAGCGCCCTAGTGGCCTCATTAGCATAATTTAAACGTTGATTTTGGAAAGAAGGAGGCCATGGATAACAAACATAAGTAGATTACTACAGTCCCGGTGCCTGGATCTATATGTAATATCATATCACCGGTTTATCAGGATGGATTTTGTTAGTAGATTTCCTTTAAAGCGAGAACTTAGCAATGTAATAAAATTTCTTTTTTCCCAGGAAAACCCTTCAGTAATGTGAGCAGTATTAACGCTGCTGTAACCAATATCATTGTGGCCATTCTGCTGAGCAAAAGATTCGATTACGAGGATCCGACCATCCTGAGGCTTATGGGTTCAGTCAGTGAAAATATAAAACTCCTAAGCAGCCCCTGGGTGATGGTAAGTTATCATTTATCTATCCATCTATTTACCTTCTATAAAAAAATTTCTGCAAAAACACAGCTGAATAAGTAAAATGAAATGGCCTCTCCCCCCATTAATAATCATAAGAAAGAAATCTAAGAGCCCAACTGCTATGGGATCATCTCCAGCAGTAACTATAGCAAAGATAGAAAAATACTTCCCTCTACACACATAAATATATATCTAAAATGTATATACCACAAATATAAATATATTCCTGCAACTAATATACTAAATACAGCAAAGACAATGCGGCACATACCATAAGTATTTACCAGCGATGAATAAAGACACACATAAAAATATCCTGCACATGTAAATATATACCATCAATGAATATACTACAAACATAAGTATCTATAAACAGAACAGAAACAAACATAAATGTATAACAGCAATAAATAGAAATAAATACAGTTCTAATGGATGCAGCTGTTACTTCTATATCTGTGTTGGCCTGGTCTGTCCCATTCTTCTTCCTGGTGGACACCTCAAAATTGGTAATTCTTCGCTTTTACAAAGAGAATGTCATGTCCACTTCTATGGCGTGGGCAGTACCAAGGACTTCATGTGTGATCTTATATCATATATAGAGATGAGCGAACATGCTCGTCCGAGCTTGATGCTCGGTCGAGCATTAGGATACTCGAAACTGCTCGTTACTCGGACGAATACTTCGCCCGCTCGAGAAAATGGCAGCTCCCGCCGTTTTGCTTTTTGGCGGCCAGAAACAGAGCCAATCACAAGCCAGGAGACTCTGCACTCCACCCAGCATGACGTGGTACCCTTACACGTCGATAGCAGTGGTTGGCTGGCCAGATCAGGTGACCCTGGGATAGACTAGCCGCTGGCCGCGCTGCTCGGATCATTCTGTGTCTGGATGCCGCTAGGGAGAGAGCTGCTGCTGGTCAGGGAAAGCGTTAGGGTGTTCTATTAGCTTACTGTTAGGCAGGAGTGATTCTCAAAGAACCCAACAGCCCTTCTTAGGGCTACAATAACGTTCTACTTTTTTTATTTTAATTTGCATCTTTTACCATTTTGTGAGGAATTAGCAGGGGGACTTGCTACCGTTGTGTTTAGCTCTTAGTGGCACACATATCCATAGCAAAGGCCGAAGTGGCAAAATTCAGTAGGGGTTGGATTTCTATTAGGCAATAACTCAGTGTCATCTCATCTGGCATAGTAGTGTGCTTCCTTTGATACTTGGCTAGAAAATAGCCATAGGAGAATACAAACAGCTTCTTGAAGCCTACAGTAGCGTTCTATATATTTGATTTCTGGTTGATCTGCTGGTGGCTGTAGTTTCTGCAGTGCATGTACTTGCCAATTCTGAGCAATTTGTAGTGAGACTTGCGACCGCTGTGTTCTGCGCTTAGTGGCGCACATATCCATAGCAAAGGCCGAAGTGGCAAAATTCAGTAGGGGTTGGATTTCTATTAGGCAATAACTCAGTGTCATCTCATCTGGCATAGTAGTGTGCTTCCTTTGATACTTGGCTAGAAAATAGCCATAGGAGAATACAAACAGCTTCTTGAAGCCTACAGTAGCGTTCTATATATTTGATTTCTGGTTGATCTGCTGGTGGCTGTAGTTTCTGCAGTGCATGTACTTGCCAATTCTGAGCAATTTGTAGTGAGACTTGCGACCGCTGTGTTCTGCGCTTAGTGGCGCACATATCCATAGCAAAGGCCGAAGTGGCAAAATTCAGTAGGGGTTGGATTTCTATTAGGCAATAACTCAGTGTCATCTCATCTGGCATAGTAGTGTGCTTCCTTTGATACTTGGCTAGAAAATAGCCATAGGAGAATACAAACAGCTTCTTGAAGCCTACAGTAGCGTTCTATATATTTGATTTCTGGTTGATCTGCTGGTGGCTGTAGTTTCTGCAGTGCATGTACTTGCCAATTCTGAGCAATTTGTAGTGAGACTTGCGACCGCTGTGTTCTGCGCTTAGTGGCGCACATATCCATAGCAAAGGCCGAAGTGGCAAAATTCAGTAGGGGTTGGATTTCTATTAGGCAATAACTCAGTGTCATCTCATCTGGCATAGTAGTGTGCTTCCTTTGATACTTGGCTAGAAAATAGCCATAGGAGAATACAAACAGCTTCTTGAAGCCTACAGTAGCGTTCTATATATTTGATTTCTGGTTGATCTGCTGGTGGCTGTAGTTTCTGCAGTGCATGTACTTGCCAATTCTGAGCAATTTGTAGTGAGACTTGCGACCGCTGTGTTCTGCGCTTAGTGGCGCACATATCCATAGCAAAGGCCGAAGTGGCAAAATTCAGTAGGGGTTGGATTTCTATTAGGCAATAACTCAGTGTCATCTCATCTGGCATAGTAGTGTGCTTCCTTTGATACTTGGCTAGAAAATAGCCATAGGAGAATACAAACAGCTTCTTGAAGCCTACAGTAGCGTTCTATATATTTGATTTCTGGTTGATCTGCTGGTGGCTGTAGTTTCTGCAGTGCATGTACTTGCCAATTCTGAGCAATTTGTAGTGAGACTTGCGACCGCTGTGTTCTGCGCTTAGTGGCGCACATATCCATAGCAAAGGCCGAAGTGGCAAAATTCAGTAGGGGTTGGATTTCTATTAGGCAATAACTCAGTGTCATCTCATCTGGCATAGTAGTGTGCTTCCTTTGATACTTGGCTAGAAAATAGCCATAGGAGAATACAAACAGCTTCTTGAAGCCTACAGTAGCGTTCTATATATTTGATTTCTGGTTGATCTGCTGGTGGCTGTAGTTTCTGCAGTGCATGTACTTGCCAATTCTGAGCAATTTGTAGTGAGACTTGCGACCGCTGTGTTCTGCGCTTAGTGGCGCACATATCCATAGCAAAGGCCGAAGTGGCAAAATTCAGTAGGGGTTGGATTTCTATTAGGCAATAACTCAGTGTCATCTCATCTGGCATAGTAGTGTGCTTCCTTTGATACTTGGCTAGAAAATAGCCATAGGAGAATACAAACAGCTTCTTGAAGCCTACAGTAGCGTTCTATATATTTGATTTCTGGTTGATCTGCTGGTGGCTGTAGTTTCTGCAGTGCATGTACTTGCCAATTCTGAGCAATTTGTAGTGAGACTTGCGACCGCTGTGTTCTGCGCTTAGTGGCGCACATATCCATAGCAAAGGCCGAAGTGGCAAAATTCAGTAGGGGTTGGATTTCTATTAGGCAATAACTCAGTGTCATCTCATCTGGCATAGTAGTGTGCTTCCTTTGATACTTGGCTAGAAAATAGCCATAGGAGAATACAAACAGCTTCTTGAAGCCTACAGTAGCGTTCTATATATTTGATTTCTGGTTGATCTGCTGGTGGCTGTAGTTTCTGCAGTGCATGTACTTGCCAATTCTGAGCAATTTGTAATGAGACTTGCGACCGCTGTGTTCTGCGCTTAGTGGCGCACATATCCATAGCAAAGGCCGAAGTGGCAAAATTCAGTAGGGGTTGGATTTCTATTAGGCAATAACTCAGTGTCATCTCATCTGGCATAGTAGTGTGCTTCCTTTGATACTTGGCTAGAAAATAGCCATAGGAGAATACAAACAGCTTCTTGAAGCCTACAGTAGCGTTCTATATATTTGATTTCTGGTTGATCTGCTGGTGGCTGTAGTTTCTGCAGTGCATGTACTTGCCAATTCTGAGCAATTTGTAGTGAGACTTGCGACCGCTGTGTTCTGCGCTTAGTGGCGCACATATCCATAGCAAAGGCCGAAGTGGCAAAATTCAGTAGGGGTTGGATTTCTATTAGGCAATAACTCAGTGTCATCTCATCTGGCATAGTAGTGTGCTTCCTTTGATACTTGGCTAGAAAATAGCCATAGGAGAATACAAACAGCTTCTTGAAGCCTACAGTAGCGTTCTATATATTTGATTTCTGGTTGATCTGCTGGTGGCTGTAGTTTCTGCAGTGCATGTACTTGCCAATTCTGAGCAATTTGTAGTGAGACTTGCGACCGCTGTGTTCTGCGCTTAGTGGCGCACATATCCATAGCAAAGGCCGAAGTGGCAAAATTCAGTAGGGGTTGGATTTCTATTAGGCAATAACTCAGTGTCATCTCATCTGGCATAGTAGTGTGCTTCCTTTGATACTTGGCTAGAAAATAGCCATAGGAGAATACAAACAGCTTCTTGAAGCCTACAGTAGCGTTCTATATATTTGATTTCTGGTTGATCTGCTGGTGGCTGTAGTTTCTGCAGTGCATGTACTTGCCAATTCTGAGCAATTTGTAGTGAGACTTGCGACCGCTGTGTTCTGCGCTTAGTGGCGCACATATCCATAGCAAAGGCCGAAGTGGCAAAATTCAGTAGGGGTTGGATTTCTATTAGGCAATAACTCAGTGTCATCTCATCTGGCATAGTAGTGTGCTTCCTTTGATACTTGGCTAGAAAATAGCCATAGGAGAATACAAACAGCTTCTTGAAGCCTACAGTAGCGTTCTATATATTTGATTTCTGGTTGATCTGCTGGTGGCTGTAGTTTCTGCAGTGCATGTACTTGCCAATTCTGAGCAATTTGTAGTGAGACTTGCGACCGCTGTGTTCTGCGCTTAGTGGCGCACATATCCATAGCAAAGGCCGAAGTGGCAAAATTCAGTAGGGGTTGGATTTCTATTAGGCAATAACTCAGTGTCATCTCATCTGGCATAGTAGTGTGCTTCCTTTGATACTTGGCTAGAAAATAGCCATAGGAGAATACAAACAGCTTCTTGAAGCCTACAGTAGCGTTCTATATATTTGATTTCTGGTTGATCTGCTGGTGGCTGTAGTTTCTGCAGTGCATGTACTTGCCAATTCTGAGCAATTTGTAGTGAGACTTGCGACCGCTGTGTTCTGCGCTTAGTGGCGCACATATCCATAGCAAAGGCCGAAGTGGCAAAATTCAGTAGGGGTTGGATTTCTATTAGGCAATAACTCAGTGTCATCTCATCTGGCATAGTAGTGTGCTTCCTTTGATACTTGGCTAGAAAATAGCCATAGGAGAATACAAACAGCTTCTTGAAGCCTACAGTAGCGTTCTATATATTTGATTTCTGGTTGATCTGCTGGTGGCTGTAGTTTCTGCAGTGCATGTACTTGCCAATTCTGAGCAATTTGTAGTGAGACTTGCGACCGCTGTGTTCTGCGCTTAGTGGCGCACATATCCATAGCAAAGGCCGAAGTGGCAAAATTCAGTAGGGGTTGGATTTCTATTAGGCAATAACTCAGTGTCATCTCATCTGGCATAGTAGTGTGCTTCCTTTGATACTTGGCTAGAAAATAGCCATAGGAGAATACAAACAGCTTCTTGAAGCCTACAGTAGCGTTCTATATATTTGATTTCTGGTTGATCTGCTGGTGGCTGTAGTTTCTGCAGTGCATGTACTTGCCAATTCTGAGCAATTTGTAGTGAGACTTGCGACCGCTGTGTTCTGCGCTTAGTGGCGCACATATCCATAGCAAAGGCCGAAGTGGCAAAATTCAGTAGGGGTTGGATTTCTATTAGGCAATAACTCAGTGTCATCTCATCTGGCATAGTAGTGTGCTTCCTTTGATACTTGGCTAGAAAATAGCCATAGCAATAGGATAGGATTGTTTGGTTTTAAAAACTCAAAAAAAAACAAAAAACACAAAAAAAAAAAAAAAACACCAAAAAAAACAAAAAGAAGTAAAAAAAAAAAAAAGTTATAACTCTCATTTTAAAAATGTTTAACCCGAGGGCTAGGGGTAGAGGACGAGGGCGGGGACGTGGGCGTCCAACTACTGCAGGGGTCAGAGGCCGTGGTCCTGGGCGGGGTGAGACACCACCTGCTGATGAGGGAGCAGGGGAACGCCGCAGAGCTACACTCCCTAGGTTCATGTCTGAAGTTACTGGGACTCGTGGTAGAGCACTGTTGAGGCCAGAACAGTGCGAACAGGTGATGTCGTGGATTGCTGACAATGCTTCGAGCAATTTGTCCACCACCAGTCAGTCTTCCACGCAGTCCACCCATGTCACCGAAATCCCCACTCCTCCAGCTCCTGCACCTCAGCCTCCTCCCCCCCAGTCTGCCCCCTCCCAGGAAAATTTGGCATTTGAACCGGCATACTCTGAGGAACTGTTTTCTGGACCCTTCCCACAGTCACAAACCACTTGTCCGGTTGCTGCTGAGCAATTTTCCGATGCCCAGGTTTTCCACCAGTCACAGTCTGTGGGTGATGATGACCTTCTTGACGTAGTGGAAGTGTGTAAAGAGGTGTCCGACGATGAGGAGACACGGTTGTCAGACAGTGGGGAAGTTGTTGTCAGGGCAGGAAGTCCGAGGGGGGAGCAGACTGAGGGATCGGAGGATGATGAGGTGACAGACCCAAGCTGGGTTGAGAGGCCGGGTGAACACAGTGCTTCTGAGACGGAGGAGAGTCCTCGACCTGAACAGGTTGGAAGAGGCAGTGGTGGGGCCAGACGGAGAGGCAGGGCCAGAGCTGGTGCATCAGCGCCACTGTCAACTAGTGAAGCTCCCGTGGTGAGGGCTCTTGCGGCGAGGGCTAGATCTTCAGAAGTGTGGAGGTTCTTTAAGGAAACACCGGATGACCGACGGACTGTGGTGTGCAACATTTGCCAAACCAGGCTCAGCAGGGGTTCCACCACTACTAGCTTAACTACCACCAGTATGCGCAGGCATATGAATGCTAAGCACCCCACTCAGTGGCAACAAGCCCGTTCACCTCCGGCCGTGCACACCACTGCTCCTTCCCCTGTGTCAGCTGCTAGTCAGCCCCCTGCCCAGGACCCTGGCACAAAAACCCCATCGTCGCCTCCACGATCCTCCACAGCATCCACCAGCGTTCAGCTCTCCATACCCCAGACGCTGGAGCGGAAACGCAAATATAGTGCAACCCACCCGCACGCCCAAGCCCTTAATGTGCACATCTCCAGATTGCTTAGCCTGGAGATGCTGCCCTATAGGCTAGTAGAGACCGAGGCCTTTCGCAACCTCATGGCGGCGGCCGCCCCTCGGTATTCGGTCCCCAGCCGCCACTACTTTTCCCGATGTGCCGTCCCAGCCCTGCACCAGCACGTGTCAGACAACATCATCCGTGCCCTGACCAACGCCGTTTCTGACAAGGTCCACCTGACCACGGACACGTGGACGAGTGCTGCCGGGCAGGGCCACTATATATCGCTGACGGCACATTGGGTTAACTTGGTGGAGGCTGGGACCGAGTCTGACCCTGGGGCTGCTCATATACTGCCGACGCCGAGGATTGCGGGGCCTACCTCGGTCCAGGTGTTTCAGGCCTACTATGCCTCCTCCTCCTCCCACCCCTCCTCCACCTCCTCCTCCGAACTACCATCCGTGGGCACGGCGCCATCAGTCGGTAGCTCTAGGCACAGCAGCAGTGCCGTCGCTAAGCGACAGCAGGCGGTGCTCAAACTGCTGAGCCTAGGCGACAAAAGGCACACCGCCCAAGAGCTATTACAGGGCATCACGGCGCAGACTGATCTGTGGCTGGCACCGCTGAACCTCAAGCCGGGAATGGTTGTGTGTGACAACGGCCGTAACCTGGTGGCGGCTCTGCAACTCGGCAGACTGACACATGTGCCATGCCTGGCCCATGTGTTAAATCTGATAGTGCAGCGTTTCCTCAAGACATACCCCAATCTGTCTGATTTGCTCACGAAGGTGCGCCGCATCTGTGCGCATTTCAGGAAGTCCAGCCCAGATGCTGCCACTCTCAGGGCAGCGCAGCGCCGCCTCCAACTGCCCGCTCACCGACTGTTGTGCGACGTGCCCACGAGGTGGAATTCAACACTGACCATGTTATCCAGAGTTTACCAGCAGCGCAGAGCGATTGTAGACTGCCAGATGTCAACTTCCACCAGAACTGGTAGTCAGGTCAGTCAGCTTCCTCAAGTCTACAATGAGGAGTGGACGTGGATGTCTGATATCTGTCAGGTGCTGAGTAACTTTGAGGAGTCAACACAGATGGTCAGTGGCGATGCCGCCATCATCAGCCTCACCATCCCGCTGCTTGGCCTGTTGAAAAACTCTCTGGTCAGCATGAAGTCGGAAGCTTTGCGCTCGTCACAAGAGACGGGGGAAGAATATTCCCTTGTTGATAGCCAAAGCACCCTGAGGTCTGTTTCTCAGCGCATATCGGAGGAGGTGGAGGTGGAGGAGGATGAGGAGGAAGAGGAGGAGAATGTTGGCGAGACACAAGAGGGGACCATTGTTGAGTCCTTCACTGTTCAGCGTGTATGGGCAGAAGAAGAGGAGTTGGAGGAGTTGGAGGAGGAGGAAATGGACAGTCAGGCCAGTGAGGGGAGTGAATTCTTACGCGTTGGTACTCTGGCGCATATGGCAGATTTCATGCTAGGCTGCCTATCCCGTGACCCTCGCGTTCAAAGAATTTATTCCAGCACCGATTACTGGGTGTTCACTCTCCTGGACCCACGGTACAAGCAAAATCTTCCCACTCTCATCCCTGGAGAGGAAAGGAGTGTGAGAATGCATGAATACCAGCAGGCCCTGGTGCACAAGCTGAAACAGTATTTCCCTTCTGACAGCGCTAGCGGCAGAGTGCGTAGTTCTGCGGGACAAGTAGCGAGGGAGAGTAGGCGAGCAGGCAGCTTGTCCAGCACTGGCAAGGGTACGCTTTTCAAGGCTTTTGCCAGCTTTATGTCACCCCAGCAAGACACTGTCACCTGTCCCCAGTCTCGGCAGAGTAGGGCTGATCTTTACAGAAAGATGGTGAGGGAGTACGTAGCTGACCATACCATCGTCCTAAATGATCACACAGCTCCCTACAACTACTGGGTTTCAAAGCTGGACATGTGGCACGAACTGGCGCTGTACGCCTTGGAGGTTCTTGCCTGCCCTGCCGCTAGCGTCTTGTCCGAGCGGGTTTTCAGTGCAGCTGGTGGCATCATCACCGATAAGCGTACACGCCTGTCGACTGACAGCGCTGACAGGCTGACGCTTATTAAAATGAATAAAGGCTGGATTTCTCAGAATTTCCAATCTCCACCAGGTGAAGGAAGCTCAACCTGAATAATTGATCCACTCCTCCTCCTCCTCCTCATTTTCCTCCTTCTCCTCCTCTTTGTACAGTAAAGCAGAGGAAAATGGCTATTTTTTGACAGGGCTCACTGGCTCTTGCTATAGTACTTCATGCATTTAATTTTTCTGGAGGGCCACCTACCCGGTCCTCTGTTTGAAACAATTTTTGTGAGTGCCACATACAGGCACTCAATCTATTCCATTTTTCTGGAGGGCCACCTACCCGGTCCTCTGTTTTAAAAAATTTTTGGGACTGCCACATACAGGCACTCAATCTATTCCATTTTACTGCAGGGCCACCTACCTGCTCCTCTGGTTTGAACAATTTTTGGGACTGCCACATACAGGCACTCAATCTATTCCATTTTACTGGAGGGCCACCTACCTGCTCCTCTGGTTTGAAACATTTTTGGGACTGCCACATACAGGCACTCAATCTATTCCATTTTACTGCAGGGCCACCTACCTGCTCCTCTGGTTTGAACAATTTTTGGGACTGCCACATACAGGCACTCAATCTATTCCATTTTACTGCAGGGCCACCTACCTGCTCCTCTGGTTTGAACAATTTTTGGGACTGCCACATACAGGCACTCAATCTATTCCATTTTACTGGAGGGCCACCTACCTGCTCCTCTGGTTTGAAACATTTTTGGGACTGCCACATACAGGCACTCAATCTATCCCATTTTACTGGAGGGCCACCTACCTGCTCCTCTGGTTTGAAAAATGTTTGGGACTGCCACATACAGGCACTATCCAAATTAAATTGTCTCCATAGCAGCCTCCACACGTTGTCTCCATTGCTACCTCCAAAAGTCGTCCATATAGCTGCCTCCATACATCGTCCCTTTATCAAACGAGGTGTGTCAGGCAGAAATTTGGGTTGTTTTCATGGATTCCACATCAAAGTTGTTAACTTTGTCGCCACCCTGCTGTGTTATCCACAAAATATACTGGCAAACTTTTACCATTTAGGGATATTATTTCAGCGCTTCTTGCGCATCTGTTTACATTCCCCTCACCCGGCATATCCTAAACTTATAAGAACGCTACTACACTTGATCTTATACAAAAGGTTCTTAGAAGTGCTGTTTGGGGAGTAGCCTAGAGACAGGGGCTTGGATTGGCGAAAGCTCGCCTGGCAGCGGAACGCCAGCTCCATGCGCATCATGCGCTTCTTGCGCATCTGTTTACATTCCCCTCACCCGCCATATCCCAAACTTATAAGAACGCTACTACACTTAACTTGGTGCAGGCTGGGACCGAGTCTGACCCTGGGGCTGGTCATATACTGCCGACGCAGAGAATTGCGGGGCCTACCTCGGTCCAGGTCTCAAAGGCCTACTATACCTCCTCCCACCCCTCCTCCACCTCCTCCTCCTCCGAATTACCATCCGTGGGCATGGCGCCATCAGTCGGTAGCTCTAGGCACAGCAGCAGTGCCGTCGCTAAGCGACAGCAGGCGGTGCTGAAACTGCTGAGCCTAGGCGATAAAAGGCACACCGCCCAAGAGCTATTACAGGGCATTCCACATCAAAGTTGTTAACTTTGTCGCCACCCTGCTGTGTAATCCCCAAAATATACTTGCAAACTTTTACCATTTAGGGATATTATTTCAGCGCTTCTTGCGCATCTGTTTACATTCCCCTCACCCGCCATATCCTAAACTTATAAGAACGCTACTACACTTGATCTTATACAAAAGGTTCTTAGAAGTGCTGTTTGGGGAGTAGCCTATAGACAGGGGCTTGGATTGGCGAAAGCTCGCCTGGCAGCGGAGCGCCAGCTCCATGCCAAGATCCAACTAACATAGTTTTAACTGCAGCACCTTTAATCTACTACTAGTTCACTGCCTCCATACATGGTCCCCTTATCAAACGAGCTGTGTCAGGCAGAATTTTGGGTTGTTTTCATGGCTTCCATGTTAACTTTGTCGCCACCCTGCTGTGTAATCCACAAAATATACTGGCAAACTTTTATCATGTACCGATATTATTTGAGCGCTTCTTGCTCACCTCCTTTGGTTCCTCTCTGCCACCCATTGGTTTGAAGCCTGAGTCCATTTAGGGTATGTCGCCATGACACTCTCTAGCCTGCTGCCGCTGCCTCTGCATGCCGTCCCCTATAGTGTCAGGGTCAATTATTGGATGTTTTAGATGCTATCTAGCTTCATTCTGTCACTCTGTCATGGCCATGCTGTTGCCCATAATTTTGGCATAATGGTGCGATTATGCAGCCTCAGAGGCATCCATGCATGCTGCCCCTGCTGTTTCCTGTCCATTTCCGTGGTGTTTCCATCCTTTTCTGAGGTTCCCAGGTGTTTGGCCAAGCTTCCCTGTGCAGAGCCTTGGTCCCCTTGAAAAATGCTCGAGTCTCCCATTGACTTCAATGGGGCTCGTTATTCGAGACGAGCACTCGAGCATCGGGAAAAGTTCGTCTCGAATAACGAGTACCCGAGCATTTTAGTGTTCGCTCATCTCTAATCATATACATATTTCTATCTAGTTTCACTCTATAATACACTTTTTCTTTCTCATATGATGTAGTTGTACGATTGTTATCCATTTTTGGGAAAATTGCTGCCGGGAGCTCACAAGAAAATTTTTGAAAACATTAAAAAGTTTCATGAATTTATTAGAGCGACATTTACAGAGCAGAAGAAACAGCTGGACATCAATGACCAGAGGAACCTCATCGATGCCTTTCTAGCCAAGCAACAAGAGGTAGGAGGAACGTCACCGGTTGGTAAAATTCAGTGTTTAAAGAGCTTCCTAACTAAACCAGCCCCATGTATTTCAAAACTTCATGTCATGAACACCTTTAGAATTGACACCCCCTTGTGGAAGCCAACGGAAAAAACGCATGTCGGGCCCAGTGGCTATATAACCCTGGTCCTTTATGTTACTTACCGTATATACTCGTGTATAAGCCGAGTTTTTCAGCACAAAAAATGTGCTGAAAAAAGTCCCCTCGGCTTATACACAAGTCAATACTTAATATATATACTTAAAAAATATTTAAAAAATAATAAACTTTTATACTCACCCTCCGGTGGCCCCGACGTGCAGCGCTGCTCCCCCGATGTCCGCGCGGGTCCTCTTCTGGCTTCCACGCGCCTCTTCTTGCTTCTCTAACTTTGTGCGCCTAGTATGGCGTCACCAGCGGAGCGTCATACTAGGCGCCGTCCGCGGGAGAGCAATGGCGGCACCCGGCACGAAGTTAGAGAAGCAAGAAGACGTCCGCGGAAGCCAGAAGAGGACCCGCGCGGACATCGGGGGAGCAGCGCTGCACGCCGGGGCCACCGGAGGGTGAGTATATAAGTTTTTTGGTTTTTTTTAACGCTGGGCAAGCTGTATACTACTGGGGGCAGACTGGGCAGTGCTGTATACTACTGGGGGCAGACTGGGCAGTGCCGTATACTACTGGGGGCTGTGCTGTATACTACTGGGGGCAGTGTTGTATACTACTGGGGGCAGTGCTGTATACTACTGGGGGCAGTGCTGTATACTACTGGGGGCAGTGCTGTATACTACTGGGGGCTGTGCTGTATACTACTGGGGGCAGTGCTGTATACTACTGGGGGCAGTGTTGTATACTACTGGGGGCCGTGCTGTAAACTACTGGGGGCAGTGCTGTATACTACTGGGGGCAGACTGGGCAGTGCTGTATACTACTGGGGGCTGTGCTGTATACTACTGGGGGCAGTGCTGTATACTACTGGGGGCTGTGCTGTATACTACTGGGGGCAGTGCTGTATACTACTGGGGGCTGTGCTGTATACTACTGGGGGCAGTGCTGTATACTACTGGGGGCAGTGTTGTATACTACTGGGGGCCGTGCTGTAAACTACTGGGGGCAGTGCTGTATACTACTGGGGGCAGTGCTGTATACTACTGGGGGCAGTGCTGTATACTACTGGGGGCAGTGCGGTATACTACTGGGGGCAGTGCTGTATACTACTGGGGGCAGGCTGGGCAGGCTGTATACTACTGGGGGCAGGCTGGCTACATACTGGGGGTGTCTGTGACCAATGCATTTCCCTACCTCGGCTTATACTCGAGTCAATAGGTTTTCCCAGTTTTTGATGGTAAAATTAGGGGTCTCGGCTTATACTCGGGTCGGCTTATACTCAAGTATATACGGTATTTACTCTTTGTACCACACTTTGCTGGGTAATGGTGTGGTAGTAGACGGTTATTTGACTTTCTTATTGTGTATTGTATTTTGACCACCTTCACTGTATCATAGACACAGGAAATCTTCCACATGGATGCAGCCGTTTGCCTACTGAAACAGGAGCCATTTGTCATTTTGCTTCTAATAGAAAAAGGCTTATGCAAATGAGCCTCAGGGGATCTTGTCTATGTCACAGGACCCCTTTCTGCCTCTATCGTTTGCTAATTATTCAAACCTAAATTTAGCATTTCTGTCCTCCCCAGCCTGAGAGACGGTGACTAGAGATGAGCGGACCGAGGTCTGGTTTGAGAGATGCGGCTGGTTCAATAAGAAATTCCAGATTTCCCATTTTTTTGTTTATTTTTCTAGGGCAAACTAGAATCCACCAAATTTTACCACAACGAGAATCTGACTAATCTGGTTTCAGATTTGTTTGGGGCTGGAATGGAGACCACGTCAACTACGTTGCGATGGGCTATTCTGCTGATGATGAAATATCCAGAAATTCAAAGTAAGAAATATTATTAATAGAATAATTTATCATATGGGGAGGACAAACGCTCCTTAAGCACTACTGGTGATAATTCACAAATATTCTGGGTAGCACAACCTGGATATTAGACTGCTAAGGGTTTAGGGAGGACCTTCCACCAACTCAACCAACTGGAGCTCTTTGCATTTGCACATATGTTTTAGCATAAAATATTCTAACTAGGCTCTCTGCTGTAATATAGGTGATCCTGGTTTCGATCATACTATTTGTTAGATGAGAGACCAATATTTGAGGCTGAAACTAAATGCACTGATTTCTAGAGAACATTGGGGATAGATTTGGTGGAGGAAGTGGAAGATCCTTTTTAAGGTCATTTTCTTGACCTTCACATCTCAGTCTAGGTCAACCCTATTTCATTCAGCTTGTTTGGATCTCTGTTGTAAACTGTAAAGGAAACTTTCCTATTGTTGAGGAAGAAACCCCACCATCTAAGGACTTCTCCACCACAAGTCTCTAGTATTCTCAGATTCTTCATGACATCAGGTGAAATGACCAGATATTTCCTGGTCACATGATGTTGATAGAATCACATCTCCTTTATGCTTGGAGGATGTCCCCTGTCTATGATGTGGGTAGAACCTCATCTCCTCTAGGTGTAGAGGAAGCCCTCTGTCTATGGTCATGATAGAACCTCTTCTCCTCTAGGTGAAGAGGATGTCTCCTGTCTCTGGTGATGGTAGAACCACCTCTCTTCTAGGTGTAGAGGATGTCCCCTGTCTATGGTCATGATAGAACCTCTTCTCCTCTAGGTGTAGAGGATGCCCCCTGTCTATGGTGATGATAGAACCTTCTCTCCTCTAGGTGTAGAGGATGCCCCCTGTCTATGGTCATGATAGAACCTCTTCTCCTCTAGGTGTAGAGGATGCCCCCTGTCTATGGTGATGATAGAACCTTCTCTCCTCTAGGTGTAGAGGATGCCCCCTGTCTATAGTGATGGTAGAACCACCTCTACTCTAGGTGTAGAGGATGCCCCCTGTCTATGGTGATGATAGAACCTCCTCTCCTCTAGGTGTAGTGGATGCCCCCTGTCTATGGTGATGGTAGAACCACCTCTACTCTAGGTGTAGAGGATGCCCCCTGTCTATGGTGATGATAGAACCTCCTCTCCTCTAGGTGTAGTGGATGCCCCCTGTCTATGGTGATGGTAGAACCTCCTCTCCTCTAGGTGTAGAGGATGCCCCCATTCTATGGTGATGGTAGAACCCCCTCTCCTCTAGGTGTAGTGGATGTCACCTGTCTATGGTGATGGTAGAACCTCCTCTCCTCAAGGTGTAGTGGATGCCCCCTGTCTATGGTGATGGTAGAACTGCCTCCCTCTAGGTGTAGAGGATGTCCCTTGTCTATGGTGATGGTAGAATCTCCTCTCCTCTAGGTGTAGAGGATGTCCCCTGTCTATGGTGATGGTAGAATCTCCTCTCCTCTAGGTGTAGAGGATGCCCCCTGTCTATGGTGATGGTAGAATCTCCTCTCCTCTAGGTGTAGAGGATGCCCCCTGTCTATGGTGATGGTAGAATCTCCTCTACTCTAGGTGTAGAGGATGCCACCTGTCTATGGTGATGGTAGAACCTCCTCTCCTCTAGGTGTAGTGGATGCCCCCTGTCTATGGTGATGGTAGAGCCCCCTCTCCTCTAGGTGTAGAGGATGCCCCCTGTCTATGGTGATGGTAGAATCTCCTCTCCTCTAGGTGTAGAGGATGCCCCCTGTCTATGGTGATGGTAGAATCTCCTCTCCTCTAGGTGTAGAGGATGCCCCCTGTCTATGGTGATTTTAGAATCTCCTCTCCTCTAGGTGTAGAGGATGTCTCTTGTCTATGGTGATGGTAGAACCGCCTCTCCTCTAGGTGTAGAGGATGCCACCTGTCTATGGTGATGGTAGAACCTCCTCTCCTCTAGGTGTAGTGGATGCCCCCATTCTATGGTGATGGTAGAACTGCCTCCCTCTAGGTGTAGAGGATGTCCCCTGTCTATGGTGATGGTAGAATCTCCTCTCCTTTAGGTGTAGAGGATGTCCCCTGTCTATGGTGATGGTAGAATATCCTCTCCTCTAGGTGTAGAGGATGCCCCCTGTCTATGGTGATGGTAGAATCTCCTCTACTCTAGGTGTAGAGGATGCCCCCTGTCTATGGTAATGGTAGAACCACCTCTCCCTTAGGTGTAGACGATGCCCCCTGTCTATGGTGATGGTAGAGCCTCCTCTCCTCTAGGTGTAGAGGATGCCTCCTGTCTATGGTGATGGTAGAACCGCCTCTCCTCTAGGTGTAGAGGATGCCTCCTGTCTATGGTGATGGTAGAATCGCCTCTCCTCTAGGTGTAGAGGATGCCCCCTGTCTGTGGTGATGGTAGAACCTCCTCTCCTCTAGGTGTAGAGGATGCCCCCTGTCTGTGGTGATGGTAGAACCTCCTCTCCTCTAGGTGTAGAGGATGTCCCCAGTCTATGGTGATGGTAGAACCTCCTCTCCTCTAGGTGTAGAGGAAGCCCCCTGTCTGTGGTGATGGTAGAACCTCCTCTCCTCTAGGTGTAGAGGATGTCCCCAGTCTATGGTGATGGTAGAATCTCCTCTCCTCTAGGTGTAGAGGATGCCCCCTGTCTATGGTGATGGTAGAATCTCCTATCCTCTAGGTGTAGAGGATGCCCCCTGTCTATGGTGATGGTAGAATCTCCTCTACTCTAGGTGTAGAGGATGCCCCCTGTCTATGGTGATGGTAGAACCACCTCTCCCTTAGGTGTAGAGGATGTCCCCTGTCTATGGTGATGGTAGAACCTCCTCTCCTCTAGGTGTAGAGGATGCCCCCTGTCTGTGGTGATGGTAGAACCTCCTCTCCTCTAGGTGTAGAGGATGCCCCCTGTCTGTGGTGATGGTAGTACCTCCTCTCCTCTAGGTGTAGAGGATGCCCCCTGTCTATGGTGATGGTAGAATCTCCTCTCCTCTAGGTGTAGAGGATGTCCCCAGTCTATGGTGATGGTAGAATCTCCTCTCCTCTAGGTGTAGAGGATGCCCCCTGTCTATGGTGATGGTAGAATCTCCTCTACTCTAGGTGTAGAGGATGCCACCTGTCTATGGTGATGGTAGAACCTCCTCTCCTCTAGGTGTAGTGGATGCCCCCTGTCTATGGTGATGGTAGAGCCCCCTCTCCTCTAGGTGTAGAGGATGCCCCCTGTCTATGGTGATGGTAGAATCTCCTCTCCTCTAGGTGTAGAGGATGCCCCCTGTCTATGGTGATGGTAGAATCTCCTCTCCTCTAGGTGTAGAGGATGCCCCCTGTCTATGGTGATTTTAGAATCTCCTCTCCTCTAGGTGTAGAGGATGTCTCTTGTCTATGGTGATGGTAGAACCGCCTCTCCTCTAGGTGTAGAGGATGCCACCTGTCTATGGTGATGGTAGAACCTCCTCTCCTCTAGGTGTAGTGGATGCCCCCATTCTATGGTGATGGTAGAACTGCCTCCCTCTAGGTGTAGAGGATGTCCCCTGTCTATGGTGATGGTAGAATCTCCTCTCCTTTAGGTGTAGAGGATGTCCCCTGTCTATGGTGATGGTAGAATATCCTCTCCTCTAGGTGTAGAGGATGCCCCCTGTCTATGGTGATGGTAGAATCTCCTCTACTCTAGGTGTAGAGGATGCCCCCTGTCTATGGTAATGGTAGAACCACCTCTCCCTTAGGTGTAGACGATGCCCCCTGTCTATGGTGATGGTAGAGCCTCCTCTCCTCTAGGTGTAGAGTATGCCTCCTGTCTATGGTGATGGTAGAACCGCCTCTCCTCTAGGTGTAGAGGATGCCTCCTGTCTATGGTGATGGTAGAATCGCCTCTCCTCTAGGTGTAGAGGATGCCCCCTGTCTGTGGTGATGGTAGAACCTCCTCTCCTCTAGGTGTAGAGGATGCCCCCTGTCTGTGGTGATGGTAGAACCTCCTCTCCTCTAGGTGTAGAGGATGTCCCCAGTCTATGGTGATGGTAGAACCTCCTCTCCTCTAGGTGTAGAGGAAGCCCCCTGTCTGTGGTGATGGTAGAACCTCCTCTCCTCTAGGTGTAGAGGATGTCCCCAGTCTATGGTGATGGTAGAATCTCCTCTCCTCTAGGTGTAGAGGATGCCCCCTGTCTATGGTGATGGTAGAATCTCCTATCCTCTAGGTGTAGAGGATGCCCCCTGTCTATGGTGATGGTAGAATCTCCTCTACTCTAGGTGTAGAGGATGCCCCCTGTCTATGGTGATGGTAGAACCACCTCTCCCTTAGGTGTAGAGGATGTCCCCTGTCTATGGTGATGGTAGAACCTCCTCTCCTCTAGGTGTAGAGGATGCCCCCTGTCTGTGGTGATGGTAGAACCTCCTCTCCTCTAGGTGTAGAGGATGCCCCCTGTCTGTGGTGATGGTAGTACCTCCTCTCCTCTAGGTGTAGAGGATGCCCCCTGTCTATGGTGATGGTAGAATCTCCTCTCCTCTAGGTGTAGAGGATGCCCCCTGTCTATGGTTATGGTAGAATCTCCTCTCATCTAGGTGTAGTGGATGTCCCCTGTCTATGGTGATGGTAGAACCACCTCTCCCTTAGGTGTAGAGGATGCCCCCTGTCTATGGTGATGGTAGAACCACCTCTTCTCTAGGTGTAGAGGATGCCCCCTGTCTGTGGTGATGGTAGAACCTCCTCTCCTCTAGGTGTAGAGGATGCCCCCTGTCTGTGGTGATGGTAGAACCTCCTCTCCTCTAGGTGTAGAGGATGTCCCCTGTCTATGGTGATGGTTGAACCGTCTCTCTCTAGGTGTAGAGGATGTCCCCTGTCTATGGTGATGGTAGAACCGTCTCTCTAGGTGTAGAGGATGCTCCCTGTCTATGGCGTTGGTAGAGCCCCCTCTCCTCTAGGTGTAGAGGATGGTTATAGTCTATGGTAATGATAGCACAACTTCTCCTTTAGGTGTAGTGGTTGCCCCCATCTATGGCTGTGTTAGAGCTGCCTCTCCTATGGGTGTAGAGGATTCCTCTATGGTGATGGTATAACTGCCTCTCCTCTAGGTGGAATCTGCATAAATCCATGCTGGTGGTTTAGTGGTCTTAATGGGCTTATTTACACACTCCTAATTTTCATGAAACCACATTCATTACCATATCAAAACATGCTAGCAAATCCACAACACACACATCCACCAGAAGGGGACTGGACATAGATGCAAACAAGATCATCCTTCATGGCAGAGAATTATCAACTATGTTGTTTAGAAAAGCTGCTCATCTCCTTTAGTTGAGATCCATCCATATGTAAAAAAATATATATGTCTCTGTTTTAACAGAAAAACTGCAAAATGAAATTGAACAAGTGATGGGATCGGCACAACCTCAGGTAGAGCACCGCAAACAAATGCCGTACACAGACGCCGTCATCCATGAAATTCAGAGGTTCGCAGATCTGGCCCCAGTTGGTCTACACGCAACAGCTCAGGATGTCACTTTTAAAGGCTATTTCATTCCACGGGTAGGTCATTTATTTAACTGGACCATTCAAGAATATGAATATATTACTGTATTGTTCGGACTATTAGACGCACCTTTCCTCCTCCAATCTCCTGTAAATCTTCTGGTGCCTTTAATGGTTGAAATGAAGGGAAGAGCAAAGGTTCTTCATCTGGGACCCGTGGAGTTTTCTCACCATTAACACCTAAGGTGTGTAAGAGATGGACCTCTCTGATCTTTGAGATCAGGTTCCACCCGAAGACTTTATTTTGCGCTAGTAGCAACTGCTGCAAGGTGCTCTTCCCAATTTCTGCATGCATTGGAAATGCTGCTATAAATGAGACTTTATTTAAGAAATTTATTGAAATTACTGGGGTATTTTTTTTAAAGCACACGTCTTAGATTCCCTAAAAAAGTACATAAACCATAATATTCTTAAAATGTTTTAAAAGTTTTAGGAAGATATGCAAATGAGTTTTCCAGGATGTGAATGGAAAGCCACGCCTCTTTTACCAGCAAGCATGACTTTCATAAAACCTAATGACATGATGTGTGAGTAAATCCAATCCAGTCTATCTATTCCAGAAGGATCAAATTCCAAACTGTAGACCGGGCTGTTTCCATGTGGTTTTATCTCTTCAGTACAGTGTAGGGAACTGGTTTCGGTTAAAAACCAAACCAATATCCTTCTGCAATAGAAATACTGGTTTGATTTAAATCCCTCATCATCTCATTAGGCTTCCTGAAAGTCATGCTTAATGTTATGGGGGCATGGTTTTCCTTTTCCTATCCTGGAAAACTTATTTGCATATTTTTTTTATAGTTTATAGTTTTATAGTTTTTAATCAATGGCTAAAAGTCTCCACACGCCTACAAAGCAGCCTTAATAGGCAAAGAAGAAGAGTTTTCACTTCCTGACCCTTAAAAAATAGGTCACTGTCCGCATCCAACAAATGGGTGGTGGCCCAAACCTTTACAAAAGTTTTTTAATTTTTTTTGAAAAACACATTTTTTTATATATATATTGGGGGACACTTTCATACACAATTCACATAAACCGTATGTGCACCTGCAATATTCTTCTTCCTTGCAATGGAGCTCTGAATCCATTTTTTAATACTTATCCCGCAATAAAGAGTTAGAGGCAAAACCTCACAAGTTGTGGCTCAACGATTCAATTTGTAAAAACAGAGGCATATAAAGGATTCTGATTGAGGTTCTTTTGTTGACACCTGGGATCAAATTTTCTGAAAAAAAGGTCACCATTCAGATTCCTTCGCTATGTGCTTTGCTCCTTTCTATCATCCACATGTGTGTACACCAACAATTTCTAGAAGAAAATCCTAAAAGGAACATAGCGTAGCCTGAAGTGTAAAACATTCCTTATTCTTTATTGTAGTCTACTTACAATTTCCAAGTTAACAGCAGAGTAACTTAAAATTGTGCCGGCATCTCGTCAGCCAAACACACATTGGGGGTCATTTACTAAGGGCCCGATTCGCGTTTTCCCGACGTGTTACCCGAATATTTCCGATTTGCGCCGTTTTCCCCTGTATTGCCCCGGGATTGTGGCGCACGCGATCGGATTGTGGCGCATAGGCGCCGGCATGCACGTGACGGAGATCGGGGGCGTGGCCGAGCAAAAACCCGACGGATTCGGAAAAACCGCCGCATTTAAAAAAGAAATGTGTCGCTTGGGACGCGCTTACCTTCACTAGGAATAGGCCGGTGAATTCCAGCGCGATCAGATGCTCTTCAGCGCAGCAGCGCCACCTGGTGGACGGCGGAGGAACTACCTTGATGAATCCCGACCGGACCCGAATCCAGCGCAGAGAACGCGCCGCTGGATCGCGAATGGACCGTGTAAGTAAATCTGCCCCATTGGAGCTCATTTACTAACGGTCGTGGATCGCACTTTTTTCGGACTCTTTGCCGTTTTTGGGGATTACACGGGTTGGACAGGTATATAATAAGTGTCTGCGCTGGGATTGTGTCACACGCGATCGGATTGTGTCGTGGCTGCGCTGGCTTCCATGCGACAGAAATCGGGGGGCGTGCTGTCAGACGACTGATTCGGTCTGAGTGCGGGATGTAACTTTCAAATTGTGTCACAAGACAATGCACTTACATGCACCAGGAAGAAGAAGGTGAACTCCGGGGACCTGAGCGGGGAAGAAACACATGCAGGATATCGGGCGCACAATCGTAGTGAATCGTGAAACTTTATGGATGACCTGAGAGGCAGTTTGGGAAGTTTAAAGGTTCAACAAAGAGGGAGTAGAGAGATGCTAAGAGATACCGATTAAGCGAAGAAGTTGTTTTTCACTGGCGTAAATGTTGGGTAGTTTTTTTTTGCATTTCGCAACACAAAAAACACAAAATTAACTGAGCATAATTGCTTTTTTTGCAACCACATTCAGATCCAGATACATCTGAATAAGCCCTTTTACTTAACAGCGTGAAGAAGCAGTACCCTATCAAAGGATCCTATATATTGGGGGTCATTTACTAAGGGCCCGATACGCGTTTTCCCGACGTGTTCCCCGAATATTTCCGATTTGCGCCGATTTTCCCTGAATTGCCCCGGGATTTTGCCGCACGCGATCGGATTGTGGCGCATCGGCGCTGGCATGCATGCGACGGAAATCAGGGGGCATGGCCGAACGATAACCCGAGGGATTCGGAAAAACCGCCGCATTTAAAAAAAAAAATTGCTCGCACGGACCATACTCACATGCACCACGATGAAGACGATGAACTCCGGGGCACCTCGGCGGACTTCGGCGCAGCAGCGACACCTGGTAGACATCGGGCGCAGGACCTTCATGAATCGCCGGAAGACCCGAACGCTTGTCAGAGAAGCCGCCGCTGGAACGCGAATGGACCGGGTAAGTAAATGTGCCCCATTGACTGGTATCACATTTCCTTTATGTATGTTGTATAACTTTGTTTTTCAGGGAACAACTGTGATGGCTCTGCTCCATTCAGCTCTCCGGGATGAAAAATACTTTCAGAAACCCGATGAGTTTTATCCAGAACATTTTCTGGACTCAGAAGGAAACTTCAAGAAGAATGAGGCCTTTATACCGTTCTCTATTGGTAATTATTATTATATATCATATAATTACTACTTATAACATTCATTTTGTTATTTATGATTGTTTATATTACTATTTTTTTAGTAGTATTATCACCATCATCATTCATTACATTAATACATGTATTATTAATAGATTTATTACTATTATTATAAATATATTATTACCGTATTTTTCGGACTATAAGGCGCACCGGAGTATAAGGCGCACCATCAAAAAATGCCAGCTAAAACGTCTAGGTTCATATAAGGTGCACCTGATTATAAGGATGAATGACCAGCAGGTGGCAGACCTGTGCACAGTTCAAGGCAGCTGTTGTCTGTAAGTACGGTTCATATATAAGGCGCACTGGACTATAAGGCGCACCTGATTATAAGGATGAATGACCAGCAGGTGGCAGACTTGTGCACAGTACAAGGCAGCTGCTGTCTGTAAGTACGGTTCATATATAAGGCGCACTGGACTATAAGGCGCACCTTTGATTTCTGAGAAAATCTTAGGATTTTTTGTGCGCCTTATATTTATTATACTGCAATTTATTAGTTTTTATGAGTATGGTTATTTTTGGGGCTGATGTGATTCATGTTGTATCATCTATAACCCGTATTCTCCTCCATCCTTTTCATTCTAACAAATGATATTTTTTTCTGCCATTTTTCCTCACACAGAAATCATCTAAATTAAAAGGTTTTGTACGCGCACCACGACAACCTGGCCTCAGCATAAAGCACAACTCTTTCACAAAAACATTCACTCATCTATTTATTTGCATTTTTTACAGGGAAAAGAAGTTGTGCTGGCGAGACCTTGGCCAGAATGGAGATATTTCTCTTCTTTACGTCACTGCTGCAAAACTTCACATTCCGCCCAACCCCTGGAGCTGAACTGGACCTGACCCCAGACAGAGGATTCACAAATTCCCCTAAACCTTATGAAATGTGTGCCGTGCCCCGCAGATAGACCGGGGGTCATAGCAGTTATTTTTTGTCATGGGTTTTAAACTAAAAAGAATGTAAAAAAAGAACTGAGATAAATTCTCACATTTAGAGACGTATATTTACGTTTAGAAGTGAGAAAACTTTGTAAAGATGGGATTAAGATGTTATTGAATAAAATTGAGTAAAGTAAAATTTACGAAGAAGAGAAGGAATAAAGCGACCAATGTTCTCTGTTTTGGGGAAACGATGCGGTTTTACACTATTTTTGTGCGTATTGGTTATTTTGTATAAACATCACTATAATTTTATATGTTTTACATACATGTAATATTGCAATTATTTGTAATAAAGCTGCATTGTACATTTTACTTGGGTCATACCATTGTTACCTGTGAGCTGCAGTGGTACAGTCTTCTAGGACCTTTCTGGAAGGGAGTTGGAGTCAAAGTTTGACTCAAACTTATATGACCCAGCCCCATGTGAGGCCTAGTCAGCCTGGAGGAGAGAGAGTTGAGTCTGCTGATAGTAAAGTTGTTCTAGTTATTGCAAATATTACCGGTCCGCTTGTCCCCTACCAACGAGCCAAGAAAATTCAATGAGGTGAAACAATTCTCCGGGTTCATGAAGTTCAACTATCAGGTTGACTGGATGAGCGTGGGAAGGTTTCAAGAGTAATTTGTAATTCTAGTAGGAATATTAGAGTACTGTACCATCCAAATCATGGCGGATACTAAGAGAATGTGGGGCAGATTTACTTACCCGGTCCATTCGCGATCCAGCGTCGCGTTCTCTGCGGTGGATTCGGGTCTTCCGGCGATTCACTAAGGCAGTTCCTCCGACGTCCACCAGGTGTCGCTGCTGCACTGAATGCACTGGAGTTCACAAAGCCGGACCAAGTGAAGGTAAGCGCGTGTCCCGCAACACTTTTTTTTTTTTTAATGCGGCGGTTTTTCCGAATCCGGCAGGTTTTCGTTCAGCCACGCCCCCTGATTTCCGTTATGTGCATGCCAGCGTCGATGCGACACAATCCGATCTCGTGCGCCAAAAACCCGGGGCAATTCAGGAAAAATCGGCGCAAATCGGAAATATTCGGGTAACACGTCGGGAAAACACGAATCGGGCCCTTAGTAAATGACCTCCTGTGTCTCTATATTCGTGGAAGTGTATCAAAGTGACCAACAGCATCAATAATCAGGGCTCATGGGTCCTTAACAAGTTCTCAGTTGAGTAATTCTGTCCACAGGTCTCATCATCAACTAAACACTTTTTGATGAGCTGGGTCTGTGTGATATGCTGCACCCCTAAGGAGCTACCCTCAGAGCAGGAGGTAGGTAGCTCTGTCCTTAGAATACCGGCTGCACTGTCCATGCAGCTAATACGGCGTAATCACAAAAATGCACATAAAAAGTGTCAAAAAAACAGCAAAAATAAGAGGAAAAAAAGAAGCACAGTTCCCCAGTGACTACAATACTGATCAGACCCGCGCGTAAGTGGCATTGAGTAACTCACAAATGATGGGATCCAGGACTTCATGCTGACTTCAAGCAGCCATGGCTTGTCACTGCCGCTCAGATATCTATAGTAAACCCCTTGATCTTCGCAGTCGACAAGTTCTGCCGAAGTTTGAAAAAAAATTTCATCTTCAATATCCAAACTTGACCTGAACCTGAATGTGGGTAGTGAATAGTAGAGGGTTGCATAATGGGGGTAGTAACATGGCAATTGTCCTGCATAAAATGGGGTCAGGAAAGTACTTAAAGGGGTTCTCCGGAGGCTGAAAAACATGGCTGCTTTCTTCCAAAAACAGCGCCACACCTGACCATGGTTAGTGCTGGTATTGCAGCTCAGCTGTATAGAAATGAATGGAGCTTAGTTGCAATACCACACACTACCCATGGTCAGGTGAGGCGCTGTTTTTGGAAGAAAGCAGCCATGTTTTTCAGCCTCCGGATAACCCCTTTAAAGAGGACCTGAAGAATAAACGGATAGCATCCAGGAAGGGTGCGTTGCTCTCCTATTTGGAACGTTTGTAAAGGAATCGGCACTGGCTTGCTCAAAAAGTTTCTTTTATTTAAGCCAATTATGGCAATAAAATATATAAGAATTAAAACAATGAAAGGAATGACGCGTTTCGTGCTCGTGCTGAGCGCTTCATCAGATTCATGTGGTTGTATATACAGTCTTAGAATATATAGAGGTCTAAAAGCCTTGTTTTCCCTGTTTTTTTTTGTTTTTTTGAAACATAAAAACTTTATAAGGCAAGAAGAATTGATATATTATGACAAATCCAATAGATATAAGCAATTTAGGCATTTACAAAGCATAATCATGAAATATACAATAAAAACAATGTAAAATCTTGATGAGGGAGATGTTCTTATGTTTTTATACTGGAGCTGATGGAAACTACACTAATGGCGCTGTTCGTAAAACTACAACTACGGTGTCTCTGAGGTCTCAGCTTGGAGATGATTGTGTACTACGAGGACATCTAGTGGTCGTGCTATGCACGATCTCAGAATACGGGAGCCGAGAGAATATGGGAGCCGAGAAGGGACAAATTTGTTTCAGGTACATTTGAGAAACTTATCGAGGATTATCGAGGATGGGAAAACAAGCTGTATTTTCTGGTGAGGAATCCCTGATGGTTTAAGGTGTTGAAGTGTATAGTATATGGAACCGGAAAAATCTCTTTTTTTTTTTTTTTTTTTTACAAGATGGTTTCTTGGATCTCATTTAGACCCTGTGGTGCCAGAGTATCTAGCTTATAGATCCAATACACTTCACGTCGGCACAAGGTTGGAAATGTATTTGAGACTGTATTAGGTATATGGTCAATTGGTGTGATTGAAATGTGTTTCTTGGATCTCGAAATCTATCAAACAAATGATCAATTCAGTACGAAAACGCACTTCAAAACAGTAAATTCTAATAATTATTTAAACTACTCCAGTGCCCATCATAAAAAGTGGATCAAGAACATTCCCTTCTCTCAATACAAGAGGATAAGGAAAAATTGTACGGATGTAACTGACTATAACGAACAAGCGAAAATATTAAGAGACAGGTTCCATGGAAAGGGCTACCCAGACAGCATCCTAAGATCTGCATATAACAGGGCAAAACCTCTGAGCCAAAAAGAATGTGTTCTACCCAAGATCAAGAAAGAGCCAAGCATTACAAGCGAGGTTAATTTTATTACTAGGTACAACTGTAAATACAATACTATTAGAGAGACCTTACAAAAACACTGGTCAATCCTCAAGAAGGATATCCATCTAAAAGATTACCTTCCTAACCGTCCCAAAATCACTTATAGGAGAGGAGCCACAATTAAAAACATTCTGGCACCCAGCACCCTCAGGCAGCATAGTTTATACGGTTGAAAAAAGACACTTGTCCATCAAGTTCAACCAAGGAAGGGAAGGGATTGGATGAGGAAGGGATTTAGGGGAAACAATTCTATATAACATAACCATCAATGTTATTTAGGTGTAAAAAGGCATCTAGACCCTTCTTGAAGCTCTCTGCTGTCCCTGCTGTGACCAGCGCCTGAGGCAGCATAAGAAGAATAAAACCAACAGCCCCAGCGGTGTCACTAAATGTAATAAACCAAGATGCCTCCGCTGCAACACCATAAAAAACGGTTAAACCTTCAAGTCCAACAATACAGGAGAAACATTTCAAATTAAAAATAAAATGTCCTGTAAAACCAATTACCGTATATTCCGGCGTATAAGACGACTTTTGAAGACAGAAAAATCTTCTGTCTTGTCTGGGGTCGTCTTATACGCCGGTAATTGACCGCCCGCCGTGTATTCATGGCGGCGGTTGGGTCCCGGTGCATGGAGAGGGCTCACGGGCTGAGCCCTCTCCATAGCCGGTAAGTCTTTGCTGCATATTGCTAGCACCGATCGCGGGGGTTTTCACAGGGCGCGCTGCCGGCAGCCTCAAAAAGACATCGGGGTGCATACTCACCCTCCGGTGGCCCCGATGTCTGCGCGGCTCGTCTTCAGTCTTTCGCGCCGTCTTCTTTCTTCTGCTGGGCGCCGCCATGTTTTTCCCCGGGGCGGCGCCTAGTATGACGTCAGCAGCGGCGCGTCATACTAGGCGCCTGCCGGGGAAGATCAATGGAGGCGCCCAGCAGAAGAAAGAAGACGGCGCGAAAGACTGAAGACGAGCCGCGCAGACATCGGGGCCACCGGAGGGTGAGTATATAAGTTTTTTTTTTTTTTAATGCTGGGCTGGGCTGTGCTGTATACTACTGGGGGCTGTGCTGTATACTACTGGGGGCAGTGCTGTATACTACAGGGGGCTGTGCTGTATACTACTGGGGGCTAGGCTGTATACTACTGGGGGCTGTGCTGTATACTACTGGGGGCAGTGCTGTATACTACTGGGGGCTGTGCTGTATACTACTGGGGGCTAGGCTGTATACTACTGGGGGCTGTGCTGTATACTACTGGGGGCAGTGCTGTATACTACTGGGGGCAGTGCTGTATACTACTGGGGGCTGTGCTGTATACTACTGGGGGCAGGCTGTATACTACTGGGGGCTGTGCTGTATACTACTGGGGGCAGTGCTGTATACTACTGGGGGCTGTGCTGTATACTACTGGGGGCTAGGCTGTATACTACTGGGGGCTGTGCTGTATACTACTGGGGGCAGTGCTGTATACTACTGGGGGCAGTGCTGTATACTACTGGGGGCTGTGCTGTATACTACTGGGGGCAGGCTGTATACTACTGGGGGCTGTGCTGTATACTACTGGGGGCAGTGCTGTATACTACTGGGGGAAGTGCTGTATACTACTGGGGGCAGTGCTGTATACTACTGGGGGCAGTGCTGTATACTACTGGGGGCAGGCTGTATACTACTGGGGGCAGTGCTGTATACTACTGGGGGCAGTGCTGTATACTACTGGTGGCAGTGCTGTATACTACTGGGGGCTGTGCTGTATACTACTGGGGGCAGGCTGTATACTACTGGGGGCTGTGCTGTATACTACTGGGGGCAGTGCTGTATACTACTGGGGGCTGTGCTGTATACTACTGGGGGCTAGGCTGTATACTACTGGGGGCTGTGCTGTATACTACTGGGGGCTGTGCTGTATACTACTGGGGGCAGTGCTGTATACTACTGGGGGCAGTGCTGTATACTACTGGGGGCTGTGCTGTATACTACTGGGGGCAGTGCTGTATACTACTGGGGGCTGTGCTGTATACTACTGGGGGCTGTGCTGTATACTACTGGGGGCAGTGCTGTATACTACTGGGGGCTGTGCTGTATACTACTGGGGGCTAGGCTGTATACTACTGGGGGCTGTGCTGTATACTACTGGGGGCTGTGCTGTATACTACTGGGGGCAGGCTGTATACTACTGGGGGCAGTGCTGTATACTACTGGGGGCTGTGCTGTATACTACTGGGGGCAGGCTGTATACTACCGGGGGCAGTGCTGTATACTACCGGGGGCAGTGCTGTATACTACTGGGGGCAGGCTGTATACTCAGGGCAGCCATCAGGAAATTCGGGGCCCCATACAGCAAAAGTGTCTGGGCCCCAACACACCCCAAAACCGAACAAGCCTCCTGCCCCCCGCAGTGACCTTTCACAAACAGGGTTTGAGGCCTGTTGCTACGACAAGGCACACTCTTCTGGCCCCAGCCACAAAATATATTTACAAAAAGGAAAAGGCTGCTCCGGTCTTCTTCTCGTTCTCTTGCGCGCGCCTTCTTCTCCTGCAGACAGTGTGTGATCCCGCGAGACCTGTGACCCAGCACTGGATCTCGCGGGATCACACAGCCAGCCCAGGAGGAAGAGCGCAGAGACCGACGCCACGCTGGCGGCAGGGTAAGCATGAAAGAACTGTACGCAGCGCACTGCGCACTTAACCCCTTCACGACTTGGCCTTTTTTAGTTTTTTCACTTCCATTTTTCACTCCCCACCTTCAAAAATCTATAACTTTTTTATTTTTCCACATAAAGAGCTGTGTTATGGCTTATTTTCTGCGTAACAAATTGCACTTTGCAGTGACGGTATTCAATATTCCATGGCGCGTACTGGGAAGCGGGAAAAAAATTACAAATGCAGTTAAAATGGTGAAAAAACACATTTGCAACACTTTCATGTGGGCTTGGATTTTACAGCTTTCACTGTGTGCCACAAATGACATGTCTAATTTATTCTTTGGGTCGGTACGATCACGTGGATACCAAATTTGTATAAGTTTTATAATGTTTTCATACATTTAAAAAAATTAAAACCTCCTGTACAAAATTTTTTTTTTGATTTTGCCAACTTCTGGCGGCAATAACTTTTTCATACTTTGGTGTACGGAGCTGTGGGTGGTGTCATTTTTTGCGACTTTTGATGTCGTTTTCATTGCTATCATTTTTAGGACTGTGCAACCTTTTGATCACTTTTTATTAATTTTTTTATATTTTCCAAAATGGCAAAAAAATGTCATTTTTGACTTTGGACGCTATTTTCCATTACGAGGTTAAACGCAGTGAAAAACCGTAATTATATTTTGATAGATCGGACATTTTCGGACGCGGCGATACCTAATGTGTTTATGATTTTTACTGTTTATTAATATTAATATCAGTTCTAGGGAAAGGGGGGTGATTTGAATTTTTAGGTTTTTTTATTATAATTTTTTTTTTTTAAACTTTTTTTTACTTTTACTTTTACTATTTTTCAGCCTCCCTAGGGTACTTTAACCCTAAGTTGTCTGATCGATCCTACCATATGCTGCCATACTGCAATATGGCAGTATATGGGGATTTTACTCCTCATTCATTACAATGTGCTGATAGCACATTGTAATGAATGGGTTAAAACGAGACTGCTTCGGGCCTTCGTGAGACCCGAAGCTGTCATGGCAACGGATCACCGCTCCCCGTGACGTCATCGGGGAGCGGCGATCCACGGCAAGATGGCGGCGCCCATGCGGCGCCATCTTTTTGGAGCCTCCGGCAGCATTGCCGGCGGCGATCTCCGTGAAAGCACCCGCGATCGGTGCTAGCACCGATCGCGGGTGTTACCGGTAAGCCTTTGCTGCAATATGCAGCAAAGACTTACCGGCTATGGAGAGGGCTCGGCCGCACAGTCTGCGGGCCACCGGCCGGGCCCCCCCCCCCCCCCCCTAGTGTCTTAGAGTCCGGGCCCCATAGGGCAGTACCAGTTGTACTGCCCTATCGGCGGCCCTGTGTATACTACTGGGGGCAGTGCTGTATACTACTGGGGGCAGTGCTGTATACTACTGGGGGCTGTGCTGTATACTACTGGTGGCAGTGCTGTATACTACTGGGGGTTGTGCTGTATACTACTGGGGGCTGTGCTGTATACTACTGGGGGCTGTGCTGTATACTACTGGGGGCTGTGCTGTATACTACTGGGGGCAGGCTGTATACTACTGGGGGCTGGCTGTATACTACTAGAGGCAGGCTGTATACTACTGGGGGAAGGCTGTATACCACTGGGGGCAGGCTGTATACCACTGGGGGCAAACTGTGTACTACTAGGGGCAGTGCTGTATACTACTGGGGGCTGTGCTGTATACTACTGGGGGCAGTGCTGTATACTACTTGGGGCAGGCTGTATACCACTGGGGGCAAACTGTGTACTACTAGGGGCAGTGCTGTATACTACTGGGGGCTGTGCTGTATACTACTGGGGGCTGTGCTGTATACTACTGGGGGCAGGCTGTATACCACTGGGGGCAAACTGTGTACTACTAGGGGCAGTGCTGTATACTACTGGGGGCTGTGCTGTATGTCATCTACAATATGTAGGATGAACAGTTCAAGTGCTCCAGTGTCGACTAAATAAACATAGAGAAAACATCAAGAAAAAATTCCTGTTACATGGAGTCTCCAAGCCTTGTACACTCTGCCATCCTAATAATAAATGCCCCATCTCAATCACACCAATTGACCATATACCTAATACAGTCTCAAATAGATTTCCAACCTTGTGCCGACGTGAAGTGTATTGGATCTATAAGCTAGATACTCTGGCACCACAGGGTCTAAATGAGATCCAAGAAACCATCTTGTAAAAAAAAAAAAAAAAAAAGACTAATTTTTCCGGTTCCATATACTATACACTTCAACACCTTAAACCATCAGGGATTCCTCACCAGAAAATACAGCTTGTTTTCCCATCCTCGATAATCCTCGATAAGTTTCTCAAATGTACCTGAAACAAATTTGTCCCCTCTCGGCTCCCGTATTCTCTCGGCTCCCGTATTCTGAGATCGTGCATAGCACGACCACTAGATGTCCTCGTAGTACACAATCATCTCCAAGCTGAGACCTCAGAGACACCGTAGTTGTAGTTTTATGAACAGCGCCATTAGTGTAGTTTCCATCAGCTCCAGTATAAAAACATAAGAACATCTCCCTCATCAAGATTTTACATTGTTTTTATTGTATATTTCATGATTATGCTTTGTAAATGCCTAAATTGCTTATATCTATTGGATTTGTCATAATATATCAATTCTTCTTGCCTTATAAAGTTTTTATGTTTCAAAAAATAAAAAAAAACAGGTAAAACAAGGCTTTTAGACCTCTATATATTCTAAGACTGTATATACAACCACATGAATCTGATGAAGCGCTCAGCACGAGCGCGAAACGCGTCATTCCTTTCATTGTTTTAATTCTTATATATTTTATTGCCATAATTGGCTTAAATAAAAGAATCTTTTTGATCAAGCCAGTGCCGATTCCTTTACAAACGTTCCAAATAGGAGAGCAACGCACCCTTCCTGGATGCTATCCGTTTATTCTTCAAGTTACTGCACATGGACCTTTGGGGAGCCAGCAGCGGAATGAGGCAGCGGCATTGAGTCTCATACCAAGCTTCAATAGGAGTTGTGCCCTACCTGCACAACTCCAAAAGGTGAGTGTATCACTACATCACAATAAATGCTGATATAAGGCGGTGACTGCCGCATAAAGTCACTGCCAGCCTAAGGTGTGTGAGGGGTGATCTGGGGAAGAAGCAGAGGAGAGGGGAGCACCTTGGACCGCCCCCCTCATAAATACGCCTGACCACTGTAAGTTCAGTCATAATAATAACAAAATAAAATAAAAAATAAATTAAAAATTGGTATGGTTATGCACCATGCTATAAGACAGTATGACTATACACATACAGCTACCTTTACTATGCTATGAGATACAAATACGCCTATAGATATAAGATGATATGGGTATGTGGGTATGCACATACAGCGAGTGACACTACGCTATGAGACGGAATGGTAATACGCATGCAGTTACTGTCACTGTCCTGAAAAATTTCTAGCTGTCCCCTAATATAGCAACAGCCTATTTTCCCTGCCTAGCTGCCTTGGAAAGGGCAATTATAATAAGGCAATTATAATTATATAAGCATAGCTCCCAACCGTCCCGATTTTGACGGGACTTTCCCGTTTTTCTTACCTCTGCCCCGCGACACGGGCAGGTGTCAGATTGTCACGGATTTTCCCCCCAGGTCCCACTGTGTCCCGGCGCTGTGTCCCCATAGTAAATACTTTGAAAGCCTGAACTCACAGTACAGAATGGCTTCTACAGACATCGGGAGGGAATCCTTTTCAGAGAAGTGTCGGGCTTAGCAGAGAGAGCAGGGACCACGTCATCAGCTTCGCTTAGCGGAGAGCAGGGACCACGTCATCAGGTCAGATCTCTATCTGTCCATATATGGTCTCCAGGGCTTCCCCAGACACAAGCTCTTTATATAATTAAATTACATAAAGTTTTGGCCAGGCTGAGATTCGAACCTGGGGCCCTTAACTAACAGAGCTATAAGCCCAGTGATACAGAGCTGAGGATTTCTGGTAACTAAGAAGTGTTATCTGCCATTTACACTGTGACACAGACTAATGCACTGATATATAGAGAGGGATCTTCTCAGGGGTTATTATTGTAATTATTGAGACTATTATTATTATTATTATAAATTTTATTATTTTTATTATTATGGAGATGATTATTAATAATGGTAAAAATAATAATAAACATCTCCATAATAATAATAATAATAATCTCCATAATAATAATAATAGTCTCAATAATTACAATAATCTCTGAGAAGATCCCTCCCTATATACCAAAGCATTAAATCTGTGTCACAGTGTAACAGTAGTCATAGTTCTTAGTTACCAAAATTCTACACCTAGATAATCACTGAGGTTATAGCTCAGTTGGTTGGGGCTCTGTGACATTTTTATACATGGACACTGCAGGTTCTGGGTTCTAATCCCAATGAGGATAATATATATTTTTTTTTTATTGAGATCATTTTTATTATTATAATATGGCTAAAATTTGGGGAGTGGCCAGGGAGTGATTGGGGGTGTGGCTTAGGGGGATCGCCATTTTGTCCCTCTTTCCCTTTCACAAATGTTGGGAGGTATGTATAAGGGCAATTATCACCCCAGTTGCAGCCTCCCCCTCTCCCTCTCCAGCCTTCCGTGTTTGAATGTCTTTGGGGCACTTGACCCTACCTCTAATACAGTGAAGTGGGGGTCACGTTTCCCAGTGACATTGTATACATATGTATATACAGTATATTTAGGCTGGGGGCTATATAGGAAGAAATCATTATAGTGGTAGTATATATCAATGAATTAAGCTGGGGGCTATGTAGAAATTATGGGTGCATGGTGTAGAAGCTGGTATGAATTATTTTGGTTTTCTGTTCATTTCACTACTAAATCATTATGTTTCTGTATTATACACCCTGATATTGCAGTATAATGTGGCTTGAGGCATATTAAACAGTTTTGGTCAGTCCATATCCCCCGAAGGTTGTAGCTTATACTGTAGAGGTACAAAGACTGTGGACCCAATCCATGTTGGACGTACGGCCTATGGAGCGGGCTCAGCTTCCAAGGGCCCAGAGGTAGGGGCAGGGCCGGCTCCAGGTTTTAGTGGGCCCCTGGGCGACAGAGCCTTAGTGGGCCCCTCCATGGGCCGCCCTCCCTCCCACACTGCCCCCCCTCCCCCTGCGGACACACTGACCACCCCCCCCCCTTCCACCTGAGGACACACTGACCCCCTCACCCCCCTGCGGGCACACTGACCCCCTCACCCCCCTGCGGACACACTGAATCCCCCCTCCCCCTGCGGACACACTGAACCCCCCCTCCGGACACACTGAACCCCACCCTGCTGACACGATGACCCCTCCCTGCTGACACACTGACCCCCTCCCTCCCCCCTCTCCCTGCGGACACACTGAACCCCTCCCCCCGGAGGAAAGAAAAAATAATTCACCTTTCCTGGTTCCCCCGGAGCAGCGCCTGCAGCTGTCTTTGGCCTTGGCCTCCTGTACGCGCCAGCTCTGAAGCCGGCACACGTGATCCGATGACGTCATCATGTGCGCCGGCTTCAGAGCCGGCTCATACCCTGCGGAGCGCCTCATCGTGGGAACCGGGACAGGTGAGATTTTTTAGATTCTGCCTCTATGCTGTGCTCCCGACCAGCGCAGCATAGAGGCAGAAAAGTGATCGATCCGGATGGTGATCAATTGTACCAGTGTCTTATAGCGACACTGGTACAATTGATCCGGGGGCCCGAGTGGGCCCCTCCAGTACCCCGGGGCCCCGGCACTTGCCCGGGTTGGCCAGGTGCTGGAGCCGGGCCTGGGTAGGGGGACCTATACTATTATATGCCGCTCACAAAGAGAGAGAGGGTCATCCATCACAGATCACTACATCATCTCGTATACTTTACTGTTGTAATTTACTGTATTGTGTTTGGTTCTTCATAGATGGTACGCACATCTTATGGACCCCTTAACCCAGAGCTTGGCCACTTGCATGACTACACCCTCTCTTGTTACAACCATTAACTGCAGTCATCCTGACAAATAACAATTGGTAACTATGATCCAGAATGATAATTACTACTATTAACAAGGGCTGAGATTTGGGGTCCCTGGTGTGTGAGCTAAGAGGTTGGGGGGGGGGGGGGCAGCAGTTATCTTGTCCGTATTGTTGGGTACAGGTTGTTTTGCTGGATTTTGCTCTGTTCCCTACATTATCGCCCCTTCCTCTATTGACTTCTCTCTTTTACAACTGTACTATGTGCGGGCAGTGTCAGCTTGGAGAGTGTCCAAGGATTATAAATAAACTACAACACATTCACATGAAGGGTGAACTGAGGACACGAGACTCCAAGACATGGAAGCTAAATCTTCTAGGCACAATGTGGGCCCCCTACCATGTTTACGGACCACCTCCCACCTAAGGGTCCAAACCAGTGCCATTGACTGTTTGATATAATGTAGGTGTTCTGTACTGCAAAGCATTGTGGGTTCTATTGGACTTCTAGGAGGACATACAGGATGGTTGATCTTATTAGTCCTCTTCAACATGGGGAGACCTAACTTTCATCCCCCCAAATTCCTGACCAGCAGAGACCTTCAGTCAGACCCCAACAATCAAATGTATCTTGTAGTCAGGAGATGAATACTGGAAAACGTTTAAGAAAATCCACTACCATTTGTATATAAGGTTCCTCTACAACAGTCATAGCAACAGACTACAAACAAACCCTGAGTAGTCTGATTCCCCTCTTCATCTCTTAACCCAACGGGGCAGATTTACTTACCTGGACCATTCTCGATCCAGTGGCGCGTTCTCTGCGGTGGATTCGGGTCTTCCGGTGATTCACTAAGGTAGTTCCTCCGACGTCCACCAGGTGTCGCTGCTGCGCTGAAGTCCGCAGAGGCCCGCCGGAACGCACTGAAGTACACCGGCCTATTCTTGGTGAAGGTAAGTGCGAGTCCCGTGACACTTTTTTTTTTTGAAATGCGGCAGTTTTTCCGAATCCGTCGGGTTTTCGTTCGGCCACGCCCCCCGATTTCCGTTGCGTGCATGCCAGCGCCGATGCGCCACAATCCGATCGCATGCGCCAAAATCCCGGGGCAATACAAATTGGCAATAGGGGGACAATAGGAAGGTGCAGACCTTGCAGTGTTTGTGTGTAGACTGTGGGGGTCATTTACTAAGGGCCCAATTCGCGTTTTCCCGACATGTTACCCGAATATTTCCGATTTGCACCTATTTCCCCTGAATTGCCCCGGGATTTTAGCGCACGCGATTGGATTGTGGCGCATCGGCGCGGGCATGCACGCGACGGAAATGGGGGGCGTGGCCAAACGAAAACCCGACGGATTCGGAAAAACCGCCGCATTTAAAAGAAAAAATCTGTCGCGGAGCTTGCACTTACCTTCACTCAGCCCAGCTCGGTGAACTCCAGTGCGTTCCGATGCTTTTCAGCGCAGCAGCGCCACCTGGTGGACGGTGGAGGAACTACCTTAATGAATCCCGGACGGACCCGAATCCAGCGCAGAGAACGCACCGCTGGATCGCAAATGGACCGGGTAAGTAAATTTGCCCCTGTATATTTGGAGAAATATGTTGTATGCCCAAAACCGGAGATGACTATACCTGCCTACAGTGTATAAAGTTGGTTTAATTAATGCTTTTAATGCTTTTTAATTGAAGGTGATGAAGAAGTCATAAGGTTAAAGAAGTCTCATTATAAACGTGTAATGGACATGATGGTTTATATCATTATAGACCTTCCCATCCCACTCCTTATCATACTGAGTGTATTAATAATTAATATCATATAATATCATATCTACTATAATATCATGTAGTAAATTCCATTGTGTTTGAACGTAACTGCTGACTCTTACGTTAGGCTTGCCAAGGGTTAATGGTGGGGTGGAGCTCCTGGTGGAGTAACTCTGTACAATCCTAATACTGAGGACAGAAGGGAGAAGACAAGATCAGAGCGTGGAGTCCCCTGTATTGTGCGGTCCAGGTGAGGATCTTCATCTTCTCTTACATTATACTGTGCGGCCATCGCTCTTGTGTTTTCGTCTTCCCACAGCTGGACGTGTAGTTTCTCTTCCTTCTAAACAGATAGATAAAGTCTGGAAACAGAGTCTAATAAAGTCAGTGTCAGTATCAGGGGGGATCTGAGCTCGAACTGGGCATCCTTCTCCAAAGCTTCCTGGCAGGGCAGGAAGGAAGGAAATAGAAAACAAAGTAACGCCTCTTACCCACCCTCTTTTTGGATGCTCGGCTCCCATCACCATTATTCTTATTTGTAAACAGAGGCAGCAGCAGTGAGAATGACCCACATTCATTAGAGCCCCTGCACCAGTTTTTGTCTGACCACACTGTGCCCCCACATATATCATATATACCCCTCACACCACAACTGACCACACTGTGCCCCCACATATATCATATACACCCCTCACACCATAACTGACCACACTGTGCCCCCACATATATCATATACACCCCTCACACCACAACTGACCACACTGTGCCCCCACATATATCATATATACCCCTCACACCACAACTGATCACACTGTACCCCACATATATCATATATACCCCTCACACCACAACTGACCACACTGTGCCACCACACATATCATATACACCCCTCACACCACAACTGACCACACTGTGCCCCCACATATATCATATATAACCCTCACACCACAACTGACCGCACTGTGCCCCCACATATATCATATATACCTCTCACACCACAACTGACCGCACTGTGCCCCCACATATATCATATATAACCCTCACACCACAACTGACCGCACTGTGCCCCCACATATATCATATATATACCTCACACCACAACTGACCACACTGTGCCCCCATATATTATATATACCCCTCACACACCACAACTGACCACACTGTGCCCCCCACATATATCATACACACCCCTCACACCACAACTGACCACACTGTTCACCCACATATATGATATATACCCCTCACACCACAACTGACCACACTGTGCGCCCACATGTATCATACACACCCCTCACACCACAACTGACCACACTGTTCACCCACATATATCATATATACCCTTCACACCACAACTGACCACACTGTGCGCCCACATGTATCATACACACCCCTCACACCACAACTGACCACACTGTTCCCCCCACATATATGATATACACCCTTCACACCACAACTGACCACACTGTGCCCCCACATATATCATATATACCCCTCACTCCACAACTGACCACACTGTTCCCCCCACATATATCATATATACCCCTCACACCACAACTGATCACACTGTGCCCCCACACATATTATATATACCCCTCACACCACAACTGACCACACTGTGCCCCAACATATATCATATATACCCCTCACACCACAACTGACCACACTGTGCCCCCCCACATATATCATATATACCCCTCACACCACAACTCACCACAATGTGCCCCCACATATATCATATATACCTCTGACATCACAACTGACCACACTGTGCCCCCCCCACATATATCATATATACCCCTCACAGCACAACTGACCACACTGTGCCCCCACATATATCATATATATTCCACACACCACAATTGACCACACTGTTCACCCACATATATGATATATACCCCTCACACCACAACTGACCACACTGTGCCCCAACATATATCATATATACCCCTCACACCACAACTGACCACACTGTGCCCCCCCCACATATATCATATATACCCCTCACACCACAACTCACCACAATGTGCCCCCACATATATCATATATACCTCTGACATCACAACTGACCACACTGTGTCCCCCCCCCCACATATATCATATATACCCCTCACACCACAACTGACCACACTGTGCCCCCACATATATCATATATATTCCACACACCACAACTGACCACACTGTGCCCCCACATATATCATATATACCCCTCACAGCACAACTGACCACACTGTGCCCCTACATATATCATATATACCCCTCACACCACAACTGACCACACTGTGCCCCCACATATATCATATATATTCCACACACCACAACTGACCACACTGTGCCCCCACATATATCATATATACCCCTCACAGCACAACTGACCACACTGTGCCCCCACATATATCATATATACCCCTCACACCACAACTGACCACACTGTGCCCCCACATATATCATATATACCCCTCACACCACAACTGACCACACTGTGCCCCTACATATATCATATATACCTCTCACACCACAACTGACCACACTGTGCCCCCACATATATCATATATATTCCACACACCACAACTGACCACACTGTGCCCCCACATATATCATATATACCCCTCACAGCACAACTGACCACACTGTGCCCCCACATATATCATATATACCCCTCACACCACAACTGACCACACTGTGCCCCCACATATATCATATATACCCCTCACACCACAACTGACCACACTGTGCCCCTACATATATCATATATACCCCTCACACCACAACTGACCACACTGTGCCCCTACATATATCATATATACCCTTCACACCACAACTGACCACATTGTGCGCCCACATGTATCATACACACCCCTCACACCACAACTGACCACACTGTGCCCCCACATATATCATATATATTCCACACACCAAAACTGACCACACTGTGCCCCCACATATATCATATATACCCCTCACAGCACAACTGACCACACTGTGCCCCTACATATATCATATATACCCCTCACACCACAACTGACCGCACTGTGCCCCCACATATCATATATACCTCTCACACCACAAATGACCACACTGTGCCCTCCACATAAATTATCCATACCCCATTGGCACAGAAATTACCTTACTGTGCCCCTCATATTTCTAGTCTTCATGTTCCTCCACCTGGATATATCATTAATTATTGTGACATAATATTTTCTGTAAACTTTGTCTTTTATTTAAATGTTTTACAGGGCTGCCTTTCACCATGGATCTGGCCACTATTCTCCTTTCTGTTGTTGTCATCTTATTTTTGGCCAATATTTTTAAGAAACAAAGACAAGAAAGCAACAAAAAATTTCCACCAGGACCAAAACCTCTACCAATTATTGGAAATTTCCACATGATGGACGTAGGAAGACCCCAGAAGACATTTATGCAGGTAATACTGAATGACCACACTACATAATCTCCCATAATAGATTTGGACTCCCCACTGAATCTCGAAAGACCCCACTATCAATTCATGACTTATGAATCCGACATATGATAGGCGTGGTAGAGAATTGTGTCAGGAAATTGACCTGAAGCAGACAGGGAAGACACAGGGAAAGTAGTTGGATTTATTTCTTGCAGTGCTCATTTACATGCTGAGACTACATTTCCCATGTGGCCTTGTACAGCGGGCTGTATATAGTGAACCTTTCCCAACTCTAACATTGCAACTCAGTCAATAAAGAAGCTCAATCACAAACATAGTATCAATGTAATACAACGGTTTTCTCCCTACTCAATACTCATGTCATGTGTGACTTTCCTCCTTTTCTATCAGAACAGTATCACTACAGCACTCCATTCTACCAGCAGGAGCTGCTCATCCTCCCTCCTCTTTACCTGTGTGCAGATCAAGCACACACAGCCACTGCTACATCTCTGCACATTGATAACAGATAGCCTGGGAAGAAGATCATTTCACCCCTATCTCCCCTCAAGATCAGCTAGACAAGCAGAAATCTGCACAAAACTGACAGAGAACACACATTAGTAAGGTAAAGTTTGAACCTCTTTAATTAGCTCTAGGTACTCCCTTCTGGAAGGTTCTGGTTGGTCAGCCAATTAGCACACCTGCTCCCAAATACAACATACGTATTACATGGTTAAATATTAAATAACAAACATAATATTAAGATATTATAATTACTCATTGTGCAAATAATGGCTAGTGGTAATCCACCGTCCTCACTCAGATAGGACTTGGTGTACTAATACACTGAGCTCATCTACAGACACTTGCAGGATTGAGGTGATCATACTTTTTTCTCCATTACTGCAAGGGATACTTAAAATATGTTTAATAGGGTCCCTACTCCGTGTCACTGCAGAGATCCAAAACCTCATTTCCTGCTTTTGACTCCTGTCTTTTATTGTACTTTCTGATTCTGACTCCCTACCTAATACTCAACTTTGGATTTACATTCATCTTTGTCCTGTTGGCTGGGATCCATGTGTCTTACACGTTCCAATCTTAAGCTCCTGGCTCTGAATTTTTGCTCAGTTTATGGTTCTTCTGATACTGCACCTTGTCCTGTGTCTTTTCTTCTTGTGTTGTTGTTGCTGCTATTGACTACTGTAATATTCTTCATATGATCCACAAAATACAGAGTTTAACAATAGTTGAAGATTTATGCCCAAGAATATTTGTTTTGTACAGCAGTAGAGATGGGCACGAGAAGTTACATTTCTCATGTCTGAGTAAATAAGGACACCCCATCTCAGACAGCTTTAGAAACTTTGTTATTGAACACATCAGATTTTACAAGTGGAAATGTATCTTTATGCTCTTTTATTCCTCCACTTAAACTAACATTCTCGTAAAGACAGCTGAAAGATGAGTAGAAGCTGATACAACTTCTAATATCATATCACCTTACAGACAGTCACTGGATAATCTTATCTTCTTATCAGATTTTACAAGTGAAAATGTATCTTTATGCGCCTTTATTCCTCCACTTAAACCAACATTCTCGTAAAGACAGCTGAAAGATAAGGAGAAGCTGATACAGCTTCTAATATTATAACACCTTACAGACAGTCACTGGATAATCTTATCTTCTTATCAGACTTTACAAGTGGAAATGTATCTTTATGCGCCTTTAGTCCTCCACTTAAACCAACATTCTCGTAAAGACAGCTGAAAGATGAGGAGAAGCTGATACAACTTCTAATATCATAACACCTTACAGACAGTCACTGGATAGTCTTATCTTCCTATAGAGATGGGGAAATATTTACTAAGTATGAAAAAAGTTGATCTTTAGCCTCCTCTCCTTATCTGTATGAGGTGTGTGGAGCCGAGAAGACTTTCATATAACACTGCTAACTGCAGGAGAAGAAAGGAGCAGAAAAAATGGCACAGAAAAGCTTTTTTTTTTCTTGAATGAAGCATATTCCAAAGTTTTCTATTATCATCTGCAGTATTCATTTCTAAAATAAAAAAAATCTTCCAAAGTTTAATTATGCTTAAAGTTTAATCTGCTGTGCTTTGAGACTTAGAGAAGAACCTTATTACCAACCACTTGTTTAAAAACTTTAGTACCGACAGTGAGTTTAGTGAAACTTTTCTCTCTGCAATTAATACCTTTATGGTTATATCTTGCATTTACAGTGGGGTAAGGAGTATGGCTCAATCTTCAGTGCCAAGCTGGGAAAGTCAAAATCAGTCTTCCTATACGGCTATGATACTATTAAAGAAGTCCTCGTGGACCATGCAGAATTTATTTCGGACAGACCATTTTCACCAGTGTTTTCAAAAACAACCAAAGGCTACGGTAAGTCGTTGTAGGGATCATAAGAATTTCCATTTCTCAAGTGGGGCTCTTCTCCCAGTAGTTTTATCTTAAGGACCAACCATGTCCATACATTATTCTTGAAGGCCATTGGGGACCTTGTCACTACAGATGAGTTGAGTGTCTACAGATTGTCTACCCTCTCCTAAAAATGGACTCTTCTGACATTCATTCCATCTAGGCATTGTGCTCGCCAATGGAGAGAACTGGAAAGTAATGAGAAGATTTACGATCTCTACACTACGAGATTATGGAATGGGGAAGAAGACCATAGAAGACAAGATCACTGAGGAGGCCGAATGTTTAGTGCAGAAATTGAGATCATACGAAGGTGAGGGGTACATGTTTTATTTCCCAGTAATACCATCATCCATTGCATCTATTCTATAGGAGGTGTTCCCTCTGAGGAAATAATGAAACAGGAATATTTTATGTACATTTTAATGGCTGGAATAAACTGCAACAAACAACATTGATAAATTCATATCGATATTACATGTCTATAAACATAAAATTATACACAGTTCTTTACCAATTTCTAATTATTCATACCCAAAGCCTACCATCACCCATACATACAGAAACACAAGAAGCAGGGAAAACTCTCTCTTCACACTGGGACAGGGAAGGGGACGGGCATGGCTGAGGAAGGGGCATAGTGAGGGAGAGGGAAGAGGAGGGGCATGGCTGAGGAAGGAGGGTGGTAAGGGAAAGGGAAGGGGCATGGCTGAGGAAGGGGCATAGTGAGGGAGAGGGAGAGAGAAGGGGCATGGCTGAGGAAGGGGCATAGTGAGGGAGAGGGAAGAGGAGGGGCATGGCTGAGGAAGGGGCATGGTGAGGGAGAGGGAAGAGGAGGGGCATGGCTGAGGAAGGAGGGTGGTAAGGGAAAGGGAAGGGGCATGGCTGAGGAAGGGGCATGGTGAGGGAGAGGGGAGGGGCAAGGCTGAGGAAGGAGGGTGGTGAGGGAAAGGGAGGGGGCATGGCTGAGGAAGAGGTGTGGTGAGGGAAAGGGAGGGGGCATGGCTGAGGAAGGGGTGTGGTGAGGGAGAAGGAAGGGGTATGGCTGAGGAAGGGGTGTAGTGAGGGAAAGGGAGAGGGAACGGGCATGGCTGAGGAAGGGGTGTGGTGAGGGAGAGGGCATGGCTAAGAAAGGGGCTTGGTGAGGGAGAGGGAAGGGGAGGGGCATGGCTGAGGAAGAGGTGTGGTGAGGGAGAGGGAAGGGGCATGGCTGAGGAAGGGGCGTGGTGAGGGAAGGGACATGGCTGAGGAAGGGGTGTTGTGAGGGAGATTAGCACCAGGTGTTGCTGGCGCTTATAGCTGGGACTCATACATTAGGCAATAAGGAAAGAATTAGAGAAAAATGAACTTCTAATCAGATGTATTTTAGGGAAGAGGAACTCTGGAGCTGTGCTCAATAATACCTCAAAACTTCCTGGCACAGAGGGTAGGATATTATTTATAAATCCCCATTGGTAAAATGATTTGAGTCTCTTTATTGATACAATAGGCAAAAAAGAAAAGTGGACCTAGTGTCAGAACACCTGCAGGTCCAGTAGTTGGACTTTTCCTGGCTGAGTACATTACCCAGGTGTGCGCCCTGCAGAGGACTGATTGATTCTAGTCTGAGGGTGCACGGTCCTGGCAGTGTGTCCGGTCATTGCTCCTATCAGCTCCTGGGGTGGTGTGCACTCACTGCATATATTCTGATTTCAATCCTTATGCAGATGCTGACAAGTTTTCTGGCTCTTGGTTATCCGTATTTGCTACTGTACTTTTGCTGTGATTCTTTGGTTGGACCTTTTAACTACTTACAATTTTGCACCTCGCCCCCATCTTGGTATTGATTCCGTTTGCCTGACCTTTTTATTTGTCTATCTCCCTTGTTTTTCTTCTTACTGTTTTTGTATGAAGCCAGGGTAGGTACTGCCACCCAGTTGTCACCGATGCTTTAGTGCAGTGCTGGCAAGTAGGCAGGTAATGAAAACTGCAGGGCTCACACTTCTCTCATGCCTTAACTGTTCAAATAGATTGAAAAACTGTAGTCTCTAAATCTTCACATTCTTGGTATAAACATAATCTCTTGCAAAAACCATAAAGGTGCCATAAACAAATTAAATATAAAAATAACAAAATATTATGTAAAAATATTGAATTTTTTTCAGGAAAGCCCTTTAGTAATGTGAGCTGTATTACTGCTGCTGTAGCCAATATCATTGTGGCCATTCTGCTCAGCAAAAGATTTGAATATGATGATCCGACCATCCTCAGGCTTATGGATACACTCGCTGAAAATGTAAAACTTCAAAGCAGCCCCTGGGTTTTAGTAAGTTATTATTAATACTATCTCATCCCTAACTATTGACGATGGAATACGTTGCCTGCTACCTGTTGTTCAATAAAGAACTGTGAGTTGATTTGCACAATGTTGATGAGTTGATCCCTGGATACGGCTGTTACTACCACGGGCTCCCCATCCATTACTACAAACATTCAGGGGTTGCCCCATGGAGAAACCAGTACATCAGCCTCTCCCTCCATATTTCTTGCACACACCACCTGCTGGAGACCTGCCAGGCTGTAGGACAGCCCTCCGGTCCCCATACCAAGCACCGTAACACTAGCGTGCCTAGTGTCTGTTATCTCTATCTCGTATCTAATATTTAATTTTTAAATATCTTTATATATATATCAATTATCTAGATTCAGTCAGTAATATACATGTTTCTTTCTCATACGATGTAGTTGTATGACTCTTATCCATTTTTGGGAAAGTTGCTGCCTGGACCTCACAAAACGTTTTTTAAAAACATTGAAAAGTTTTATGACTTTATAAGAGCGACATTTACAGAGCAGAAGAAAGAGCTGGACATCAATGACCAGAGGAACCTCGTCGATACTTTTCTAGCCAAGCAACAAGAGGTAGGAGGAAGTAACTAATCCTGCCCCAAACATTTCACCGCTTCATCTTATCATTACAATCATAATATTGCAGACTGATTAAATCTGATAAGATGCAAATTAGCCATAATTGACCCTGAAATGTTGGCATGTTTTAGCCTCATTGTACTCCATTTCCTGCTCTTACACTATAACCTCGCCCCTGCCTTCTCCTGGACCATAGAATAACCTCAAAGGGGTCGTCCATTTTCAGCAGATAATTGATATTCTTTGTATAAGGAAAAGTTATACAATTTTCCGATGTACTTTCTGTAACAATTCCTTACAGTTTTCTAGATCTCTGCTATAAAAAGCTTCTATGTTATACTTCCAGTGGATAGAAATCTGTCGATGGTCATGTGATGTCTCACAGGTGCATGAGTTGTTATTATAACAGAGAGTAAACTAACTAAGCTGCGCACCTGTGTGACATCACATGACCAGGTATACAACGAGCCGCGCACCTGTGTGTCATCACATGACCAGAGATATAATGAGCCAGGCACCTGTGTGACATCACATGACCAGGTATACAATGAGCCGTGCACCTGTGTGACATCACATGACCAGGTATACAATGAGCCGTGTACCTGTGTGTCATCACATGACCTGGTATGTAATGAGCCATGCACCTGTGTGTCATCACATGACCAGGGATATAATGAGCCAGGCACCTGTGTGACATCACATGACCTGGTATGTAATGAGCCGTGTACCTGTGTGACATCACATGACCTGGTATGTAATGAGCCGTGTACCTGTGTGTCATCACATGACCTGGTATGTAATGAGCCATGCACCTGTGTGTCATCACATGACCAGGGATATAATGAGCCATGCACCTGTGTGACATCACATGACCTGGTATGTAATGAGCTGTGTACCTGTGTGACATCACATGACCTGGTATGTAATGAGACATGCACCTGTGTGAAATCACATGACCAGGTATATACAATGACCCGTGCACCTGTGTGTCATCACATGACCAGGGATATAACGAGCTGTGCACCTGTGTTACATCACATGACCAGGGACATAATGAGCCATGCACCTGTGTTACATCACATGACCAGGGACATAATGAGCCATGCACCTGTGTGACATCACATGACCATGGTCAGATTTCCATCCACTCAGAGTAAACATAGAAACATATTGGGGTCAGGAAGGAATTTTTCCCTAATTTTGCCCAACTGGCTTAGGAGCAGTATGGGGTGCCTTTTAGCCTTCTTCTGGATCAACACTCTATGCCCTGTAGCTAGGACTTGATGGACCTCCATGTTTTTCCAGCCTTATATACTATGAAACTATAATATTTTATGCTTTTTTCCCCTTAGGGAAAGCTAGAATCATCCCAGTATTACCACAACGAGAATCTGACTGTTCTGGTTTCAGACTTGTTTGGGGCGGGCATGGAGACCACGTCAACCACATTGATATGGGCTATTCTGCTGATGATGAAATATCCAGAAATTCAACGTAAGAAACATTGTTAATGGAGCAAAAAAAAATAACATATACAGTTGTCCCTAAAGTTACAATAATTTACAAGATGTGGAGGATCTCTGCTCCTTTATCACTACTGCGGACAATTCATGTCCATTCTGGGGACCATGACCTGGAGATCCAAGAGCAAAGGGTTTGAAGAAGACCTTCTACAACTTCCACCAACTCCAACTTTTTGCATTTCCACTGTTACTAATCAATCATTCCATATATTTCAGCACCCAATATGCTAACGAGGCCCTCCACTGTAATGTAGGTGATCTTGGGTTGGAGCCTGAAACAACCATTTTGTCGCAGTAGAGCCAAATTAGTATGTTGGGTGCTGGAACTACATTCGTTTCCAGGGAATAGTTGGGAATCGAGAAGAATTTTTGGCATTCATGAAAAGATGGTAAGAGTTGCAGTTGGTTGAGGTTGCGCCAGATCCTTGGCTTTGGCCTTCACACTTTAATCTTGATCAACCCTGTTTCAGAAAACTATCCTTTTATTGAGGAAGAGTAACCCAACCATCCAAGAGATTCCCTGGGATCCCGACCACAAGTCTCTATATCTTCCAGAGCGTTCTTGGATACTTCCTTTAGGTTTAGCCACATATACATGTTTGTTATTAGAATAGTCACAGTAAGTCACAGATGTTCCATCTCCATGGACAAGAACATGGCCCTGGTCAACCCCTTCACAAATTCTCTGATTCTATGTGACATCAGATGGAGAGACCAGACCTGCTGGTGGTTTAGTGGTTCTAATACGTACTCTCTTGACTTCTAGTCATGTGACACGTTTAATACAATATCACAACCTGCTAGTAAAACCCTCATCAGGCTGTAATCTACAACGTAACCACTAGGTGACCGTACATAGCCGCACACAGCATCATACTTCATGGTGCAGAATCATTAGGCCATGTCGTTTAGAAAAGCTGCTCATCTCCAGGCTCTATGATAGATAAGGTCGGATATACCCGTATGTACATGTGATTATATTGGGATATAACTATATTATATGTCTCTGTTTTAACAGAAAAAGTACAAAGTGAAATTGAACAAGTGATGGGATCGGCACAACCTCAGATGGAGCACCGGAAACAAATGCCGTACACAGACGCCGTCATCCATGAAATTCAGAGGTTCGTGGATCTGGTCCCCATTGGTTTACTTGCAACATCTCAAGATTTCACTTATAAAAGTTATTTTATACCAAAGGTAGGTTTTTTCTCCCTTGTTTGGACTTCAGGAATCCAATTACTTGGCCTTTGTGTTGCTGTAAATCTTAGGGTGCTTCTAGTAATCCATAATACAAGGAGACACTATGGTCTGGGTGAATATCAGAACCAGTGTCTGTATCTGGGCCAGTGTGGAATATAGTCCTGGGAAACTATGATAGAAGGGGCTGACTGAGCACAGAAGTGTTTTTTTTACATTTTTTCAATGTAAAATGATGGCAACCGGTAATAAAACATTGTATGGAAAGGTCTGCGGGACTCCATACATGGCAGGTGTCTGCTGTATATAACAGAAGACACCTGCCACAAACTGTAGTGATCAGTGTCAGCAGTTAATCTCTTATGTGTCACAGTAGACCTCAGCACCTAACAGACATATTACATTGGCCTATTCCACCACATTTGTAAATTTCTTCCAGCTTCCTAGAGCATGGCACAAAACATTTAAAGGAAATCTACAACCAGGATAAAGGATTGTAAACTAAGCACACTAATATACTGGTGTGTGTCCCTTCTGGCAGGATCCAATCTTCTTCAAGCTTCTTATGCTCTTGTTTTTTCACAAAAAGGCTTTAAACATTATGCAAATTAGCCTAAGGGGCCATTTATTGAGCCTGGAGCCCCTCAGGTTGATTTGAATAATTTTTAAAGCCTTTTTTTTAAAAAAAAACAAACAAGGCATAAGAAGCTAAAATAAAATTGGATCCTGCCAGAGGGGACACACACCAGTATGTCAGTGTGCTTGGTTTACAATCCTTCATCCTGGTTGTAGATTTCCAAAAACAAAAATCCCAAAAAAAACTTGGTCTTGAAAGGGATTTATCAATTTTTTTCAGCATTTACAATTACTTTACATTTTTATCTCTTTTTTTCCAGGGAACATCGGTGATGCCTCTGCTACATTCAGCTCTAAGAGATAAAAAATACTTTGAGAAACCAGACGAGTTTTATCCAGAGCATTTCCTTGACTCTGATGGACACTTCAGGAGGATCGAGGCCTTTATACCGTTCTCTATAGGTAATATTATTCATTCATGACATTTTCTTTGGAAGGATCCAGACCCTGTATAGCATTGACCTTATCTATCTGGGAGTAGAAGGCCCCAATCTCCCCCCAGCCCGGTCAGGGCTCCAGGAGGTTGGCAACTTTTTGAAAGCCTCAGGAAGTTGGACCCCTACAACATCACCCGATTCTGACGATTTAGATTTTGCCATGAATTGTATCTGTTGGAAAATTTCTGCAAATCAGTTGAATAGGTGTTTTTTGCAAAATTTGGTCATCTATAGTCATTATTATTATCATTGTATGTTTTATTATTTATCATTACTATTATTATTATTAATATAAAAATATATACATATAATCATGCATACACACAGTACCATGTACATACATACAATGTAAACATACATATATATGTGTATATACATACATACAGTACCATATACATACACACATACAGCATACAGTACCATATACATACACACATACAGTACCATATACATACACACATACAGTACCATATACATACATACACACAGTACCATGTACATACATACAATGTAAACATACATATATATGTGTATATACATACATACATACAGTACCATATACATACACACATACAGCATACAGTACCATATACATACATACATACAGTACCATATACATACATACATACATACATACATACATACATACATACATACAATAAATGAACAGTTGTGTACAGTTGTGCTAAAAAGTTTACATACTCCTGCAGAATTTTGGCTTACATTGCCTTTTTCAGAGAATATGAATATGTTCCACTCATGGTTAGTGGTTGGGTGAAGACATTTATTGTCAAACTACTGTTTTTTCTCATGAGTGAAAAAAAAAGTTTGTGTAATCATTAATTTTCACTGAAAAAAATCAAAAATTCTGCAAGGGTATCCAAACTTTTGAGTACAACTGTATATACACACTTTACACCATACAAACACACTTACAGCATAAACAGCATATATACACACATACATACATACTGTACCATACACAGACATACAGCATATACACATCACATATACACATACATACTGTACCATACACAGACATGCAGCATATACACATCACATATACACATACATACTGTACCATACACAGACATACAGCATATACACATCACATATACACATACATACTGTACCATACACAGACATGCAGCATATACACATCACATATACACATACATACTGTACCATACACAGACATACAGCATATACACATCACATATACACATACATACTGTACCATACACAGACATGCAGCATATACACATCACATATACACATACATACTGTACCATACACAGACATACAGCATATACACCTCACATATACACATACATACTGTACCATACACAGACATACAGCATATACACATCACATATAGACATACTGTACCATACACAGACATACAGCATATACACATCACATATACACATACATACTGTACCATACACAGACATACAGCATATACACCTCACATATACACATACATACTGTACCATACACAGACATACAGCATATACACATCACATATACACATACACACTGTACCATACACAGACATGCAGCATATACACATACATACTGTACCATACACAGACATGCAGCATATACACATACATACTGTACCATACACAGACGTACAGCATATACACATCACATATACACATACATACTGTACCATACACAGACGTACAGCATATACACATCACATATACACATACATACTGTACCATACACAGACATACAGCATATACACCTCACATATACACATACATACTGTACCATACACAGACATACAGCATATACACATCACATATACACATACATACTGTACCATACACAGACATACAGCATATACACATCACATATACACATACATAATGTACCATACACAGACATACAGCATATACACCTCACATATACACATACATACTGTACCATACACAGACATACAGCATATACACATCACATATACACATACATACTGTACCATACACAGACATACAGCATATACACATCACATATACACATACACACTGTACCATACACAGACATGCAGCATATACACATCACATATACACATACATACTGTACCATACACAGACATACAGCATATACACATCACATATACACATACACACTGTACCATACACAGACATGCAGCATATACACATCACATATACACATACATACTGTACCATACACAGACATGCAGCATATACACATCACATATACACATACATACTGTACCATACACAGACATGCAGCATATACACATCACATATACACATACACACTGTACCATACACAGACATGCAGCATATACACATACATACTGTACCATACACAGACATGCAGCATATACACATACATACTGTACCATACACAGACGTACAGCATATACACATCACATATACACATACATACTGTACCATACACAGACATACAGCATATACACCTCACATATACACATACATACTGTACCATACACAGACATACAGCATATACACATCACATATACACATACATACTGTACCATACACAGACATACAGCATATACACATCACATATACACATACATAATGTACCATACACAGACATACAGCATATACACCTCACATATACACATACATACTGTACCATACACAGACATACAGCATATACACATCACATATACACATACATACTGTACCATACACAGACATACAGCATATACACATCACATATACACATACACACTGTACCATACACAGACATGCAGCATATACACATCACATATACACATACATACTGTACCATACACAGACATACAGCATATACACATCACATATACACATACACACTGTACCATACACAGACATGCAGCATATACACATCACATATACACATACATACTGTACCATACACAGACATGCAGCATATACACATCACATATACACATACATACTGTACCATACACAGACATGCAGCATATACACATCACATATACACATACATACTGTACCATACACAGACATGCAGCATATACACATCACATATACACATACATACTGTACCATACACAGACATACAGCATATACACATCACATATAGACATACTGTACCATACACAGACATGCAGCATATACACATACATACTGTACCATACACACACATACATCCTATACACCCCACATATACACCACATTATACAATGTGCAGTATAATATGTATACAATGGTGCACATCCGCTATTCTTTATTGTGGCAGGTGTGGCAGCTGTAGTTAGACCCTGATCATTTAAATATCTATCATTATTTTAAATATCATTATTAATAGAATTAAGTACAATTTTGAATATTAAGGAATTTTTTGGGACTGAGGTGAGTACAGGCAGTCCCCGGGTTACATACAGGATAGGGTCTGTAAGTTTGTTCTTAACTTGAGTTTGTATGTAAGTCGGAACTGTATATTTTATCATTGTAATCCCAGCCAGAACTTTTTTGGTCTCTGTGACAATTGGATTTTAAAAATGTTGGGTTGTCATTAGAACCAGGATTAACAATAAAGCTTCATTACAGACACCTGTGATAACTGTTATAGCTGATTATTGTAGCCTAGGACTAAAGTACAGTAATTACCAACATCCAGAGGTCCGTTTGTAACTAGGGGTCATATGTAAGTCGAGTGTACTTAAGAAGGGGTCCCCTACTTAAGGACACCCGCCTTACAGACGACCATTATTTACAGACGGACCCCTCTGCCCCCTGTGACCTCTGGTGAAGTCTCTGGATGTTACTATAGTCCCAGACTGCACTGATCAGCTGTAAGGTGTCTGTAATGAAGCTTTATTGATAATCCTTGGTCCAATCACAGTAAAATAAATTGAAACTCCAATTGTCACTGGGGCAAAAAAGTTTTTGTGTGGATCTACAATTATAAAATATACAGTTTCGACTTACATACAAATTCAACTTAAGAACAAACCTATGGAACCTATCTTGTATGTAACCCGGGGACTGCCTGTATATATACACATATATTCTACATTAAACGGGCCTGTGAACTGTGAAAAAATTTCACATGGATATATATGTATTTAAAAACCTGAAATCCACAGGTTTTAATACATTTTTCACTCATCTTTTTACTTGCCTTTCTTTCTAGGGAAAAGAAATTGTGCAGGAGAGACTTTGGCCAAAATGGAGCTTTTTCTCTTCTTTACTTCACTGCTGCAAAACTTCACGTTCCGTCCAGCACCTGGTGCAGAACTGGACCTGACCCCAGAGACGGGATTCACTAATTCCCCCAAATCTAATGAAATCTGTGCTGTGCCCCGCAGATAGACTGGGGTTTATTTCACTACTGGGGTTTTTTGGGAAAAATTATATTAAATTTTTTTTTTTTAAAAACTGAAATATATTCTCATAATTGAGCCGTAAATCTTTGTGCAGAAGTGAGAAAACGTTTTGGTTTGGGATTGATCTATGAAGGTAGAGGAAGCCACCACTGTGCACTGATTGGTAGAATTGATGAGTAATTAATGTAATTTTCATGTGTATTGTTTATTTTGTGTACACATTATAATAGTTTTATATGGTTTACCGTATATACTCGAGTATAAGCCGACCCAAGTATAAGCCGAGGCCCCTAATTTTACCACAAAAACCTTGTAAAACCTATATATTTTTTTACTCGAGTATAAGCCGAGTTTGGGTTTTCAGAAATTTTTTTTGTGCTAAAAAAACTAGGCTTATACTCGAGTATATAAGGTATATACATGTTATGTTGCATTTATTTGTATTAAAGCTGCATTGTAAATTTTACTTAGGTCAAGCCGACCTCATCCTGCAAGGCCCAGTATACACCATTGTTGTTCATTGTTGGATTCCGTTATTTTTATTAATAATGTGTCTAACAAAAGTGAAACTTTTTACACTAAAGTCTATGGGAATGGATAGACAGAAGGTCTTTCGCTTACAATAATTTCTCGGTGTCTGTTACAGGCAGTCCCTGACTTAAGGACACCCGACTTATAGGCGACCCCCTAGTTACAGACAGTGACCCCTCTGGCCACTTAACATTTTTTTTTTTCTGGAGTTTTTCTGGAGTTTTTTTTGGACTTGCATAAAAATTCAACTTGAATACAAACCCAAAGAACCTATATTGTATGTATCCTGCCTGTAGTGTATTCTGTAATGGAAGAGAGTAATGGACCAATCTGACATGCTTTGTGCAGCGCTGCGTAATCTGTGTGCGCTATATATAAATAAAGAATTATTATTATTAATGGACACCACACGCGCTGAAGAATTTGCCACCCAGATGTCTCAAGCTTCTTTCTCCACACTGCGCCCCTAAATATACAACAGCCACATATAGTATATTCTACCCTGGATTAAACACCTATGCTCCTCTATAAAACCGTATATACCCCTTGGTTCATAACTGACCACAGCATGGTTCTATGACCAGGGACTTTGTGGAAATGATGGGAACACATTGGGAGTCATTTACTAAGGGCCTGATTCGCAGTTTCCCGACGTGTTACCCGAATATTTCCGATTTGTGCAGATTTCCCCTGAATTGCCCCTGGATTCTGGCGCACGCGATCAGATTGTTGTGCATCGGCGCCGGCATGCACACGACGGAAATCGGGGGCGTGGCCGAACGAAAACCCGACGGATTCGAAGAAACTGCCACATTTAAAAAAAAATGTGTCGCGGAGCTTGCACTTACCTTCACTCAGCCCGGCTCGGTGTATTCCAGTGCGTTCCAGGGCACTTCAGTGCAGCAGCGCCACCTGGTGGACGTCGGAGGAACTTCCTTAATAAATCCCGGCCGGACCCGAATCCACCGCAGAGAACGCGCCGCTGGATTGCGAATGGACCGGGTAAGTAAATCTTACCCATTATATAAGTTAATTAGGTTGGGGCCCAGCCTAATTTTCATTCATTTCTATATAGCCTGGGCACCCAGTCTAATAAATATACAGCGCCCCCACTGTGACCAGTGATGAGACTGGCAGAGACAATGCACAATGATTAGCCATGCAGGGCACATGCTTTCGGTCATAAGCTATATGTACATGTGAATGGTGATACATTCTTCCTCATGTATCTGCAATGAAAACAGATAATGTGAAAACAGCCACATTAATTCATATATTGAGCCCAGGGCTGGAATATGGTTCGTGCCCCTCGGCACAAAGTATAGTATATTCACTGCTACCAGTCAGCCCTCAGTATCTGCTAGCAGTCAGTCCTCAGTATAGTATATTCACTGCTACCAGTCATTCCTCAGTCTAATGTATTCCATGTTGCCACTGTCTGGTGTATTCACTGCTACCGGTCAGTCCTCAGTCTAATGGGCAGCAGGTGGCTCAGTGGTTGGCATTACAGCCTTGCAGTGCTGGGGTCCTAGGTTCAAGTCCCATTCAGGTCAACATCTGCAAAGAGTTTGTATGTTCTCTCCGTGTTTCTGTGGGTTTCCTCTGGGTCCTCCAGTTTCCTCCCACACTAAAAAACATACTGGTAGGTTGATTAGATTGTGACCCCATGGGGACAGGGAACTTGATTTGGCAAGTTCTGTGCATGTGCTGCGTAATCTGTGTGCACTATATAAATAAAGGAACTATTATTATGTTTTCACTGCTACCAGTCAGTCCTCAGTCTAGCGTATTCACTGCCACCAGTCAGTCCTCAGTCCAGTGTAATCACTGCCACCAGTCAGTCCTCAGTCTAGTGTAATCACTGCCACCAGTCAGTCCTCAGTCTAGTGTAATCACTGCCACCAGTCAGTCCTCAGTCTAGTGTAATCACTGCCACCAGTCAGTCCTCAGTCTAGTGTAATCACTGCCACCAGTCAGTCCTCAGTCTAGTGTAACCACTGCCACTACTCAGTCATCAGTCTAGTCTAATCACTGCCACCAGTCAGTCCTCAGTCTAGTGTAACCACTGCCACTACTCAGTCATCAGTCTAGTCTAATCACTGCCACCAGTCAGTCCTCAGTCTAGTGTAATCACTGCTACCAGTCAGTCCTCAGTCTAGTGTAATCACTGCCACCAGTCAGTCTTCAGTCTAGTGTAATCACTGCTACCAGTCAGTCCTCAGTCTAGTGTAATTACTGCCACCAGTCAGTCCTCAGTCTAGTGTAATCACTGCCACAGATCAGTCATCAGTCTAGTGTAACCACTGCCACTACTCAGTCATCAGTCTAGTCTAATCACTGCCACCAGTCAGTCCTCAGTCTAGTGTAATCACTGCCACCAGTCAGTCCTCAGTCTAGTGTAATCACTGCCACCAGTCAGTCCTCAGTCTAGTGTAATCACTGCCACCAGTCAGTCCTCAGTCTAGTGTAATCACTACCACAGATCAGTCCTCAGTCTAGTGTAATCACTGCCACCAGTCAGTCCTCAGTCTAGTGTAATCACTGCCACCAGTCAGTCCTCAGTCTAGTGTAACCACTGCCACTACTCAGTCATCAGTCTAGTCTAATCACTGCCACCAGTCAGTCCTCAGTCTAGTGTAATCACTGCTACCAGTCAGTCCTCAGTCTAGTGTAATCACTGCCACCAGTCAGTCCTCAGTCTAGTGTAATCACTGCCACCAGTCAGTCCTCAGTCTAGTGTAATTACTGCCACAGATCAGTCCTCAGTCTAGTGTAATCACTGCCACCCGTCAGTCCTCAGTCTAGTGTAATCACTGCCACCAGTCAGTCCTCAGTCTAGTGTAATCACTGCCACAGATCAGTTCTCAGTCTAGTGTAATCACTGCCACCAGTCAGTCCTCAGTCTAGTGTAATCACTGACACCAGACAGTCCTCAGTCTAGTGTAATCACTGTCACCAGTCAGTCCTCAGTCTAGTGTAATCACTGCCACCAGTCAGTCCTCAGTCTAGTGTAATTACTGCCACAGATCAGTCCTCAGTCTAGTGTAATCACTGCCACCCGTCAGTCCTCAGTCTAGTGTAATCACTGCCACCAGTCAGTCCTCAGTCTAGTGTAATCACTGCCACAGATCAGTTCTCAGTCTAGTGTAATCACTGCCACCAGTCAGTCCTCAGTCTAGTGTAATCACTGACACCAGACAGTCCTCAGTCTAGTGTAATCACTGTCACCAGTCAGTCCTCAGTCTAGTGTAATCACTGACACCAGACAGTCCTCAGTCTAGTGTAAATATCACCAGTTTATAATAATAATGGAGACGTCAGGGCAGGCAAAAAACATTTCTCAACTGTTGTCGCTCCTCTTCCACTCCCTGCACCATACCTGAGGTACTTCTATTCTCTAGGTGCTGCTTTGCTGTGAGTCTTGGTTCTGGTGCATATAACCAGCATCAATACCCAGAGCTGAGCCCTGAGCTGGGGGGAGCTGGGTCCTCTCCTGCTCTGTAGTTTGGTACTTTTATCTCCAGTAAAAAGGAAACCTAACATTTATACTTACCTCAGTCCACAATTCTCTGCACATGCGCTATGAGTCTGTGAAGCCAATGTAGTATCTTCTGGCTTCTCTGCGCATGTGATGTTGGTAAGTCCGATTCCTAATGAAGCTGAGCTGAGGCTGACTATGGAGGTGCCGAGAGCAGGTGAAGATAAGTCTGATGTCCCTTATACAACTCCTCTCTAGTATAAAAAGTCTAAAAATATAAAATATTCCGGTTTTATGTTTATTTCAATTATCACAACAGTCATTTCTTTGTCTTTGGTTTATTAATATATGTATAAAGCTTCATACTAGCCCCTTGTGATGGAATTAGTTAGCTGGTATACATGGTGCTACCGGAAGCTGATAACAGTGAGACAACAGCGAGATAGCTCCACCCTCCTGCTTGTGATGTAGATAGGTAACTAGTAACAGTGCAATCCAGGGCTGATAATAGAGAGATAATAGTAACTAGCTACAAGCACATAGACAAGATAAATCTACTAAGGCCTCATTCTCCTGCGCCTGAGCTGCAGCTCACCCCTCCCCTCTCCATAGAGAAGCTGCATAGCAGCACCTGAGCTGAGTGGCCGCGCTTTGTGTTGCTGCTGTCTGGCTGAGACACTGTGCCCACATCTAATACATGTGCAATACCCCTGCCAACATATAGGCAAGGTGGTAGTTGCGAATAGCGCCCTCTCCCTGTCCATATTTACCTGGTGAGCCTGCGCAGGACGAACTTAGGTCAGTATCAGTGCACAGGATTGTCAGAAGACTCAAATCCAGAGCTGCTGCTTCCACAAATTGGACATTGCTCCATCTCAACTATCCCAGCCTGCATCTACTACCAGGCTGCTGCTTTATTCCTGAGGACCACTCTCCATGACCACTCCAGTACCAGAATCTTCTGTTTGACTGTTTTGGCCCGTTGCCTGCTACTTGTTGTTCAATAAAGAACCGTAGGTTGATTTGCACAATGTTGACTCCGTGTGATCCCTGGATACGGCTGTCTACCACCACGGGCTTCCCCATCCAATACCCAGGGACCTATTTTACAGAAACTCAGGTGTTACCCCTGGGAGAACCAGTACATCAGCCTCTCCCTCCAGGTTTCTTGCACACACCACCTGCTGGAGACCTGCCAGTCTGTAAGACAGCCCTCAGGTCCCCACACCAAGCACCGTGACATCAGCGCGCCCTAGGCTGCAACCGCCCGGTATTCTGGGCCCTGGCTGCCTCCAGGCCCCGAGAAAAGGCTAGGCCCCGGTGGGGGATGTTGCAGATAGATACATGTTGCACATGTCTATGAGAGCCGTGAACTAGCTGCCAGTTTTGCGGCATCATGCAGACATGGTCAGGGGACCTTACACTGTTACAATACGACACGTATGGAAGCCTGTACTGTGTCTGAATAACAAGCGGCTCTGTTACAATTATCTCTGTATTCTGCTTTCACCCTTCTATCTATAAGAATTTTTTTCTGTTGACATTCCGACAATAAACACATGAAAGACTCACTAAACACTGGTCTCCATTGTTAAGAATCATCTTTAAGTATAGTGCAACATCCCCCACAGGGGCCCTGCCTTTTTGGGCTTGGGGGCAGCTGGATTCCCTTTGGTACCTGAGTGGTTGGCTGGGCGTGGCCTAGCGCTCGTCTGGGTCATGTTTGCTTGGTACCGGAAGAACAGGCCTTGTCCACACAGGGCAGGTATCTGGCAGGTAGGGTTACAATAAGAGAGGAAGATGCTGCGGATAGATGATCGTTCTCCCTGGGGAACTCCCGATGTAGGTGGAGGGATCCCTGGCCAGGTGGTAAATGGGGCATCCCTGTTGTTAGCAGATTTTAGGCAGAGATCACACAGAGACAAGGGATGTCAACCATAAACTTACAGGTCCTTTTATTCCAGGTCGCTGGTTGGATGGTGCTCGGCAGAGGTTGCTCACAGCCTGGTGTAGGTGGCTTCAGGCTGGAGGTGAGTGGCTGCTTCAGCAGCAGAGTCATACAGACTCCTCAGGGTGGAGATCTGCAAAGGCCTCAGCTGTAGGACGTGTGTCTGGCCAGTAGGCCTCATACACATGTTCTGCGATGTGTACTGTTCCTCAGCACTCAAAAGACCCAGAACTTGCCAACCCAAGAGTTTATATAAATTTCCCTTGTAAGTGTCCAGCTCAGGTGTTATCCAAGCAAGACCTCTGCAACTGATATGAATAACAATACATTCCTTCCCAGGCAGATATTAACAAGCTGCATTACCATTTATAGACACTGGAGGGCTCACTGATTTCCCATTATATCTATTAGGAGTTGTATTTCGCCACACACTGCATTAGCAGGGGTGTTGCACATAGCATTGCCCATTTACAGAGTGGGGGAGATTTATCATAAGTGTCTCAGAGCAGAACTGCTCTTGTTGTCCATGGCAACCAATCAAAGCCCAGCTTTTATTTTCCAACAGTAGTTTATAAAACTAAAGTTGTGCTTTGGTTTCCATGGGCAACTAGAACAGTTTTATGATGCAAATAGTACAGAGACTGGTACTGTAAGGTAACACTGATGCAAAGACCGTTGTGTGACTATGAAGTAACACTGATGCAAATAGTTTTAGGACTGGTAGTTTAATTTAACAATATATGATGCTGGAAATGCAAATAGTACTAACACTATCCCTGCACTATAGCAACCTATGAACAGAAACATGTAGTTCCGCGTGTTGTAAAAAGAGCAATTATTTTAGATTTCCTGTCCCGAATCACAGCAGCCTCCTCTCCCTACCTTACTGCCCTGAAAAGGGCAATCGTTTTCCCCTACCTGATTGATCCTATCAATATTAGAAACCTAGCGATATCTCCTGTGGGTAATGGTGTCTGGACTTGCAATGCTGGCTCTTATACAGCAGGGTCACATGTCCTACCTAGCCAATCACAGCCATGTGAAATGTTGGCATTTACTGCTGCATTCAGCATTCAATCTACCAGATTGCCACATTTTTACCCGACACAAACCCAAAGCACGAACAACATACCTCCCAACTTTCTTAGGAGCGAAAGAGGGGTAAAAGATGCAGTGCACCATTTTTTTTGCCCTAAGCCACACCTTTTACTTCACTCTTTACTTCACCCCCACACAGTATAATTTCCCGCTTAGTGCCCTCCATCTTCCTCTCCAGCTCCCTGTCACATTGTATCCCCTGTGATATTAAAGCCCCCTCTTAATGTGCCCTCAGCAGATTTTCCTCTTATTTTGCCCTCTCAGGACCTCCCCTTCTTATTGTCCTCCCCAGCAGCCCTTCCCCACACTGCATATAGGTAGGTAGCACACTTCTACCCCCTTCCCAGTACATAGGTAACACTGCAGCCCCCTTCCCCCCTACAGTATATAGATATCCAGCACACTGCAGCCCCCCTTATCCCCCATAGTATATAGGTAGCCAGCCCCCCACACACACACTATGCACTGGCCAAGTGCAAGGAGCTGGATCATGCTACTGCTGAAAATAAGTTGCGGGGAGAACCTGAATTTGAGTACTTAATTGTTCTGGTCTAGGCTATACATGGATATAGCTATAAGAGCAGGGGCGTAACTACAGGGGTAGCAGCCATAGCAGCTGTTATGGGGCCTGCTGTGTCAGTGGGCCCCTGTATCTGATCTGGTCCACTAAAGAATGGAGGATTTTATGGCATAATATGTATATAACAGTGCAAGTCTTCCACAATACACAGCATGAATCGACATCTTAGATAAAAAAAATGTAGGGGTGGCGGGAGGGGACAACAGAATAACAAGACTAGGGATGTCTCATCTCTTATTCTTGCCATCTACTTCCACAAAATGGTCTTCAGCTACTGGGACAGATCTGTGTCTGTAAAAGTATACAAATATGTATAATATTTTCTGAGGAGGCAGGGGACCCCATTCAGAAGTCCACTATGGGGCCCTGACTCTGCTAGTTACACCCCTGTATAAGAGGCTTTTCCTATCTGGGTCCTGGTTGATCTAATTAAAACCTTTCCCATATGGAGACATGACTATACATTTTGAGTTTTTTTCTTGAGTTTCTCCTCTGCTGATTCTTAGGAAATGTATATTTTATAGGTCCTCACTCGGATCAGTGAGAATAAAACTCTGCTGTGCAGTGTCTGCCATCTAGTGGTAGAATAGGATATTTCCCCTGATGATGTTTGCGCTGCGTCTAAATAGATTTTCTCCAGCAAACAAGTCTCCTTAGAGGGGAAGATCAGAAGCTGGAGCCCCCAGGATAACCAGGATTGGTTCTGAATTTTATCGTCTTCTAGAACAGTGACGAGCACCACATTTTATTATTTATTAAATTTAATCATTTATTGTCATTGTCAGTTAAGAAAACACCAAAAGAACTTAACAAATTCTATTATAAAATTCTAATAGAAATTCAATTACATGAAAAATCTACTAAAATCTGCAAATAATAATAATGACATAAAATAAGACAAATATGTAACAATAATAGAATATTCTGTGTCCGGATGATTCATGGATCCGGGGCTGGAGAGTTCAGAACTGCCATAGCTGGTTGAAGGGGACCAAACCTCCAGGGAATTCGGACTTGGTTCCGTTTGACCAGCCATAGCAGCCTGTAGGCGGCACCTGAAGAGTCCGGATATCTTCTAGAGATCAACCTGCAAAACATAAGAATCACAAGCTTATCCCCAGGTGGAGGCGGAGGTTTATAGGAGACGTGTGCAGGAGGGTTCTGCTCTAAATAAGGTAAAAACCCACAGAACAGAAAAGTATAAAACTGCAATATCATAAATCAGTGATCATACAAATGTATAATAGATACATGTGATGATGTCTCTACCCCTTGGGATGTGGAAGATACATCTAGTAGATCCGGCCTCTTGTTATACATCTGGTGAGAGGGTGCACTACCTGGTGCCCGGCAATGTTCTACACAAGGTCCTGCCTGGCGCAGGCTACAGCTGGTGCTCAGGACCTCCCCGCACCGGCTCTATCCACCGGCATGTAGAGTACAGAGAGAAACCTCCACAGGCTCCGCCACAGGGACTGCAACTAAGTCACAGCTTGTACGGAGGTATTCAGGCATCCAAGTTGTGATAATCTCACTTATCTCCCCCACTGAACTGTTCTGCTCTCAGACATTTCTGATAAATCTCCCCAAAGATGTACAGCATGAGAAAGAAAGAAAGATGGAAGGAAGGAAAAGGTGGGGAGGAAGGAAAGACTGATGGAAAGAAAGAAGGAAAGAAGGAAGAAATGAAGGGAAAAGGTAAAGAAGCAAGGGCGGAAGAAAGAAAGAAGGAAGGAAGGGAACAAGGAAAGAAGAAGGAAGGGAACAAGGAAAGAAGAAGGAAGGAAGGGAACATGGAAAGATGGAAGGAAGGAAGGGAACAGGGAAAGAAGAAGGAAGGAAGGAAGGAAGGGAACATGGAAAGAAGAAGGAAGGAAGGAAGGGAACAAGGAAAGAAGAAGGAAGGAAACAGGGAAGGAAGGAAGGGAACAGGGAAAGAAGAAGGAAGGAAGGAAGGGAACAAGGAAAGAAGAAGGAAGGAAGGAAGGGAACAAGGAAAGAAGAAGGAAGGAAGGAAGGGAACAAGGAAAGAAGAAGGAAGGAAACAGGGAAGGAAGGAAGGGAACAGGGAAAGAAGAAGGAAGGAAGGAAGGGAACAAGGAAAGAAGAAGGAAGGAAGGAAGGGAACAAGGAAAGAAGAAGGAAGGAAGGGAACATGGAAAGATGGAAGGAAGGAAGGGAACAGGGAAAGAAGAAGGAAGGAAGGAAGGGAACATGGAAAGAAGGAAGGAAGGAAGGGAACAAGGAAAGAAGAAGGAAGGAAACAGGGAAGGAAGGAAGGGAACAGGGAAAGAAGAAGGAAGGAAGGAAGGAAGGAAGGGAACAAGGAAAGAAGAAGGAAGGAAGGAAGGGAACAAGGAAAGAAGAAGGAAGGAAGGAAGGGAACAAGGAAAGAAGAAGGAAGGAAGGAAGGGAACAAGGAAAGAAGAAGGAAGGAAACAGGGAAGGAAGGAAGGGAACATGGAAAGATGGAAGGAAGGAAGGGAACAGGGAAGGAAGGAAGGGAACAAGGAAAGAAGAAGGTGCACGTGCACGAGGTGGAATAAAAACCACATTTGTTTTCACTATATGGAGTGTTGCCGTTTTTTCATTTTTATAGATAGATAGATAGATATGAGATAGATAGATAGATAGATATGAGATAGATAGATAGATAGATAGATATGAGATAGATAGATATGAGATAGATAGATAGATAGATAGATAGATAGATAGATAGATAGATATGAGATAGATAGATAGATAGATAGATATGAGATAGATAGATATGAGATAGATAGATAGATAGATAGATAGGAGATAGATAGATAGATAGATAGATAGATATGAGATAGATAGATAGATAGATAGATAGATAGATAGATATGAGATAGATAGATAGATAGATATGAGATAGATAGATATGAGATAGATAGATATGAGATAGATAGATAGATAGATAGATAGATAGATAGGAGATAGATAGATAGATAGGAGATAGATAGATAGATAGATAGATAGATAGATAGATAGATAGATAGATAGATAGGAGATAGATAGATTGGAGATAGATATATATATATATATATATATATATATAGATAGATAGATAGATATGAGATAGATAGATATGAGATAGATAGATAGATAGATAGATAGATAGATATGAGATAGATAGATAGATAGATAGATAGATAGATAGATAGATAGATAGATAGAAGATAGATAGATATGAGATAGATAGATAGATAGATATGAGATAGATAGATAGATAGATAGATAGATAGATAGATAGATAGATAGGAGATAGATAGATAGGAGACAGATAGAAAACATGGAAAGCTCCCAGCACTATTACCTTACATATGGAGCGCAGGATGTGATATACATTAGTGAATATTTGCCATATTTCCTGCAGTCAGTATGTAATGACCTCTCAGAGGACTGAGAAGATAAAGCTGTCAGCTGCTGCGGCGCCTCATTACTGCTGTATGTACAGGGCAGAGGTGTATATATTGCTCTATGTGTATATGTGTATTTCTATGTGTGTGTATGTGTATATGTAGGCGTCTATGTATATGTATGACCCTGACCTCCCCCTATCTATGTTATTCTATCCCCATCTCATGTGTTGCAGGTCAGAGGTCGTGATGTCAGTAGTGACAGATCCAGGACATGTGCTCCCCCCCCCCCCCCCTATTACTGACAAGTACAGGCAGGATCATCAGGGTGACAACTGCTGCAGCGCGGGCACACACACTTGTCAGTCACCAGAGCCCTGTTCACACTGGTGCCAGGAGCCCCCACTATATGCTACCATCACTGAGCAACAGGAGGCTTTGCTATTCAGGACCTTAAAAAAGTTGGGTGATGAGTCCACATTAGCTCCAATAGCTACCGCATTGGTGTCCACCCAACTTTCTTCTATTCTTGAAAAGCAAATCTGCACACATATACATATAACAGCTCCATAAGTGATTCATCTATTGATAGCAGTGAACACCCAGCTTTTCTAGATTCCTGAACAGCAAACATGAGCCTATATTCAGTGATAAAACTGTTTCATTCAGGAAGTCAGTTAAGAAGACATTTTTACCCAGCTTTCCCAATATACTGAGCATAATATTATTACCCATCTTTCCCATTATCCTGAGCATAATATTATTAGGCAGTTTTCCAATTAACATGAACATAATATAATTTCCCAGCTTTTCCAGTATCCTGAGCATAATATTATTTCCCAGCTTTTCCAGTATCCTGAGCATAATATTATTACCCAGCTTTCCCAGTATCCTGAGCACAATATTATTACCCAGCTTTTCCAGTATCCTGAGCATAATATTATTACCCAGCTTTCTCAGTATCCTGAGCACAATATTATTACCCAGCTTTTCCAGTATCCTGAGCACAATATTATTACCCAGCTTTCCCAGTATTCTGGGCATAATATTATTACCCAGCTTTCCCATTATCCTGAGCATTAAATCTGCCTATGTAGAGGGCAATATAACCACCACTGTATTATAGGCAGGAGTATATACTGTTCAATTGTGAGGCAATGTCATATGAGCTTTGCAGCTGTCATATAGGTGACCATCCAGCTTTCTCTTGATCCTGATGGGCAAACCTGCTCATGAATGAAGTCATACAACATCTGCTAGTGTAATACTATAGTACCCAGATAAAATACTGTACTTTAACCTCATTGGTGAAAAGTTGAGTGATAACACTGAAAACATTGTAGCATGTAATGACCCAACTTTTCTAGAACCCTGAATGGCAAACCCATCTAGTACAAAACAAACATCTGATTCTGTGTTACTGTATAGGCAGGAGGCTCTACTGTATAGGACTTGGAGAAAAAATAGGTTAACAAAGTCAAATGAGCTTTATAACATCCATTCTGTTGTCCACGCAGCTTTCCCAGTGTCCTGAGTGGCAAACAAGTTAATGGTTAAAATAATACACCAACCGCTGTTCTATCACTATTTAACCTGCATAATATATAGTTTGGAAAAGTTGAGGAACTAATTATGTAGTGACCCAACTTTTCTAGAACCCTGAATGACAAACCTATTTAGTATAAAGTTATACATGATCTCTATCGGTTTTTATGTAGAATCGGGACTATTTGCTACTGAACATCTAGTTATAACCCTATTGCATGTACATAGCGGCCATTGCAATGGTCACCCAGCTTTCCTTGGAGCAGATATAGCTAAAGAATGGCTGAAAAGGACTTGATACAAGAAGAAGGCGCACAAGACTGAGTGACAAGTGACCTTCCATTAATGAGACACGGGCTGCATCTTGGGCCGCACATTCCAAGTACAACTAAGAGGGGATCAGGTTTGGATATTGGATCGGAGCGGAGAGGAGACAGCTGGACCGCTGACCTTTAACTACGTCCACACTGACACACAAACTATTTCCTATCTCAGGCGGGAAGGGGGATGGGGGTATCATGTCCCACACCTAAATAATCATCATTACAAGTGCACACATCAGCGACCCAACTGAGCTGTAAAATACTAGACACATCCATCTGCTTCGAGGAAAGCTGGGTGGAATCCAAAATGAGCGCAGTTATAGCTATGACATGCATAGTCACCCAGCTTTCCCAGTTTCTTGAGGTGGCTATGCAATAGTATTGATATTTCTTTATAACAAAGCAGATTTGACAGGGTTGCGGGAAAGCTGGGTGATCCCATGTTATAAAGTTATGGTGGATGATTAAAGTAGTACAATAACAAAGTAGCCAACATGACCTTGACAAAGTGATTGCAGACAATGATGGGGGGCAGGATTTTGGGGGGCACATGTGTTGGTTAAGGCCAGAGGGGGGGGGGAGGGGGTCACATCTGCAGCAGCTCTCATTGAAACCACACACTTCCTTACATTCCATAGCTGTGTAATGTCATATGGGCATATAAAGAAGCATGTTATCTCAAAGAGAAGGGGGTCTTTGTCAGTCCGGACCCTCTTGGCCGAGTTCCCGCTCTGCCTCATGTTGTCCCGGTGTAAAATAACATAAACAATACATAACATGATGTAACAGGATCAATGGACCCTATGTCCTCCAGCGTAGAACAATGGAACAGATGGAACACATTATAACTACAGCTGTAATTATACTCCGGCCCTCTAGAGGGAGAGAGAGAGCAGTTATGATATAAGGAAGCACTTTACTGCACGCTGTGAAATTATACTTATCCAAAAAAAGCTAAGAAAACAGTGATATGCTTTCCATAAACAACATGTTAAGGCTAAAGTGGTTCTGTAGGTACCTGGCAGCCAAAAAAAACCCTGAAATTTAGTGGCAGGGGTGATGTCACATGGTGCAGCATCTGATTGGACAGGCCCCACACACAATAGCTGGCCAATAGCAGTGACTCATCCAAAAAGTTCACTCACTAGTCATGTAGTTATATAGCTGACATAAAAAAAAAACTATAAAAATTGCTTAAAAAAAATTCCAAAGTAGAAAAAGTATTAATAAAAAAATCTTAATTATTTAATCAAATAAATAAATAAAATCATATATATATATACAAATCTCTGCATTCTCGGGATAGTCGGACCTCTCTTTTGCCCTTCTTTCTTCCTTTTGGGGTAATTTTGGGGTAAAATGGGCAGAATTAGAGGAGATTACAAAAATATTAGACAAAAAAAATAAAACATTCAGTTCCCCCATAAATTGAGGAGCCCGTACAGGTCACTGATCTCTCTCCTATTCGTCTATAGCTTCCCACAATGCAGTGATATGATTGGTGGCTGGTTGCCCTTGGTTACAGCACTGCTACAATGTATCAATCAGTTTAAATGACAGTTATTTTGTATCTTTCTGTATTTTTTGATCCATTGTGTGTACAGGACCAGAGAGACTTCAGCGCAGTTTATACCCAGGACATCAGATCCTTTGTGATTTATGGAATTGTGGGTAAAATAAGCGCAATCTAGTAGACACATCAGGGTGCAGCCACACGTCACGTTTAACGCATGCATTTAAGAACGCATTGCAACAGCTGAAGAGAGATTTGCCTACTTAACAGCTGTTAACACTTGTGTTTACAAAATTCAAATGTTAACAACTGTGTTAACACACATGTTAACATTGCGTTAAAAAACGTGTGCGTTAAACGTGACATGTGACCGTCCCCTCAGGTTTGTTCTATTTAGTTAATTGTCAGTTAAAAATATTCCAATCCCCTACAGAAAACAACTAAAGAGCAGTGACGCAAGGTACAACATGCTAAGAGAGAGCAGGTAACACATACAATCTGAAAAAAAAACTAAAAATCTGTAAGTTACCAGAAAGTGAAGTATTTCGACCCCAGATAATTACCTGTATAACACGATCCAGTGTCCTTCCTCGCCCGTCACCTGGTTTGGAGAGAAGACGGCGGCGTAGCTGGTAGATATTCTCTAGTTTGAGGCCCTGTCATATTGTCTTACCTATCCCTGATTACTTCAAATTTTAAAAAAATTAAAAAAAATTAAAAAAAAAATAAGAAAAAATAGAATAGTCTCTATATCTGAGTCTTATTCGTGCCGTGTCCCTGGTGTCCAGGAGTGATCTCCGGACGGGGCAGTGACCCCTCTCTCCCTCCCTGCTTAGCACTAGGCTGAGACGCTTGTGCTCGCTCTGTGCCGGAGTCCTGGGTTATGCCCCCCTAAGGCCTGCATCCTCCCTTTTGTATCAGCAGCGACCCCCCCAAGCCTGGCCTCACACCTGTCTATGTCGCTTACACTCTCAGGCCATTCTCGTGCCTCCTGTCTATCTCAATCACGGGCCCTGACAAGCGGGCGAGAGCTGTAAAATTACACCCCTTCAGCTGTCTCGCTGTATGACGGAATATCTCGGCCTGTTGGCCTTTTTCAGATGGAGAGGGGGGGGGGGGACAACCGAGCTTTTGCCATTTATAGGAATAAAAAAGGGCAACTGAGGAAAGTTAAAAAAATTAAGGGGGGTCAGTATCTTGTGTGGTCAAATACATTGAGGGGAAGAACCTGAAACCTCCAAATCAAAATATTTATTCTTAGATTTTTACATTTGTTACATTGTTTTTATTTTACATTCTAAACAGGATTACAACAACACAAACCACACTCCAGGGGTGTACACCCTAATTAGGGGTCCCTGCTAGGACACCCTTCTAGTAGCCAGATCCGAGAGACACTTGAGGACTTTGCATGGTCTCCGGTGGCCTTCTTTACAAAATGAACCCTAAGCAAAAAGGTTCCTGAAACCCCAGTCCATTTAGACACTGGTCAAGATGGAGGGAGCTGACCCTGCAGGGCTTTAAGGTGTCCATTAGACAATTCCTTAACTCACTGAGAAGACCCTGTCCCCTGATTGGTGGCTGATAGTTGTCCACTACTTGAGCTCTGGAGCCTATTGCTATGTCAGTACTGGGCACCAGTATTGGACTGAGTTTCTTGGGCCCACCAGATAAAAAAAATATTTGAGGCCCTAGACCCAAGTAAGCTCCAAATTGTATTGTCTTCAGCTGTTCCTCTGTTATCCAGTATTGGGTTAGATCCTGAGCCCACCAAAGGATCCTCTGGTGGGCCGGTTCGACACTACTTGGCACCCCTAGAATCCTAAATCAAAAACTTAGCATAAGTTAGGGTTGGTCCAGAACATTGACCCCCTTAGACTAGTAGCAATGAGATAACACAATGGGGCTCATTTACGAAGGGTCCGCGGAACGCATTTTTGTCCGGTTTCCCGACTATTTCCGTTTTGCGCCAAATTGCCCCGGGATTTTGGCGCACACGATGGATTTTGGCGCATTGGTGCCGGCTTGCATGTGACAAAAATCAGGGGGCGGGCCGTTGGACAACCCGACGGGTTCGGACAACACTCAGGATTTAACATTTAGAAATGTGTCGCAAGACACGCACTTACAAGCACCAGGAAGAAGAAGGTGTATTTAGGCGGACCTCAGCCCAGAAGCGAAGGATGCAGCAACTTGGGTGCACGATCTTAGTGAATCGCGGCAGACCCAAATCTTCGTCAGACAACCCACCGCGGGATCGCGACTGGACCGGGTAAGTAAGTCTGCCCCAATGAGAATAAAGACAGGGCTTAAAGGGATCTTCAGCTGGAGAGGGTGTGGTCTTTGCATATAGGTTGGTGCCCTATAACTAGGGAGTCCTAAAGATCTGGAACTCCAGAGAGTGGGGTTTGTAAACATTTACTTCTCTGGACCACCTGCATCATTGACTCTTTTTACTTACCCGGTTCTGTCACGATCCCGCGGTGCGTTGTCTTGCATGCCGGTGCCAATATCCGATCGCGTACTCCAAAATCCCAGGGCAATTCGGCGCAAAACGGAAATTGTCGGGAAACACGGCGAAAATGCGCTCCGCGGACCCTTAGTAAATGAGCCCCAATATGTCTTCATGATAAGGACATGTATGGCAGGAATGTGTTGTGTATTAATTTATGATGGTTACCATATGATAGTTATATTTTTTTGGACGCTACTTTATTTTTACATGTAATAAAAGTATTATTCAAGAATTACTCTTCATCTCGAGTGCAACAGGGGTACAACGGACTCCCATTCTGGAGATCCGTGGGGGTCCCATTACTGAGACCCCACTGACCAGCAAATTAGGCCTAATCCTGTGGGTAGGGCCTAACTTGCTATGACCAGAGGACCCTTCTAAGGTATTATTGTAATATTTTTTGGATACTATATGGGAACATTTGTGAATTGCATAATGATACTTTTTGGACACTGAATGGAAATATTACTTTGTATTTTATTGCAGATTTATGAGGACATTTTTATCCGCCCTATGTGAGAAGTCTATGCTAGTTTTGGTTGGCTTCTATATGGCGGTATTATTTAGATTTCGGAATACATGGACAGGGCAACAACAACCTGGGTACTGGTGGCAACGCGCGGGTATTGGTGAGAGCCATAATTGGTGATGTTGTCGCACTATTATTTAGATTTGGAATATTATGATAGAATTATTTGGGCACAAGTATTCAAAGCTTTGCGGTTACAACATGGACAGGGCAATAACAAACTAGGTACTGGTGGCAATGTGTGGGCATTGGCGAGAGCCATGATTGGCGATGTTATGGCGGCATGCAGTGTGGCCCCCACCTGTTTGTGTGGCAAACGGGCATCTAGACCTCAACTTAATCTTCTGCTCCCCATGGTGCTGCTCCGGTGCTGCCCTCTTTTGTACGGAGCGTAGGACCCCACTGACGCCGCTCATGGCTGTATCCAATGATCGCTCGCTTCACCTTGTGAAAAATAAAACGTGATTGCTATAAATAGGGGCTGCCCTCTCCCTTCCCCAGGGCTGCTGTCATGCTGTTCTAAAAATAGAGTCAGTGAGTGGAGATCTGCGGGTACGTTCTCGGTTAAAATTAGTTGTGTTGGATCGTGTCCAAGCAACTCCCAAGCTGGTGAGAGGAGAGGTAAACCAAAAGCTTGGAAAGTAAGAGGTTAAATTCATATTGGTCAAGTACTAATCCAAAAAGTGTCACGGAGTCCCTTCCATCATGTGCATGGTCTACACGGGACATGGGGGGGGGTAACATTTATCAAAACGAGTGCAGTCTATGGTCAAGGGATATATAGATACATGATCCAAGTAGGTCATTATAGGGTTACTTTGAGGTTTTTCTAGTAACACCTTAGAGGGATTTCCGAAATTATAGAGAATGTACAGTATACATGGTAGAAGTAACGTAGTAGTTTGAGCAGAAAGACTCTGCATGGTTTTAGAGAAATTAGAATTGAAGTGTTAAAAAGTTGTCTTCAGCAGGAGAACGATCCCAAGCATCCAGCCAATGTCACTGAGAATTATCTCCAGGCTAAAGAAGAGACATGGAGACCTGGAAGTGATGATATGGACCACCCAGACCCTCATCATCATCATCTCATCTGTCTGGGATTACACAGAGAGACGGAAGATCAGAACCAGACAACATCCACTGAAGATCTGCACTAAGTTCTACAAGATGTCTGGGACAACCTCCCTGCTGTATGCAAGTGTATCTAGAAAAAACTACAGGCAGTCCCCCGGGTTACGTACAGGATAGGTTCTGTAGGTTTGTTCTTAAGTTGAATTTGTATGTAAATTGGAACGGTATAGTTTATAATTGTAACCCAAGTCAAAAATTTTTTGGTCTCTGTGACAATTGGATTTTAAAATTGTTGAGTTGTCATAAGAACCAGGATTAACAATAAAGCTTCATTACAGACACAGAGTACGCAGGGCTGCACAGAGCTGCCAGATCAGTCCCTGTCCCCGTGGGGTCACAATCTAATCACCTACCAGTATGTAAATAAACATGAATCTGGGGTGACGTTAGAAAGCAGAGATTGCAGGGTGATCTGCATCATTACAGCCCAGAACTTCCTGCGGATTGATATCATGTCAGTAAGGAGAGACTCACACAGACACGTCACATGTCACCGCACCAAGGTGTGAAGACCCCACTTGTTGATATTAGCGCTGCACTCACTTAGAGGAGAGATGTCACAGGGGAGCACTGACTGTGGTCTGCAGATAGATATGAGATAGATAGATAGATAGATAGATAGATAGATAGGAGATAGATAGATATGAGATAGATAGATATGAGATAGATAGATATGAGATAGATAGATAGATAGATAGATAGATAGATATGAGATAGATAGATATGAGATAGATAGATAGATAGATATGAGATAGATAGATAGATAGATAGATAGGAGATAGATAGATAGATAGATAGATAGATAGATATGAGATAGATAGATATATAGATATGAGATAGATAGATAGATAGATATGACATAGATAGAAAGATAGATAGATAGATAGGAGATAGATAGAAAGATAGATAGGAGATAAATAGATAGATAGATAGATAGATAGATAGATAGGAGATAGATAGATAGATAGATTATAGATAGATAGATAGATATGACATAGATAGAAAGATAGATAGATAGATAGATAGATAGATAGATAGATAGGAGATAGATAGATAGATAGATAGATAGATAAATCCCTGGATAGATAGATAGATAGGGCCACATGTATAACTCGTTTTTTTCTGTTGTTTTTGCGCCTTTTCATTCAGACGCACTGTTTTTGCGCCATTTGCGCAAAAACACTCCAGCCCGAAGGTGGCGTAAACTGAGAAGAAACTTTGCAGAATGTTGCAGATACTACAGACAAGTGTCCCCCATGTAATTCTGCACAGTGTCTGAGGGGGATACTGTGCAGAATTACAGGGGTGCAGCAGGAGACCAGCACTGGGGGATCCCCTCCAGGAGAAGCCCCTGCTGAGGAGGTGACTGGGTGCTGGGTACACACCTGGGTGCTGCTGAGGAGGTCACTGGGTGCTGGGTGTCACACACCTGGGTGCTGCTGTGAGTGTTATCTTCATTCTGGGCTGTGGGAGAAGCAGAGAGGAGCTTGTAGCAGGATCACATGTAAGTGCCTGAATCTAACATTGCGCCTAAACTGCGCCTAAACTGTGCCAAAATTAAACTGTGTTAAAATAAAGTGATTAATAAGAGGCAGGAAATTACCTTATCACAGATGGTTGTAGCTTGTGATAATTCTGGCAAAACAGTGCGCCTGAATTTAGGCGCAACTACTACACTTAGGCGCACAAAAGTGATACATGTGGCCCTATATTCACAGTGTGCACCACCAATATGTAAGGTATCTTGAAGGGGATAGTGAGGGAGGGAAGAGGGAAAAGGTGTAAATGCTTATTATACTAAAACATAACTTTTATTTCATTCAAGGAAAATGCTATTCATTATTATTATTATTATTATTATTATTATTATTATGTATAGAGCACCATTCATTCCATGGTGCTGTACAATCAGTAGGGGTTATGCATTACACATGAATAACATATAGAAAGCTCGGTATAGATGCCGTGTAACGTGTAGCATTCTCCTTGATTGAAATAAAAGATTTTAGTATAATAAGCATTTACACCGTTTCCCTCTTTCCTCCCTCACTATCCCCTTCACAATGTTTCATAGCTTGAAATGAGATGTATAGATAATATACAGTATGTTCTGTCCAGGCGATGGCACGGCGCGGTGACACACGTGCGCGCTCGCTGTACTGCGGCCGGGCGCCATAGGCGTCTATTGGGGTGCAAATTTGCAGGATCTACCCCCCTACAATGTGCAAAAGTAGCCTCAGTGCTGTATGTGGCCGTATATACATGTGCACGTATATGTCGCCGTATCTGTTCCGCATTCGTATAAAATATAGTGAGTTGGCCAATAATGTTACTGGCTTCCTTAACCCCCAAAATCCCTGGATACTACATGTGTATACAGCAGCTTACACTGCACAAGACTATGCAATGTGAATTTTATCTGTTCTCATTTACTTCTATTGTGCGTACAGAATGGAAATACTGGAGAAAATAGGACGTGCTCTATATTTTTTACATCTGGCTCGCAGTACAGTGGGAAATACGGCCATTTAAATGGATGAGTGTACTGCCCATTGTAGTGAATGTGGCCGTGTGTTACCCATATGAAAACCGTACAGTATCACGTGGCCAATGCAAACTTTGATATGTCTGTTGTAGGGTAACTGGGTGTTGTCTCTTACCCTTAGGTCCTATTTATTTAGTATTTTTTTTTACTTTTACAAAGCAAAAACAAACAGTGTTTGCGGTAAATATGCAATCCTCCCAATACACGGAGATGTTCAGCGTGCAGACCCTCCACACAATGAAACGGCAAACTTCCAAAGGAAATCCAGCACAGTCACTGAGAAGGCATTAAAATCCAGTAGCTTTTACACTCACCGGCCACTTTATTAGGTACACCATGCTAGTAACGGGTTGGACCCCCTTTTGCCTTCAGAACTGCCTCAATTCTTCGTGGCATAGATACAACAAGGTGCTGGAAGCTCCTCAGAGATTTTGGTCCATATTGACATGATGGCATCACACAGTTGCCGCAGATTTGTCGGCTGCACATCCATGATGCGAATCTCCCGTTCCACCACATCCCAAAGATGCTCTATTGGATTGAGATCTGGTGACTGTGGAGGCCATTTGTGTCCAGTGACCTCATTGTCATGTTCAAGAAACCAGTCTGAGATGATTCCAGCTTATGACATGGCGCATTATCCTGCTGAAAGTAGCCATCAGATGTTACAGGGTACATTGTGCTCATAAAGGGATGGACATGGTCAGCAACAATACTCAGGTAGGCTGTGGCGTTGTACCAAGGGGCCCAAAGAGTGCCAAGAAAATATTGGGACCATCATGGGACCATGATTAAGTCAATTTAGACGAAACGCGTAGGTCTGACTTGTCCATGCGTTGTCAAGCGTTTTTAATATGAAGAAATAAAAGCTACTGGATTTTAATGCATTCTCCGTGACTGTGCTGGATTTCCTTTGGATGTTTGCCGTTTTTTTTAACTTTTACTTTCACATCTTTCCCAGTGCGAGTTCAATAATAATAATAATAACAACAACAACAATAATAATTATATTAATAATACATATTAATTCCTTTATTTATATAGCGCACACAGATTACTCAGGGCTCCACAGAGCTTGCCAAACCAGTCCCTGTCCCCCATGGGTCTCACAATCTAATCGATTCGTTTTCAGTCATAGTTTATTCAGTGTTTCAGCTTTTTAGCACACAGGTTTGATCAGTTTTTACTGCGTTTTTCACGCTCATATAACACATGTGACAAAAGACTGGAGATAGAAACACGCGGGTGAAAAACAATAAATATACTTTGGCGCCGGCTTTATTCAGTTTGAGTTGATGGAGCTGGTAAATACAGTAATCCTCGTTAAGTGGACCCCTCCTCATATTTGGGTCCATAGGTGAGGGTTTGCTGAAACTTTCCCTTTCCACGTCCTGTATGTGTCGTATATATAACTTCTCCTTCAGGAGGCTTTACAAGGAGAAGGCTCATTCCACCCATTTGTTGTCTCCAGGAATGTGCAGCCCCCTCATTCCATACATGATCCATGCGTGCGGCTGTAGGTTACACACATCCTGTCACTCATGGCACAGGCGCACAACTCATACAGTGCATCAGGAGCTAAGGAATCGAGAGAGGCTTCTGGGGGAAAACGCTAGTTCTGATATTCCTGCTCAACAATCCCCATAGGTCCTTTTCCTATTTGTGTTGCTCAATTTGGGATGGGGGTCCCTTAATGTAGTAGGAATTCACACGTAAAAACACTGGCACTCATTTACCAAGGGTCCGAATCGCGGGATTCCGTCGGGTGTCCTGACGATTTCCGATTTGCATCGATTTCTGCCAGGATTTTGGCGGACGCGATCGGATTTGCATGCGACGGAAATCGGGGGGCGTGGCCGTCAGAAAACCCGACGGATTCGGAAAAACCACAATATTTTTTTTTTTTAAAGTGTCGCTTGACTCGCACTTACCTGCACCAAGAAATAGAAGGTGAACTCCAGCGGACCTCAGCGCAGCAGCGACACCTGGTGGATATCGGCGCACGGACCTTAGTGAATCCTGGCCGGACCCAAATCAGCGTCGGAGAACGCGCCGCTGGATCGCGACAGGACCGGGTAAGTAAATCTGCCCCAAAGTCAGGAAAAAAACATGGACCTGAGTTGGTCTGCAAAGCATCGGTCAGGTGGCAACACAACATACGATGTTCCTTTGGTTTCCTGCTGCTCTCCTGATCCAATCACAGGCCAATTTGGCAGTAAGTGGCTGCTTCCTGTGTTTTCATTTGCATTTTTTGGGCCCCCAAAATGTCTAATTTTAGTTTTTTAATGGTTTGACATTCAGTGTCCATATACAGTACCAAGCTACATGACAAAGTAAAGAAGCCCTTTATGTCTATTTTCCGTTCTGCAGTTTGAGGACCTGTGGAGGACCTGCAGTGGTCCTGGAAGGGCTCTTGTATACATGTGTGTTGAGAGCAGCAATACATCAATAAGGATTCATGACTAAAGCTCCCACTATTATATCTGTATGGATCAGTTTTGTGCCCCTTGGCCCCCTCGAAGACTTTGGCCCAGGGCAACTGCCCAAACCGCCCCATTATTATCCACTACTGGTAACTATGCAGAGTGTCCTGATCCAAAATGGAATTGAGGCTTATGTAGGCCCCTGCCAACAGGTGTTTTCTTAGACAGACCAAAGGCAGGAGTTAAAGGGAACCTGATCTGATTACAGTAACAAACCTCCCAGACTGGGAGGTAGTAAACATCACCCATTTACCTCCCCATTAAGGCACCTTAGTTACATAACCCTACCCGTAACATTAACCCCATCAACCATTATTAACTAAACATAACTAAGAAATGATGACACGAAACTTCCTGTTGGGCAGAAAAGGTCACAGCTATTTATTGCTGATAAACTCAATTATTATTATTTTAATATTCTCAGAATCAACCATAATCTCTGTTTATTTCTTTGGAAACCCGAAGCGGTTTGCTCATCCGGACTCCCGAACCAGCACTTCAACTTCCGGGCAAAATCCAGATCAATTCTCATTTTCCGTCAGCTGTGACTGGAGATGATCAATGAAAAAACGAAAACATCCAAACACAAAAACCAAGTAACAGTAGGGAGGGAGGGACAGCTTAAAGATGGCGCGGGGCAAGAGGAAGTGCAGGCCCAGTACCCGCCCTATAAAGGCTCGGCTATGGGAGGAGATAGGGGCAAATAACAATCGCTATTTAAAGAGGACCTGTCACTCATAATTGCGGCGATCTAACACTGCGGCGGAGTACAATGTAAACACCGGACCGCTCGCAAAGCTGTCCGATGTATTCATGATGGGGCGGGATTGTGGGCGGGTTTTGGGGCGGTGACTGCCGCATAACATGCAGCAGTCACCGCCAGCCTATGGAGCGAGCGGGACAGTCCGTGGAAGAGGCAGCGCTTCGCCCCCCTCCTCCTCATGAATACATCGGACCACTTTGCGAGCAGTCCGGCGTTTACATTGTACTCGGCCGCAGTGTTAGATAGCGTTATCGGAGGTATCACTGCGCATTTGTTTAAGCACTAGGAGCTGCTTACTTTAGTAACTTCTCCTAGTGCCGAAATTATGGGTGACAGGTCCTCTTTAAAGTGCAAATGCCCCTTGCAATTGGGGGCACCCTTCATCAGCGCCCACCCCTGTTGGTGTATAGAGGATCAGTGGTGACACCATTGTGCGCACCCTGTTACACCATAATACAGGCCTCTGGCTGCTTACAGTATTGTACATCCCCACTGATCCCCTTTATACTGACCCAGTGATGAGACGCTAGAGCACTAGTAGGAATTTATAGCTGTTTTAAAGCTAATTTGCCCCCCTGCACATTGCCTCTGACAACTGAGGCGGTGAAGCATATTTGCGGTTAGCATTGCCACCTCAAAAATACCAGCCGTACCATACCAGGGACACAAAAATAATAGAGTAGAAAACTAGTTTGTGGGGGAAAAACTCAGATCAATAAGATGGTAAAATAGGGGCAGCTTTCTGACCCCAATATTTTACATCCTGTGTTACTATTGATAACGTCCCCCATTGTGTATTTACCTCGCCTAGGCCTGTATTTGCCCATAGAAACCAATCACATTGCAGATTTCATTTCTTTCACTGCTCTGGATGAATAAAAGCCGAGCTCTGATTGGTTGCCAAGGGCAACTAAGAGGGTTTGGCTGAGGCCTATTGTGTATAGTGTGCACACTGCACATAACAAAGGCTTTTTTTTTTTTTTTAAATTAAACTTAATATAGAAACTCTCTTAGTAACCAATCATGGAGCAGCTTTTATTGCTTCTGGTGCTTCTGAGAAATAAAATCTGGGCTTCTATTGGATGTTATGGGCATTATCTCTCCAAATGTATGTTTTATATAATATGTGGGAGATTTATTCTCCCTCTCCTCCTGAGCACGGCGATCTTGTCTTCTTGCAGGAGTCAGACGTTTGGCGCAGGCATCGCAGTGTGTGACGCCATTGCACTCCATGTTCTATGGCAGAGTAGGGAGTGTGTTGTTCCCTCGCTCTGCCATAGTTTGTCTACTGGCTACTGCCCTTTTCTCTGAACAGGCTAGAGGCGGTTCATAAAAGACGGAGAGTTGGAGACGGACCCGGAAATATAGTGAGCTATTGCCCACAATTGGTGGGGGCCCCTTTAAGGGCAAAGTGGTGGGGGCCCTGTGAGGTGTACCCCAGGAACCCCCACATAATCTGGCCCTGCATACAGCAATCTATTTCCATATTGGTTTCTATAGGGTAATACATGCCCTATAGACAAGGAATTTTTTTGTCTTTTTAAAGGCAACCTACTCAAAAGGGATGTCTGTTCACAACAATTTATCCCCATACACAAGATAGGGAATAACTTGCTGATCGGTGGGGGTCCCAGTGGAGCAACTCCCATGAATTATGAGATTATGGGTCCCTTGTCCCCGAAATTAATAGAAAAGCTGTTGGCCCATGCGTAGTACTTGGCTACTTCTAGTGCCAGAGAAAGTAAATGGAGTCGCAAAGTGCATGTGCAAATGTTACCTTTATTAATTTGGGCATAGTGAACCTTGTTCACTTGTTCTGTGTGGAACTACCGCTGGGATCCCTAACAATGAGCAACTTAACCCCTACTCTGTGGATGGGGGCAAATTGGTTGTGACTGGAGAAACCCTTTAAGGCCGGGTTCACATAGTTTTGCACATGTGGCAGCCCACAAGACTTTCAGACAAAAATCCTATTGCCCAAATGGTCAGAAGTTATTAACTTCTTCAAAAGTTGCTATAACTCTGAGCACCTCTCACCCACCTCTGGACACCTCTCACCCACCTCTGGGCACCTCTCACCCACCTCTGGGTACCTCTCACCCACCTCTGGGTACCTATCACCCACCTCTGGGCACCTCTCACCCACCTATGGGCACCTCTCACCCACCTCTGGGTACCTCTCACCCACCTCTGGGCACCTATCACCCACCTCTGAGCACTTCTCACCTACCTCTGGGCACCTCTCACCCACCTCTGGGCACCTCTCACCCACCTCTGGGCACCTATCACCCACCTCTGAGCACTTCTCACCTACCTCTGGGCACCTCTCACCCACCTCTGGGTACCTATCACCCACCTCTGAGCACTTCTCACCTACCTCTGGGCACCTCTCACCCACCTCTGGGCACCTCTCACCCACCTCTGAGCACCTCTCACCCACCTCTGGGCACCTCTCACCCACCTCTGGGCACCACTCACCTACCTCTGGGCACCACTCACCTACCTCTGGGCACCACTCACCCACCTCTAGGCTTCTCTCACCCACCTCTAGGCTTCTATCACCCACCTCTAGGCTTCTCTCACCCACCTCTAGGCTTCTATCACCCACCTCTAGGCTTCTATCACCCACCTCTAGGCTTTTCTCACCCACCTCTAGGCTTCTATCACCCACCTCTAGGCTTCTCTCACCCACCTCTAGGCTTCTCTCACCCAGCTTTCCCATGATCCTATATTCCCCTTGAACAAAAATAAGACCCCACTCAATGGAATGATTGCTATTACATCCAGTACCAATGTTATTTTATGCCAACTCCATCGCTGCACTTCCTTCCCTCACCCACAGGTGACAGCACCGCCAACACGTCTACTTATAACATAGTGGGTGACATATTTGCAGGATATCTTTTTGCTGTCCCCAGTTGTTCCTCTAGAGGTTTAGACAGCTGCTGGTGAGTCAGGAAAGAGTTTTAGAAGGAGGGGGGTGTTGTGAAGACACAGCACATCCCTTAGAATACAATCCCCCGAGACTCCATGCAGAGGTCAGAGGTCACTCCAGGAGCAAAACAGGTGCAGAGGAAGACAAAAGGAATAGTAACACATTATGGGGGAATGTTCCAAGGTCAGAGTGTTTAGGAAAGTAGTTCCTGCAGTCTGTTTTCTGCAGTTTGTATTGTATTGCATTATATTGTGTTATAGTTGCAATATACTATGATATATACTGCTCAATGTGGCTTTTTGTGACTACATTATAAGGCACAAGTAGCAACTAAGCTTTAAAAGCCTAAAAAAAAGTCCCAGCAGGCCCTGCCCTTAATTCCTGCCCATAACTAACATCTTTACATTCTCTAACCCTAAGTTTTGGGCTTATGATAAAGCTTAGCCCCAGGGGCATAACTAGGGGAGACAGGGCCCCATAGTAGATTTCTGAATGGGGGCCCTTTCCCATTAACAAAAATCTACATATTTGTATACTCACACATGTGAGTTACAATCACACAAAGTATATACACAATGTATATACTTACAGTATTACATACACCCATGTATCATTTACACAGATATACAGCATATACACATCACATATACACATTACATATACAACAACATGCGGCAGGTCATTTTCCCCCTAAAATTTACAATTTCTACCGCATGTATGTATACACGTATACATACAATACCATATACAGTCATCCAGCATATACACACACATGCAGCAGGTCATTTTCCCCCTATAATTTGCCAGTTTTACCACATGTATGCATATATACAATGCCATATACAGACATCCAGCATATACACTCACATACAGTATATACACAGCACACTCACACACTTACTGCATATACACACCCATTACCCTAGTACCGGGGCCCCCTGACACTGCAGGTCTCAGAGCAGCTGCTATGGCCGCTACCACTGTAGTTATACCCCTGCTAAAGCCTGTGTATAGTGCCCTACTTTCTTTAATAGGAATATACTTACCAGTAGCCAATCAGCAACATCTTCCATACACCCATCACTTCCTGTGCCAGTATCGGCGCAGTTCTACACTGGTGAGAAGCTGGAAGTATGAGAGACATGAACGTACGTCGTGAATCTTTGATAGTTAGAGGTCTCAGAAGTGGGATGTCAGAGTGGAGAGAAAGGAGAACGGGCTTAGTGGAGGCCCAGAGATAGAAAACACCAAACAGGAGCCAAATTCACAGTCAAATCTTTATTCATTTTCCATAAAGATCCGACCATAGCAGCAAAACTGCAAAGGACTATGGGGTGGGAGCATAAGATGTATGCTGGTTTCCAGATGGAAGAGTCTACCTATGTAAGGAGTAGGGGCCAACAAATTACTTTTATGTATTAAAATGCAGTATATGGGCATTCAACTGACCCCCTACCCCTCCGTTAAATGGTGGCCTACCCACAGATTTGCTTTGGGATAGGTTTACTAATCTTTACCTAAGAGCATTAAAATGTGCTAGATTCGGTTCAGGCCTAGAATTTGCTAAATGGTTTCATCTTTCAGGTGTAAAATCAAAGGGGCAGATTTACTTACCCGGTCCTGTCACGATCCAGCGGCGCGTTCTCAGTGGAGGATTCGGGTCTTCCGACGACTCACTAAGGTCGTGCGCCCGATGTCCACCAGGTGTCGCTGCTGCGCTGAATTCCGTTGGAGTTCACTGGAGTTCACCAAGCCTGGGTGCAGATAAGCGCGTGTCAAGTGACATTTTTTTTTAAAAATACGGTGGTTTTTCCAAATCTGTCAGGTTTTCTTAAGGCCGCGCCCCCCGATTTCCGTCGTGTGCAACCCGGCGCCGATGCGACACAATCCGATCCCCTGCGCCAAAATCCCGGATCAATACAGGGAAAATCGGCGCAAATAGGAAATATTTGTGTAACCCGTTGGAAAAACGCAATTCGGGCCCTTAGTAAATGACCCCCAAAGGGTCAAAACATAAGCCACGCTCCTTTCCTGGCCACATCACAACCCCTTTAGCAGTTAACAAATGTCAGTAGATGAACCAGTTTCATGATGTCAATTGGGACAGAAGTAATTCTCCCAAATATGAAAACGTTCTCTTATGTTCTATGTTTGTGCCCCATTGCTGCCGTGTACTTTATCTGTGAGGGGAAAAAAATGGAACAGCAAATTAGTGAACTGATATAAAAGTTTGCTTGGAAAATGAACAAAAAACCTTCAGATCTTTAAAATAATAGCAAAACAGAAAAGACAATAATGTATCATTTAGAAATTCTAATATATTTAATCTCAAAGCATTTTATCAAATAAAAACGCAGTGATAATGGACCAGAATAAAAGAATTTAAACGAATTCACTTGCAGGGGATAATGTTGCATAGAGAGTACTACAAATCAGTCAGATAGAAATTCTAATACATTTAGGGGGATATTAATCATAGTTTTTTGGACAGTTTTTGATGTTTTTGTGTGCAAAAATCTGGTGCAGTTAGTTAATTTGGCGCATTTGTGCGTCATTTTCTGGCGTACGGCAAAGTCCGGCACTTAGTGGTTCTGAGTCCCTGCGCCTTATCTGACATAGTGAGCGGCTGAAATACAGATGTTTGCACCGGGATCTATCACTAATGTGCGCCTAAAAAGGCGCAAAATAGGCACAGAAAATGCACCTACTCTGAGCAGCTGCACTTCGAAAAAAAAAATCACTTTTCATTACTAAAAACATAAATTTTAGGTTCCAAAATGAAAAATTCCCTCTATGCAACATGGAAAATACTTCGGAGCAGTTTTATAATGTAAAATTTCCCCAGTAACGACTTCACCATTGTCTATGGCAGTGGTGGCGAAGCTATGGCACGGGTGCCAGAGGTGGCACTCAGAGCCCTTTCTGTGGGCACCCAGGCCTTCAGACCAACACAGAATTTGCCAGATAGGACTCAAGGCTTTCTCCTGTGGTCCAATACAGACCAGGACGTGCCATGCTCAGTGTTATTTTAAAGCAACATCCTTGGCTGCTACATCCATGGATTCCTGGAGCAGAAGGAATGATAAGGTGTGGATAGAGATGGATTGTCACTAGAGCTTCTGCTTTTTCCCTGATTCCATGTTCCCTTATTCTTCCTCTTCAGGGGACCCTGGAGAAAAGCTACAATCCAATTTTCTCCATCATCTTTCTATTGTATTGGTAAACTCAGGACGCCAATACGATTAGACCTGTGATACAAGTTACTGCTTAAATTGTCATGTTGGCACTTTGAGACATATATGTGGGTTTTGGTTGTAGCTTGGGCACTCCATCTCCAAAAGGTTCGCCATCACTGGGCTATGGGATCATCTCTGGGAGTGATTATTGTCTTATTGTACAGATCTGAGAATATTATCCGTCTCCATTTCATGTAAATTATAATAAAAAAGGAAAAGACTCATTTCTGCAACAATTATTATTTTTTCCATATCTGTAACTTTTAGTCCCTGCAGTTACATCACAATGTGGTCCGGACATTGTACAAGCTGAGACTTTACGTGCAAAGACGACGCCCTGAACTTTCTGTCACAATTTTTGATTCCTTTATTAGTGTCAAATGAGATTTACTTTGTAGGATAAAAATTTGAGGCAAATTTGGAGCAAAATTAGGCGCTAATGAATGGGACATGCGACAATTCCAAAACGCATTTACTAAGGCAGAACCAGATCCATCATAGATCACAAGCCAAAAAGAAGAACAAACCAAGTGCTAAAATAGGCGAACCTGAGACCCCCTATGATTAATGTCCCCCTTAGAGCCTAACAGTAACTGTAACCCTTTCTCAATTATGCTAATGTATCATTATCACTGAATGGGGTTGGTATAGACCCCATTACTGTCCCACTTTCTTACAATATGGTTATTTTATTTTGAAGCAGGTTTTTTTTTATACCTGGAAGTTTACTGACCATGCAAATTAGAAAACATATTTATCAAGGTCATATCATAAGCAGAAAATATGTTTTCTTTTTCCAGGCTGCGAAAATGACTGATCTCAGACCTCCTTGGGACTAACACTGACAGGTTCCTGCTACAGTGTGAATTAGAACACAGGGGGTGAGTAATTAGCTGGGTGTAATCAGACTATCCACCTGTTGCTTTGTTTGGGTAGATGGGGGTGGGGGGGCACAGGAAAGGGGTGGGGGGGCACAGGAAAGGGGTGGGGGGGGGGCGCTCTAGCACATGTGATAGTACTACAGTACAGTACAGAGATCTTTCCTGAGCTAATGATTTAGGATTTTTTAGTAAATGTTATACTTTAGGACACATCAAAGTCATGGCATAGAGTAAAATAAAAAATGCTAAATTTTGGTGGTTTTTGGGTGTAGAGGATCTGACAAGTCCAATAGGACAAGCCTCTTATCAAACTTGGGGCAGTGATTATTAGCCCCGTACAATCACATCTCTTCTGTAAGAGTCACCATTATCCTTAGATCATTTGATGGTCCCAGGTGGTGGAAAGCACAAGGTGTTGGTGAGGATCTGACTATTGCTTTCCAATATGATAAGGGCTCCAGGAAAGCTGGGTAGCTGTTTGCATGTGTAGCACTATAGAAACATTGTCAAGTGTAATAATCACCCAACTTTCTTGATTCTTTAGAGGCCTGTTATCCAGAGAGAAGGTTTCATGGGGATAATTGAAACATAATTAGGCTGAGTGAACCCCATTGGTAGACTACTATAGTCTAGATGATTGCCATAAGGGTTATACCCCCTTTATTGTAAAGGGGAAACACTTTATATATTTACTTTACTTTAAATAGTTTCTCCTACTTGGTGGCCCTCACGGCTTGCCCTCACCTCTGAACATGTGGGTGGCAGCCGAGGCTCAGCAGGCAGCACGGGGAGCGATGTTGCAGGGCATCCCGAGCATTAAGTGGCCGCACTCCTGTAACCAAATAACCCTACAAGCTGTTGGGAGCAGCTGGGGGCTGTAATAAATGTGACAATTAAGCAAATCTATTTACTGTGTGAAATAGGACACATGTAGCCAAGCAGAGATACCCAACACTGGGGAGAAGGGATACCCGGTGCTAGGGTGCAGGGAAACCTCATGCTAGGGTGCAGGGATTTCCAGCGTACGGTGTGCAGGGACAGCCAATGCTGGTGTGCAGGGATACCCAGTGCTAGGGGGCAGGGAAACCGCATGCTAGGGTGCAGGGATACTGAGCATTGGGGTGAAGGGATACCTGGTGCCAGGGCGCAGCAATACCCAATGCTGGGGTGCAGGAATACCCAATGCTGGGGTGCAGGAATACCCAATGCTGGGGTGCAGGAATACCCAATGCTGGGGTGCAGTAATACCCAATGCTGGGGTGCAGGGATACCAGCATAGGGAAGAGAGGCAATGAAAGCCAGTGCCAGGGTGTAGGGATATCCAGTGCGGAGGTGCAGCGATACTCAGTGCTGGGTGAGGATACTCAGTGCAGGGGTGCTGGGATACCAAGTGCTTGGGTAAAGGTATACTTTGTGCTGGGCTGCAAGAATATCTAGTGCAGTGGTGCAGGGATATTCAGCGCAGGAGTGCAGGAATCAGGGCCGGCTCCAGCACTGTGGCATACCTGTGCAAGTGCCCACATACATAGGGAGCGAGGGGGGCTTTATATAAAATAACCATTAGGGGGGCTGTTTGGATTGATAAACAAGGGAATATTTTAGGGACCAGGAGACTGTTTTAGCTTCAGTGAGTTCACTGCAAAGGGGTCCACTGTGGCTCTGTCACCCAGGGGCCTACAGAAACCTGGAGTTGACCCTGGCAGGGATACCCAGTACAGCGGTGCAGTGATACGCATTGCTAGGGTGCAGGGATACTCAGTTCTGGAGTGAAGGTATACTAAGTGCTTGGGTTCAGGTATGCTTTTACCCCTACTAGTCACAGTACGGATCACCTCTTCCCATGGCCATCTCATCCTGTCCCTTCTGTGCACTTTCCATCTCTTGCACACAAAGCAATAGGGTAGAACCTTATTTGTATCAAGCTTCCCGGAGATTTCCTGCTTTTAGTAACCTCATTGCTTCTTTTAATCCACAATCTATAGAAAGTGCTGTATATATTGTTACAGCATTTGTCTATACGGCTTAGACGGTTGAAGTTGTGGCCTATGGTGGGAAAGTTTCGGAGAATTCCAGGTATTACAAGTATGGCATCCTGTCAATTCCTCTGGAATATCTTGTTCACCTTCCCATCCTTTGAAGCTCGGCCTACACCAAAACTCCTATTGTCCCTGGATGGCAGCAAAGCTGGAATCTAACTTGTCGTAACAGTTGCTAATATTTCCACGAAGGAACGAAATGAGATATCCCGACCTGGATTATTGTAGTCCTGAAGTCCACGGCAGGAATGTCACCCCTCCATGGACAGACCCTGGGCCATGAAGGAGGAGGCCTCTATCCACCTGTCACCGAGACATCCAGTCGCTATCTACACAGAATTCACGATTCCTCATATTGTATATTGACCCTCAAAAGAACAAGCAGATGGTGGTGGGGTATGAACATGTGACAAGTCTGGGTCTTGAAATTGACTCAAGACCCACAAGTACCTTTGTACCGAGACTGGAGTTGGGAAAAATCCATTGACCTGGGCCTTGCAAGAGGTATAGGAGGGGGGAGGGGGGGGGGCAGGTCCATGGACATGTCCAAACAAATGGATCTGCTTCAGGGCCACAAAAACCTTCATGGGTCAAGAGGAGTAGGATCTATGGATATCAGAGGTCGGAAACGCATCACACACTACGTTATTATCTTTGAGAAGACATCTTGTATAAGCTTCTAGATACTCCTCGTTTTCTTGATGCCTAATATACTGGATGACCTCATCATCAACAATTTGTGAAGATCCAGAAGTATGACCAGATGATGATCCTCCTCTGCACAGCCTTGTAGTGGCCCTTACAGGCCCATTTACATCTGGTGCAGTTGTGTCCTGAGTGACTTAAATAGCAACAACGGAACCGACAGTACCTCCTTCTAGGGCAATGGTGGCGAACCTATGGCACGGGTGCCAGAGGCAGCACTCAGAGCCCTTTCTGTGGGCACCTCGGCCATCGCCCCAGCACACCAGACAGGACTCAAAGAATCTTCCTGCAGTTCCTAGCAACTTAAAAGATGCTGCTTACAGTCATATTTTGATAATTACTTCGCTACTTGGGACTGTAGAAAGAGGGAGAATTAAACAGGGTCGAATTATCTTTGGAGGACCTCCTGCTGGCCCCACGATTCTCTGTGTACAGAGGGGAATTGGAAAGAAGCTAAAATGATGAAAATTTTCCATCTTTCTACTATGTTGCTCAGGAGGCCAATATGATTGAAAGTTGTTGAACAGGGAGCAATAAGTTACTGCTTTCATTTTTGGTTGGCACCTCGCGATAATTAAGCGGGGTTTTGGGTTGCAGTTTGGGCACTCGGCTGCTAAAAGGTTCGCCATCACTGTTCTATGGTCTCACCAGAACCCTGGGAAGCTGCTATGGCTCCAGGTGCTGGAGATGGGGGAGAAATTTTAGGATCTTCTTCTTCCTCCTGATATTCATCCGCTAGTTCCGGAATATTTGAATCAGTCCTTTTTAATGAAAAAATTACTGCAAATTAGCAAAAAAACCCCAAGGCGTGCTCCATCTTTTCCTGTTTGTATGGCCCAGCCGTACGTCTCACTCACCTCTCCAACCAAACCTATACTACGCCTGGGTTCCAGCTTTGGCTTGGCATATGTTTACGTGAAAGCAGCCTAAGTTATATGGAACATGTGCATCTTTCACTGTCTGTATGATTATCAAAAATAATTGTGGCTCTCTCATCTGTGGATGCCCTCAGTGATGCCTTCTTCTAGGAGCTTCTATGGATGGTAACCAGAAGAGCATCACTGGTTACCCATGTCTAGTGGGAATTTAACACTGTTTTGAGAGCACTTGTGGTGGGCACTTTGTGGGCATCTTATACTTTCCATAACTGTCCCAGATATTTGGGTTTGTCAGTGTTGGGCCCCAAACTTAAAGGAAATCTACCAGCATGATAAATCAGGGACATTACTCATAGATCCAGGTACTGAGACTGTGGTATCTTCTAATATTTGTTATTCATCGCCTCCTTCCGTCTAACATCTACTTTTACAATTATGCTAATTAGCCTGAAGAGCTCTGGGGTTGTTACCAGAGCCCCTTTGTGGTGCAACTTTACAGGCTGTTACACTGTGCAGTAGCCCCCTTCTACTGCATGAGATGACATCAGAGGGCAGTGCTGAGGGAGCGAGTGGAGGGAGAGACAGTGTAAAAGTGAATTTACAGGACAGAGGAGCTCTGGGCCCTTCCGGTTCATTCGAATAATTTTAAAAGTTGATTTTAGATGGAAGGAGGCCAATACCACCGTCACAGTGCCTGGATTTATGGGAAAGTGTCTCTGGTTGCTGGATTTTGATGCTAGATTCCCTTTAAGGGCCCATAAGGTTCCAGGACTACACCCCCTCAGGTGGTGCCCCCCAGTGGTTGCTGTTCTGCTGTAAGTTGTATATCAATGAGGGGCCGTCTGGGGGAACTAATACTGGAGCTTTAAGAATATATCTTATTAGATTTATTAGGGCATCTATGGTTGATCACCACTTACTTGGACCCTCATGGAACCTATGGCTGGACTTATACATGACATTGGGTTATTTCAACTTCTATCAACCAGATTTCCCAGACTCATGGACTGCAAATTTATGTTAATATTTATTTTTAATTTAATTATTTAATTCTGTTTAGCTGCAGAACTTCATAACCTGAATTTTGGCAATTTTCCCCCTTTTTTGTTGGTTTTGGGTCAAAGCAATACCTATCCCTGCAGAATCCATGTTCTATATATGATGTAGAGTACACGGCTGATGGGGGGCCCTATGTGGGTGACCTTTCTCCCAGCCTGGAGGAATCCGGTGTAAGTCCATCCTGCCGGACAGTTGTTGTGCACTTCTCAGGCCAACGTTTAATTGTCAGGAAGTGATTGTGAGGTCGAGCAGATGCTCCCTCCTTCCACCTCAGCCCTGGCATCTTTGATCAGCTGTTCTGCACCTCTCTCGCTCTGTGTTTTACGCCCGCTGTAACCCATCCGCAGCCTTAAAGAACAAATCTGAGATGTGCTATAAATAACCCAATGTACAGGCCATTGCTTTAAATGGAGACGGATGAGGCTGCGCTGTTTACATGTAAAGAGGAAATGCTATTAATAAAGGCTGAGGAGGGCGAAGACAATCACTGTGATCGCCAGGGGTCCGGGTGTGAGGCCCATTCAATAATGCAAATGCTATAGGATGTGATAAAAAGCAACATATTCCCCCATATGAACTGGATATAGAGGTTAGGAAGCCCCATATACTCATGCAAACATAAGTACCCACATACATTCGAGACCTTATACATGCAACAAGTATAGTAATGGACTGAAAACAGAGACCACATCCAATAATGTATAAGGTCCCCTATACCTAACTACGAGACGGTAATTGCTGAATATTTTGTCATCTTGTCCCAAGTTGGACAATATCCAAAGAAAGTTAGGATCGGACATGTTGAATTTCAACATGACTGATCCTGTGTTCTAATGGAAGGTAAATTGACATGAGGTAAGTCACAGCTGGACCGAAGATGCTACAATAAGTGCTGAAAAAAACAGTAGTAAGTCTTAAATTTTGAGTTGCATTATCAAATATACCCATTCATCATACTTGTCTTATTTAGATATCCCATAAAGTCTTATCAATTCTATATCATTACTGCCACATAACAGCCCAAATATGCTTGAATATCTAATATGGCAAAGCTGCTGTATATACATGAGTACTTCAGTGTATAAGAGCTGCTGTATATATACTAGTACTATAGTGTATAAGAGTGGCTGTATATATACTAGTACTTCAGTGTATAAGAGAAGCTGTATATATACTAGTACTATAGTGTATAAGAGTGGCTGTATATATACTAGTACTTCAGTGTATAAGAGAAGCTGTATATATACTAGTACTATAGTGTATAAGAGCTGCTGTATATATACTAGTATATACCACCACCACCAGCCTGACCCGCTGATACAAGGCAGGATGGATCCATGCTTTCATGTTGTTGATGCCAAATTCTGACCCTACCATCCGAATGTCGCAGCAGAAATCGAGACTCATCAGACCAGGCAACGCTTTTCCAATCTTCTACTGTCCAATTTCGATGAGCTTGTGCAAATTGTAGCCTCAGTTTCCTGTTCTTAGCTGAAAGGAGTGGCACCCGGTGTGGTCTTCTGCTGCTGTAGCCCATCTGCCTCAAAGTTGGACGTACTGTGCGTTCAGAGATGCTCTTCTGCCTACCTTGGCTGTAACGGGTGGCGATTTGAGTCACTGTTGCCTTTCTATCAACTCGAACCAGTCTGCCCATTCTCCTCTGACCTCTGGCATCAACAAGGCATTTCCACCCACAGAACTGCCGCTCACTGGATGTTTTTTCTTTTTCGGTCCATTCTTTGTAAACCCTAGAGATGGTTGTGCGTGAAAATCCCAGTAGATCAGCAGTTTCTGAAATACTCAGACCAGCCCTTCTGGCACCAACAACCATGCCACGTTCAAAGGCATCAAATCCCCTTTCTTCCCCATACTGATGCTCGGTTTGAACTGCAGGAGATTGTCTTGACCATGTGATTGGCTGATTAGAAATTAAGTGTTAACGAGCAGTTGGACAGGTGTACCTAATAAAGTGGCCGGTGAGTGTACAGTGATTACTGGGGAGCTGTATATACTGATTGCTGGCGAAGCTGTATATAGTGGTTTCTGGGTAATCTGTATATAGTGATTGCTGGGGGAGCTGTATACAGTGATTGCTAGGAGCAGTATATAGTGGTTTCTGGAAAATGTATATAGTGATGTCTGGGGCTATATATAGTGAATACTGGGTGCTGTATATAGTGATTACTGGGGAGGCTGTATATAGTTATTGCTGGGGAGCTGTATAAATCGTTTGCTGTTCTCTGTCTGGACTACATCCAACCTTAATCCAGCCCTGATCAGTATAATGGTGTATAAGCCGTACTATGCTGAATGAGAGATGCTATACAGTATATATATCAGTATTATAGTGTTTAATATTTGCAGTGTATATGCCAGCCCTGTGCTGTATATTAGGGCTATAGTCTACAGTCATGGCCATAAGTTTTGAGAATGATACAAATGTTAATTTTACAAAGTCTACTGCATCAGGTTTTATAATGGCAATTTGCATTTACTCCAGAATGTTATAAAGAGGGATCAGCTTAACAGCAATTCATTGCAAAGTCAATATTTGCCTCGAAAAAGAACTTTTTCCCCCAAAACGCATTTCGACTTCATTGCAGGCGCCTTAAAAGGAGCAGCTGCCATGGGGTCAATGATGTCTCCAGTAACACAGGTGCGGGGGCTGATGAGGACAGGGCTGGAGATCAATCTGTCATGATTAAGTAAGAATCACACCACTGGACACTTTAACAGGAGGCTGGTGCTTGGCATCATTGTTTCTCTTCTGTTAACCATGGTTATCTCTAAAGAAACACGTGCAGTCATCATTGCACTGCACAAAACTGGCCTAACAGCGAAGAGTACCGCAGCTAGAAAGATTGCATCTCAGTCACCAATCTATCGCATCATCAAGGAATTCAAGGAGAGAGGATCCATTGTTACCAAAAAGGCTCCAGGGCGCCCAAGAAGGACCAGCAATCGCTAGGACCGTCTCTTACAAGTGTCTCAGCTTGGGGATGGTGCCCCCAGCAGTGCAGAGCTCAGGAATGGCAGCAGCAGGTGTGAGGCATCTGCACGCACTGTGACACTGCGGAGACTCTTGGAGCACGGCCTGGTGTCCAGGAGGGCAGCAAAGAAGCCATTTCTCTCCAGAAAACACATCAGGGACAGACGGATATTCTGCAGGAGGTACAGGGAGTGGACGCTGAGGACTGGGGGAAAGGCATTGTCTCTGATGAATCCTCTTTCCGATTGTTTGGAACATCTGGAGAACATCTTGTTGGGAGAAGACAAGGTGAGCGATACCACCAGTCTTGTCTCATGCCACCTGTAACGCATCCTGCAACTATTCATGTGTGGGGCGGCTTCTCAGCCAAGCAAATCGGTTCTCACAGCCTAAAAACACATCCATGAATAAAGAATGGGACCAGAATGTCCTCCAAGAGCAACTTCTCCCAACCGTCCAGGAGCAGATGGTGATCAGCAATGCCTTCTCCAGCATGATGGAGCACCTGCCATAAAGCAAAGGGGAGAACTAAATGGCTCAGGGAACAGAACATAGAGATTTTGGGTCCATGGCCTGGAAACTCCCCAGATCTTAATCCCATTGAGAACTTGTGGCCAATCATCAAGAGACGGGAGGACAAACAAAAACCAACAAATTGTGACAAAATGCAGCAGTGATTGTGCAGGAATGGACGGCTATCAGTCAGGATCTGGTGCAGGAGGTGAGTGAGAGCTGCCAGGGAGAATTGCAGAGGTCCTGAAGAAGAAGGAGAGGTCCTGCAGATACTGACTCGCTGCAGTAACTCCTCCTACCTGACAATAAAAGCTTCTGTTCCTCATAATATGATTGCACTTGTATCTCTGGATGTGATAAAAACATCTGACAAACCAGAGGGCAACAGATCATGTGACAATATAAGATTTGTGTCATTCCCAAAACTTCTGTCCATAACTGTGCTATACATTACTGATCCTAATGATGAATGGCAGTCGCTCCGCACACTTGTGGTCAGTATAAGACACAAAACCCCTTTGTGTTAGGTCTCATTGGTGACAGGTGTGGACAGTGGGTAAAGCAGCGCAGGGAATGGATGTCACTCACAAGTAACAATTGTATCTGCCGCACATGTGTCCCATTGTCCCGCCTGCTCCCAATTCTGCAGTAACTGATACAATAACGATTCTAAAACTGATTTCTTCTTAAGATTTTTTTCCCCTAAAAATACAGAAGTTACTTAAACACAGTAAAATGTCACCTGGATAACAACACTGTGCTCCTAAATAATATATACCCCTCTCAAGACAAACGACCACACTGTGCTCCTGATTATATATCATATCATATTTATATACACACTTAACGTCTTCCATTTTATTCCATGCTATCACGCAGCTTGTGTCTTAAAGGAAATCTACCATTAAAATAAAGCATAATAAACCAGAAGGTCATGAGGCAGAAGGGCTCTGGTGTGTGTTACCAGGGCCCTCCGTGCTGTAGCTGCAAACGCTGTTATACTTTCCCCTCTCTCTAACTGATGAAGTTTCAGCACATGATGAGAGGAGGAAGTGCTCCTGTAGGAAGCTTTAGCACAGAGGGGCTCCGGTAACACCACCAGAATCTTTGTAACTCATTAGCATAATTATAAAGGTTGATATAAGAAGGCCGTGGAGAAGGAATATAAGATGATTACCACAGTCACGGTGCCTATGTCGATGAGTAAGTGTAGATAGTAAGGGTAGATTTCTTTTAAAGCTGCAGCACTAAATGGGGAAGACTCTACTTTCCTCGCTGTATAATCAATTGTTCCGGTATCTGATAGACAGTGGTATAATTGATTATTAGAGTTGCTAGTAGCTTAGTCTTGATTGGTCTGTTGTGGCCGCTTCCAGTAATGAGATTGCTGCCGCTATGGGGCCCACGGTGTCAGGGGGCCCCATCATCTTACCTGACACTAAATAATTGAGGATGTGCCCCATTTTATACATATTGTACACACATGTATACGATGTATACTTGGTGTATACATGTGTGTATCTGTGATGTATATATGCAATATGTGTATATGGTGTATGGTGTGTATATACTGTATGTGTGTATGTATGCTGTATATAGCACTGTATGTGATGTGTATATGATATATGTGCATGTGGTGCATGCTGTGTATATACTGTATATGTGTATATATGTTGTAAGTCTGTATATGGCACTATATGTGTGTATATGTAATGTGTGTATGCTGTATGCGTATATGGTGTATGGTGTGTATATACTGTATGTGTGTATATATGTTGTAAGTGTATATAGAACTATATGTGTGTATATGTGATGTGTGTATATGCTGTATGCCTATATGGTGTACGGTGTGTATATACTGTATGTGTGTATGTATTCTGTATATGGCACTGCATGTGATGTGTATATGTGTGTGTATCTGTGATGTGTATATGCTGTATATGTGTGTGTATCTGTGATGTGTATATGATATATGTGCATGTGGTGCATGCTGTGTATATACTGTATGTGTGTACATATGTTGTAAGTCTGTATATGACACTGTATGTGTGTATATGTGATGTGTATATGCTATGTGTGTATATAAGTGTGCGTATAAGTGTGTGTGTATGAGTGAAGAACTGTATGTGTGTATATAAGTGTGCGTATAAGTGTGTGTGTATGAGTGAAGAACTGTATGTGTGTATATAAGTGTGCGTATAAGTGTGTGTGTATGAGTGAAGACCTGTATGTTTATGTATATCAATATTGAAATGTGTGTATATAAGAGTAATATGTAATTTTTAAGGAGCCCCATTCAGATGTCTCCTATGGGGCCCTGCCTCTCCTTGTTATGTCCTTGCTTGTGCCCATTAATGTAATTACCCTGGTGCCCTACATGTGTAAAGGCCCCTTGCTTCATATCTATGGCTATTTAATGGGCACATCTATCACTGGGGGTCTCGCCTATTATAACCTAAACACACACCTCAGTACATACATGTCACATACTGGACCTTATGTTTACAGCCTATGTAAGGAGACATCCTGGCAGAAGGTGGTGGCCCTGATGTGGCACCTTAAAGGGACCGTTCCAGCCCCGGGCACTAGTCCATCATCAACCAATGACCTATAGTAAGTCCCTGCATCAATGTAACTTTTCAACAGTATATTTGATGTAATTTCTTCCAGGTTTGAGAGATTTTTTGCAAGGTCCGGGCTGATGTGTGACTCAGTGGAGTCTTGTGACTCAGGGTGCCGGGGTGCGAGCTCTACACCTGTTCCCGGCAGCTGGCAGCCGAGTTGTTGTGCTTGTCACAGTGTATGGTGAATGTGGTTACAATCGTTTGTACAGGACATGTCACGGCGTCTTCACCTGCTCACACGGAGGACAACTGGACACATAACAAAACCCCTTTGGTACTACCCAAACAATAGTCCAGTGCTCTACAGGGGCCGGGGGTCAAGACCTGCACATCTTCTAGACCCTTTATTCACAGTAAGCAGTTGTGATCGAGAGTCAAGTGTTTATTTTTACTGTAGCACCCCCACAGGACAAACAGAGAATGACACCAGCCTAGTTACTATCAATGGGCTGCCCATGGAGGTCTCACATTACCCACTCATAGAGATCTCCTTTAAATCCATGCAGGTCATATTAGTCGTCGTTAGATATGTGATTCTGGAAATGGAAATAAATATAACCATTCATCCTGATAAACCAGGGACATTACTCATAGCTCCAGGCACCGGGACTGTGATATCTACTTATATTTGTTATCCATGGCCTCCTTCCTTCTAAAATCAACTTTAATAATTATGCTAATGTGCATGAAGGTGTTACCAGAGCCCCTATGTGCTGCAGCTTTAGAGGCTGTTATACTGTCTCCCTCTACATTCTGTAACTGTGGGAGGGGGGGGGGGGGGGAGTGCTCCTCCACATCGATTATACTGCAACCATTCTGCCATGGCTTCTCACAATGAGGATTCTAAAACTGCTCCGTTCTGAAGGTTTCTTTCCCCTAAAAATACAACAGTCACTTCAACACAGTATAATGTCACTTTGATAACAACACTGTGCTCCTAAATAATATATACTCCTCACAACACAAATGGCCACACTGTGCCCCTGATTATATAAATTGTTAGATATACTGACCTTCTTCCATTTTATTCTATGATATCATGCAGCTTGTGTCTTAAAGGAAATCTACCATCAAAATCCATCATGATAAACCAGGGACACTTATAGATCCAGGCAGCGTAACAGTGGAAATCTTCTTATATTTGTTATCCATGGTCTCCTTCCTTCCTAATCAATTTTAAAATACTAATCAGCCAGAAGGTCTCGGAGGGATGTTACCAGAGCCCCTTTGTAGTGTTGCTTCACAGGCTGTTACACTGTCTCACCCTCCCCTGCACCATCAGCACTTTCCCCCTGCCTTATGGAATCTCACTGCAGCAGAAGTTTCAGCACACATTGGAAGGGGGAAGTGCTGCTGCACAGTGTAAAAACCTGTGAATCTACAGCATGAAGGGGTTTTGGTAACACCTCCCAGAGCCCTTCTGGCTCATTAACATAATTTTAGAAGTTGATTTTAGAAGGAAGGAGACCATGGTAAGTGTCCCTGGTTTATCATGTTTGAGTTTGATGGTAGATTTCCTTTGAAGGGACACTGTCACCATATTTGACCCCATTAAACTACCATACACCTAATTTAGGGGATGAAACGTCCTTCTTGAATTCCTTCTTTTTTTGTGAAATCTCACCCAATTACCTGTAATTAAAAAATCTCCTCCAATAGCTATATGACAATGAGCAGAGAAGAGTCACTTTGTGCCTGAGATGAGTCAATTGTAGAGGCTGGAGTAGCAGCTTTACTTTAGGTGTCTACATCTTTGGCTCTGTAGCACCTAGAAGCCTGCTGCGGGTGTCATGTTAAAGTTGGATCTTTTAGAATTGTGATGGTTCTATAAGCTACAGAATTGGAGATCCAGGCAGCTAAATATCCCATGTACATGAGTTCCCGTATTAGTAGTTGTTGTGTTTTTCTATCTCTTTAGAGTTTTATATTCCAGTATTATATGATCGGTGCATTTCTCTCCATCGCTCTGATCCCTCGTTAGTTTCGGGCGCGGAGGGTGTGAGTGCAGCACTTTTTGTGGTGGTGACCAGGCGGAGGTCATGTGAGGTGAGAGCGTCACCACCGCCACAGCGATCACATTACAGGGATTACCATGTGACAAGACATGTGCCGCGGTCCGGAGGGGCCTGACACCAGATCTGACAAGCCCTCCAAGACAATTATACCAACAAAAATGACTCCAAAATCCAAAAGTGATCACCACTCTCTATTATGTCATAAAATGAACACAAAAGAACACATCCACATTACATATGTAGATACATTTGTTACCAATAAAAAAAAATTAAAAATTAAAAAAACTGTCCTCCTGCATATTATAGGTATGCAACAAAATGGTGCGCCCCTGCCACCTAGTGGTCACAATACATAATGGCAGTTATTAAAGTGACAGTCAAGTTTTTCTTCAACATCATTTCTAATCTTTGCTGAATTTCTTCTACTGTTCACTGCAGGAACTTATGGATATTATGCCAGAGCCCCCATAAGAGGCCGTAGTGTGTAGTAATGTCCACTTTACTGAAAAAACAAAACTATCCCGCAAAAGTGTCCCCAAATCTGAGCTAACCGGCATCAATGCCCCAATTATTGAGCCAGTAAGTTCCCTAAAATATGGTCAGACCCGTCTGTGGCAGCTTTTCCATTACACAGTCTACAGGGCACTGGTTACAGAAGCAGCACACAACAGACCCCCGAAAGGGAGCTACCCAGCAACCGTCCGTACTCCCTTCATCCTGCAGCAGTGCCCTAATTATTGTACCTGCCTGCAGCAGTGCCCCCATAACAAAGCTATCCTGCAGCAGTGCCCCCATAACAAAGCTATCCTGCAGCAGTGCCCCCATAACAAAGCAATCCTGCAGCAGCGCCCCATGACATAATGATCCTGCAGCAGTGCCCCCATAACAAAGCTATCCTTCCGGCGATTCATGAAGGTCCTGCGCCCGATGTCCACCAGGTGTCGCTGCTGCGCCGAGTTGCGTCGGAGTTCACTGATCTCTTCCTGGTGCATGTGAGTATGGCCCGTGCGACCAATTTTTTGTTTTAAATGCGGCGGTTTTTCTGAATCTGTCGGGTTTTCGTTCAGCCACTCCCCCCGATTTCCGTCGCGTGCACGCCGGCGCCAATGCACCACAATCCGATCGCATGCGCCAAAAACCCGGGGCAATTCATGGAAAATCGGCGCAAATCGGAAATATTCAGGTAACACGACGGGAAAATGTGAATCGGGTCCTTAGTAAATGACCCCCAGTGAGTCTGGAGCCGTGCCCTCATAATGCAGTGAGTCTCCAGCAGTGCCCCCATAATGCAGTGAGCCTGCAGCAGTGCCCCCATAATGCAGTGAGTTTGCAGCAGTGCCCCCATAATGCAGTGAGCCTGCAGCAGTGCCCCCATAACACAATGATCCTGCAGCATTGCCCCCATAACTCAGATTATGTGAATAAACATCCAGTGTTAGAGTTATCACCTCTGTAATCTGCGTGCTCAGTAATCCCCGGCAGCCTGTGAATGTGTAATGACCCCGCAGGACAGAAGCGTCACACAGGATTGTTTCCTTGTTCAGATCTGACCAGAAAGGTTTGGGTCAATGATTAAGCTCTGGCTGCAGGTATGAACATAAAGCTCCCAGTGTTAGGAACGCACGACCCAGGAGCCAACACTGCCACCAGGAGAAGACCACTCCAAGACGCCCAACGCTAGGAGCTTCTGCACTGTAGGATGGCGTCTCCTGCACCCTAAATCCTGTAAGTATATGACGTTATATTATCCCAGTCTACAGGTACTACAACCATTCAGGGGAGGTGAGTCCTCCTATGAGGGGCAAGGTATCGCTCCATCAGTCTGGAGTGTGAAGAACACTGAGCTCCTATCATGGAGACCTCCTAGACTTAGGTATCAGTAATGTACGTTGAGCTGAAGCCAACTTCTTCCACTTGTAGGACTGAAACCACCAAGTTAGTTGCCTTACCGTATCTGAGAACTCAAGCTTGTGAGTACAGTTCCCCTATTTACCACTTACATCTTAGTGCGTCTCAGTCTTTCTGCCATCTTTGGTCTCAGGGCGACCAAAGTGATCTTTGGTCAACAATGGGAGTCCTGGAGAAAGTCTCTTATTGTGACCTTGGACCTGGATAAGCAGATGAAAAATAGATGGGAAGGTTGCTAGGTGCAGAATGTAAAGTTTTGGGCATTAAGAACACAAGACTTGAACCCCTGTGAGACAACATTCAGCTATTTTGTGATTCGGTAAGTATAATAATAATGATAATCATTATAATGCCATACAGTCTCCTAATAATACTGCAACTCCACGCTGGCTGGATGGGTCACACTGATGTATATAACCAGCACCAACTGTACTGTCATGTACTGCCGAAATACATGATACCAGTCATCCGAGATGCGTCAGCCATGAGGCGAGTTGAGAATCTTGCCTCAGGCGGCGCCACCTGGGGCAAGATGGGCGGCAGCATCAGTGGAGCAGTCATCTGCTACAAAGTTGAATATGACACTTAAAAATAGTGTTTCTTCACACCAGATGTCAGCATGGAGAACCCATGTGCTAAAAAAATAACCTGAAATATTACTATTGGATGGGGTGGGAGCGGGTGCCGTTCTAGAGCTCACCTCAGGCAGCACAGAGTTAAGTTTCACCCCTGCCAGTAATACACATATATACAGTCAATGGCTGATCTTCATATAGGAGGTATGTGCGGGTGCCCGGGCCCTATATGAAGTTTCCGCCATGAGTCTTAAAAAAAAAGAAATCATCTTCTGCTCTTCCGGTCCGGGCGCGGTGTGACCCAGCGGTGTGACCTTATAGTGATGCGCCCTGCCCGAAAGAGGAGAAGACGAAACCGCGGGGCCGGGGAGAAGAAGCCGGAAGCTGAGTATAGATATTTATCTTTCAAGAGGGCCCTGCTGTGGACACAATATTAAAAGGGGGCTTCTAGGGTGGACATTTCATTAAAGGGGGCATCTGCTGTGGATATTTCTGTCAAGGGGCATCTGCTGTGGACATTTCTGTAAAGGGGCCTCTTCTGTGGACATTTCTGTAAAGGGGGGCATCTGCTGTGGATATTTCTGTAAAGGGGGGCATCTGCTGTGGATATTTCTGTAAAGGGGGCATCTGCTGTGGATATTTCTGTAAAGGGGGGCATCTGCTGTGGACATTTCTGTAAAGGGGGGCATCTGCTGTGGATATTTCTGTAAAGGGGGGCATCTGCTGTGGATATTTCTGTAAAGGGGGCATCTGCTGTGGATATTTCTGTAAAGGGGGGCATCTGCTGTGGATATTTCTGTAAAGGGGGCACCTGCTGTGGACATTTCTGTAAAGGGGGGCATCTGCTGTGGATATTTCTGTAAAGGGGGCATCTGCTGTGGATATTTCTGTAAAGGGGGCATCTGCTGTGGATATTTCTGTAAAGGGGGGCATCTGCTGTGGACATTTCAGTAATGAGGTGTGGCTGCTGCTGGACACGTTATTAGAGTTGCGGCTGCATTCCCTACCCCAGGGCCTATACTGCAGTCAATAATTTTTCCCAGTTTTCTTCTTGTGGAAAAATTAGGAGCCTCGGCTCATACACAAGTATTTACAGTATGGGGAGGGAGGGGGGAGTTCAGCTGCAGAGCACAGAGGCCGGGGGGCAGCCAGGGGCAGCGCTCACATCTCCTGCACTGTCTGGGGATCTCGTGTGGACGGCAGTCGGGGTGGAGGGTTTCATGTAGTTGGGGAATGTGATCGGCTTTCCTAGATACATGGTTATAAGAGAACGTGAGAAGTTCATTGTTAAATTACTCTTATGAACAGCACAAGATTAAGGAAATAGAGTTTTTAGAGGGTATAGAGTATATAGAGGGTATAGAGTATATAGAGGGTATAGAGGATATAGAGTACGGACGCTGGGGGGCCCTAGTCATGTAAACAGCCCGGGGCCCATGGGACAATTAATCCGCCACTGTATACAGTACATATACCGCCATATACTGCCTAAATAATACTTCTATAGAGTGTACACCATACATGTAAATACAAAGATCCAGAGACATCCACCCTCAGGTATAATGCTCTTGTGTTTTTGTCTACTTACATCTACCACCAGGATGAAGGATTGTAAACCAAGTACACTGATATCCTGGTGTGTGCCTCCCCTGGTAGGGTCCACTCTTCTTTAAGCTTCTTATTCCCTGTTTTAAAAAAAAAAAAGTTTTACAAGTCGCTTTAGGCTCTATAGATGTTAATCTCATTCTCATAATTCTTAAAGCCTTTTTTCTTAAAAAACAAGGGAATCAGAAGCCCCAGCTCCTCCCTCATGCTTCTAGAGATCTGACATCAGTGGGAGAAGAAGGAGTTGTATAGGAGCACAGAGGTGATAGCTGAGGAGTCTGCAGCACAGACAAGTCACATGTTGTTTTTTTGAAATGCATCCAAACCAAAGCCCAACCCCTGGGACTACACAGAGGATTCTGTCTGGGTGCAAGGTAACTTATAACACATAATTATATTGTAATGCAAATGCTTAGAGAAAGCATAGAGGCAGATGTGCACTGCAGCTGTAATGGGCTGCTACAACTTTTCTTTAGTGAAAATGAGGTCCCTGATGACAGGTTCCCTTTATAGAAAAGCAGATCCTGCCAGAGGGGGCACACACCAGTATGTCAGTGTGCGTGGTGTACAATAATTCATCCTTATGGTAGATATCCTTTAAGGTGTCAGAAAACTTTCACAGTTCTTGTAAAACTACATGTCCCAGCAGAGTTCTGAGAGCTGACGAGCATGCTGGGAGTTGTAGTTTCATAGTAGCTGGAGTGCTAACAGTTGCTGACACCTGGATTAGTTTGTCCCTTCCCCCATGATATTTCTTGGTGCTGGATTGTAACCACAATTTTCATGTACAGAAATATTTTGTTGGTTTTGTTTTGTTTGTTTTTTTATTAATTTGATCATTAAGGTGATAAAAGAGAAAAAATGAAGGATCTCCAGAAATTCCCCCTGAAACCAGCGCTGATTTATATGCAGCTGCTATTTGCTCTTGGTAAGTAATATTGATGACTGAGGTGGATGATGGAACATGGAGCCCTGCAGGGGAAATATACAAAAATATCCAACAATAAACCCAGGATGTACCTAAACCTGTTATACATAGAGATAGATAGATAGATAGATAGATAGATAGATAGATAGAAAGATAGATAGATAGATAGATATGAGATAGATAGATAGATAGATAGATAGATAGATAGATAGGAGATAGACAGATAGATAGATAGATAGATAGATAGATAGATAGATAGATAGATAGAAAGATAGATAGATAGATAGATAGATAGATAGATAGATAGGAGATAGACAGATAGATAGATAGATAGATAGATAGATAGATAGATAGATAGAAAGATAGATAGATAGATAGATATGAGATAGATAGATAGATAGATAGATAGGAGATAGACAGATAGATAGATAGATAGATAGATAGATAGATAGATAGATAGATAGAAGATAGATAGATAGATAGATAGATAGAAGATAGATAGATAGATAGATAGAAGATAGATAGATAGATATGAGAGAGAGAGATAGATAGATAGATAGATAGATAGATAGATATGAGATAGATAGATAGATAGATAGATAGATATGAGAGAGAGATAGATAGATAGATAGATAGATAGATAGATAGATAGATAGATAGATAGATAGATATGAGATAGATAGATAGATAGATAGATAGATATGAGATAGATAGATAGATAGATAGATAGATAGATATGAGATAGATAGATAGATATGAGATAGATAGATAGATAGATAGATAGATATGAGATAGATAGATAGATAGATAGATAGATAGATAGATAGATAGATATGAGATAGATAGATATGAGATAGATAGATAGATATGAGATAGATAGATGGTGTCTTCCACTTTGAAAGATGCCAAAACATCATTTGGAGTTTCCACCTCTAGATAATTCGATAGTGAGGCTGAAAGATAAATAGGAGAGATAGATTGATAGATAAAGTTCTTACAATAGAAGCATCCTCTACCCTCACCTACTATCACTCTTCCCCTGTAGCTCCTCGGGGCGGGTCTTTGGCTTCTCTTTGCCAGTCTGTCACTCCTCTTGGCCACATTTAGAAATTTTTGCACCATATAATCTAATATTATCAATAAATATATATTTTACCTTTTTTTATTATGTTTCCTTTAAGCTGATGGTATGAGCTACACAGCATATCCACTGGTGGGCAGCACGGCCGGGGGCACATTAATTACCATCCTATTTAATGGTAAGATGGGGGTTCTAGGTAATAATGGGGATTGTATTCATTATGTGCAGTAGCCACAGGTGGAACTGACTGGTGGACACCAATAGCAAATTGGGACAATTGTTGTTTATCAGCTGCACCTGCAACAGTATTCTCTATAGGGAACCAGTCAGCAGGTACAGTACAGTATGAGAAGAACTTTTTTGTATGTTGTAAGTAGCATAAGTACAGTAAAAATTTGCATTTATATTCTATTTTAGCTTTTTTAGAGGCAATGAGGGTGTGTCCTCACACTGCTGTGCTCTGATCTCTCTTCTTGAATACTATAGCAAATAGACAGACTGACTATGACTTTGCCAGGTGAAAACTACTGAAATTATTCATATTATTATTTAATATATCAACTGAAGCTCTTTTTTTTTATAGATAAAAGTTTTACAACTTTCTAATATACTGTTTGTAAAGTGTAATTTCCTATGTACTTTTACATGACTGCTTGTTGCCAGTGAATAGAACAAAATAACAAAGTACTATGGCTGTATAGGAGCAGCTGCTAAAATTTCGCCCCTCCTGCTGTCTCCACCCACAGTAGAAAGAGTACAGGGAAAAAACGCTACAATGTTACACAGTGTCCATAGTATTTGGACTATAGTAAAGGAAAGGGGCGTCACAACAGGAAGTCAGTGAGAAACGGATAGAACCAATAATTACAGAGCAGGAAGTGATGTCAGAGAAGGGGGTGTTTAAGCACCTCTCCTTACATACCATAGATGCTGCAATGTATCTTATCTGCATTTATTTTTATATCTGAATAAGTTTCACTCACCAGATGAGAGGACCCATCTTCAATAATTCCATTTGCTATGATGATGGTTGTTGGGTAATCACATCTAGGTCTAAACCCTTGATCCAAAAGGGTCCATCCCACAGAAAAAGATGCCTAAATAATGAGACCTTATAGTTTTTAACGCAGCATGTTCCTCTCTTCTAACAACCAGACAGCGCTATGGACAACCAGCAACTGGCCTGTTATGGAAAAGGACCCTACATTGAGGTGCACATGACAAGTCCACCGAAGCCTCCAGTCATATGTGACCTTCTCCTGACTTACACACCTGCAATCCAATGTAGAACAAGGTATGGATCATGTAATATGTGACAATACATACAAGCTCATCAGAGAGGAGAACTTTGTGTAGACCAGAAAGTGCAGAAAGGAAGAAGCAAAGGAACCTTGGAAACCAGGTCATCGGGGATTCGTGTTTTCCCGACGTGTTACCCAAATATTTCCGATTTGCGCCCATTTTCCCTGAATTGCCCTGGGTTTTTGGCGCACGCAATCGGATTGTGGCGCATCGGCGCCGGCGTGCACGCGGCGGAAATCGGGGGGGCGTGGCCGAATGAAAACCCGACAGATTCAGAAAAACCGCCGCATTAAAAACAAAAAAGTGACGCTGGACTCGTGCTTACCTGCACCAGGAATAGGATTGTGAACTCAGGCGTGCCTCGGCGGACTTCAGCGCAGCAGCGACACCTGGTGGACGTCGGAGGAACTACCTTAGTGAATCGCCGGAACACCCGAATCCACCGCAGAGAACGAGCCGCTGGATCGTGAATGGACCGGATAAGTAAATCTGCCCCATTGTGTTAAGTCTAAAGAGTAAAGAAAACTGAGGTTAGATGTTGGCATCAAATAGATCCTTGACTTCTATAAAGACCAGATATCCGACTAAAGGTTAGTATCATAGCAGAAAAGAAGCGGGAATGGTTTCCTCGTGGACCTAAAATATCAACCTCCATAATGGAAGAAAGGTCCAAAGGTGTGGAAAATATTCAGTTGATGTGTATAACTCACTTTAAAAAAAAATGATTACTATCTATGACCTTAGGTGTCTTCTGACAAAGTGCTCAATAGGTTATGGTTAGACATAGCCTCCACCACCACCACAAGAGGCTTACATGGGAAACATGTGTGGTCTACATTATTTAGGACAATCATTGGTAATGACAAGTTAGAAATCCAAAAGATCCATGACTTCAGTGAAGAGTAGATAGAGTCATGTTAGAGGAAGTCCTGAGAAGGTCACAACATGACCACAATGAGATAATGTGTCACGTACAGTAGGGGATGGATCTTGTCTGTGCTATTTTTGATGCATGGTTGGACAACTAGTCAGGAGATGTTGGCATCAAATAGAGAACTTTGAAAAAAGAAAGAGTCTTGGCACCACATCCTCAACGAGGGCAGACAGTGTATGAGGGCAGCTAGATACTAGAAGCAGAGAGATTGGCTTGGATGTTGCCTATTCAGAGATGTCGTGGTGTCACAGTCCTATTGTAGGCCTTATCCACACCCGTCAGGGCCAGCAGGGTGACATAGTAATAGGGTTCCCCATGGGCATTGTTAGTGTAGGAGACAGGTCCCAGCTGATGGTGAGTGGTTAGCATCACTCAGATAGCATGAAGGAGTCCAGTTGACTAGCTGGAATGAAGTATTAGAGATGAGTACCTAAGCCCTGGACCATGGTCTGCTTGGCTGGTTCACTCCGAGGAGCCAGGTCAGCTCAGCCGCATGTGCAGCACAATTTAGGACAGTCTCTAGAATCAATTCAAATCAGAATGAAATAACAAAGACCCTGTCATAAGACAATGACTGAGATTCCCCCGAATGAATCATAATTTTTTAAGGCTCTAGGTACCAGGTTACTATCCCAAGAACAACCTGCATTACCTCAGGGTAAGATACATTAATAGTAACAAACACACACTCTGGCAGCTGAACGGAATACCTATATGCATAGTGCAGACAGATGTAGCCATTTCTAGCACTAGGTGATGCTATTGTTACACAATACTACACAACGGGGGTCATTTACTAAGGGTCCGATTCGCGTTTTCCCGACGTGTTACCCGAATATTTCCGGTTTGCGCCGATTTTCCCTGCATTGCCCCGGGATTTTGCCGCACGCGATCAGATTGTGGTGCATCGGCCTTGGCATGCACGCAACGGAAATCGGGGGCGTGGCCGAATGAAAACCCGACGGATTCGGAAAAAACGCTGCATAAAAAAAAAAAGTGTCGCGGAGCTTGCACTTACCTTCACTAGGAATAGGCCGGTGAACTTGAGTGCATTCCGGGGAACTTCAGCGCAGCAGCGCCACCTGGTGGACATCGGAGGAACTGCCTTAATGAATCCCGGCCGGACCCGAATCCACTGCAGAGAACGCGCCGCTGGATCGCGAATGGACCGGGTAAGTAAATCTGCCCCAATGTGGCCTGGATAAAGACATTTCGAAGTAATTTGCACCTAGAAAAGCTGGTTGTGCTACTAAGACAGCTGGATCCCTGAGATACAGAGCCCCATAAGGTGATCAGTCCTACCGAGTCCACTCCAGCGAGAATATTGGCCTCCAGGATATTGATCTGCCTGATGTCCACCATGGTTAGGAGAATTTGACTTGGCAAAGTGTTTATAGGAACCTAAGGGTTAGTGATGTAGCAGATTAGGGACTTCTTAGTGATATCTTAGAGATGAAACCTTAATCCCATTCAATGTTTCTGGCAGACCAGTGAGAGAACATGAAGATCCTTATGAGTTGCAGGTCCTCTTAGATGGAAAACCAGTCCGACAAACAACGGTGATCACGTATAAGGTACGACAGAGGATTCCAGGCTATGGATCAATATCATGATATCTCTAGGAGGATAAAGTATGTGAATTTGCTTGTTTTTAGCACAATGATTGATAAGTGTAACTATCCATGTCTGAGTCATAAGCAATTTCGACAACAATTTTTCATTGGTAAAAAATACCCCTTTGTCATCCGGGTTTGGTTTTCAGGCTTTTGTATCAATTATCAGAGTATTAACAAGAGCAAAGTTTTGAAGTCTCGTTACATAGTCAGAGTCGGGGACATAGCGGTAGGTCAGGGCAGGCAGCACAGGATCAGAGTCAATAATGGAACCGGGGTCACAACAGGAACTCACAGAGGAAACACAGGACATCAGGGAAAAGCTTTCTCAATGGCTATAAGGCACAAAGATCCAGAGGGGTGTGCAGGAAAAGGCTAGTTTATGAGGAATCCCGGGAATAGCCAGCACCAATCAATGGTGCGCTGGCCCATTAAATCTTTGGGAGCCGGTATGCGCACGCCTTAAAAGGCAAGTACGCATGCGCCTGACCGCAGGACCGGGAACAGGAGTGTGAACAGGTGAGTTGGAGCCACAGGGCACAAGGGCACGGAAAGGGGCATGGATGACCCGTGACCCTTGACAGGGGGCAGTATTATAGTAGTTATATTCCTGTACATAGGAGCAGTATTATAGTAGTTATATTCTTGTACATAGGGGGCAGTATTATAGTAGTTATATTCTTGTACATAGGGGGCAGTATTATAGTAGTTATATTCTTGTACATAGGGGCAGTATTATAGTAGTTATATTCTTGTACATAGGGGGCAGTATTATAGTAGTTATATTCTTGTACATAGGGGGCAGTATTATAGTAGTTATATTCTTGTACATAGGGGGCAGTATTATAGTAGTTATATTCCTGTACATAGGGGCAGTATTATAGTAGTTATATTCCTGTACATAGGGGGCAGTATTATAGTAGTTATATTCTTGTACATAGGAGGCAGTATTATAGTAGTTATATTCTTGTACATAGGGGGCAGTATTATAGTAGTTATATTCTTGTACATAGGGGGCAGTATTATAGTAGTTATATTCCTGTACATAGGGGGCAGTATTATAGTAGTTATATTCCTGTACATAGGGGGCGGTATTATAGTAGTTATATTCTTGTACATAGGGGGCAGTATTATAGTAGTTATATTCCTGTACATAGGGGGCAGTATTATAGTAGTTATATTCTTGTACATAGGGGGCAGTATTATAGTAGTTATATTATTGTACATAGGGGGCAGTATTATAGTAGTTATATTCTTGTACATAGGGGGCAGTATTATAGTAGTTATATTCCTGTACATAGGGGGCAGTATTATAGTAGTTATATTCCTGTACATAGGGGGCAGTATTATAGTAGTTATATTCTTGTACATAGGGGCAGTATTATAGTAGTTATATTCTTGTACATAGGGGGCAGTATTATAGTAGTTATATTCTTGTACACAGGGGGCAGTATTATTGTAGTTATATTCCTGTACATAGGGGGCAGTATTATAGCAGTTATATTCCTGTACATAGAGGGCAGTATTATAGTAGTTATATTCCTGTACATAGGAGGCAGTATTATAGTAGTTATATTCTTGTACATAGGAGGCAGTATCATAGTAGTTATATTCTTGTACACAGGGGGCAGTATTATAGTAGTTATATTCCTGTACATAGGGGGCAGTATTATAGTAGTTATATTCTTGTACACAGGGGGCAGTATTATAGTAGTTATATTCCTGTACATAGGGGGCAGTATTATAGTAGTTATATTCCTGTACATAGGGGGTAGTATTATAGTAGTTATATCCTTGTACATAGGGGGTAGTATTATAGTAGTTATATTCTTGTACATAGGGGGCAGTATTATAGTAGTTATATTCTTGTACATAGGGGCAGTATTATAGTAGTTATATTCCTGTACATAGGGGGCAGTATTATAGTAGTTATATTCTTGTACATAGGGGGCATTATTATAGTAGTTATATTCCTGTACATAGGGGGTAGTATTATAGTAGTTATATTCCTGTACATAGGGGGCAGTATTATAGTAGTTATATTCTTGTACATAGGGGGCAGTATTATAGTAGTTATATTCTTGTACATAGGGGCAGTATTATAGTAGTTATATTCCTGTACATAGGGGGCAGTATTATAGTAGTTATATTCCTGTACATAGGAGGCAGTATTATAGTAGTTATATTCTTGTACATAGGGGGCATTATTATAGTAGTTATATTCCTGTACATAGGGGGCAGTATTATAGTAGTTATATTCCTGTACATAGGGGGCAGTATTATAGTACGGTAGTTATATTTTTGTACAGTAGAGCAGTATTTTAGTTAGAACCATACGTGTATAGTATTTTACATTTGACATTTTAATGTATTATGGACACAAACAGCGAGTGGAGTTGCCCTTTAAGGGCTCACCTCAGTAGCCGCAGTTCCCCATGTGTTACTATTACAATAATGGAGGAACTCTCAGAAGAAGTGCGTCTCGAGTAATTAAAGTCCTTGAGTCTCTCCTAGTGTTAGCAGATTGCCATCCATCCGCTATACGGCGGGGCTTGTAGCAGCAGCGACGCTTCCAGCCTAAACAACATTAGAGTCACTTTTGTTTAATGTGAAAAGTATTTGCATGCCATAAAGATCTTCTCAGAGCTCTGATTAAATATCGCCAGGGAATAAAGTTAATGAGTCACATTCCAGACTAGAAAGAGCACAATGTGCGGCTTTGTCTCGGCGCGCGGCTCCTGCCAGCAGTTTGCACTTTGCTGTAGGCAGTGACAAGTTTAAACAGCTCACAGAAAAGTTTACCTGTCAGCTGGTGGTCACCGTTATCTCCCCGGTGCCCCCCCTCCTCCCGGATCCACTGACCTCCCCTCCTGCAGGATTAGCAGCAATCTGCAGGATTTCGGGGACGTCTCTCGCTTTCCCGAGTTGAAAAACTCTGCGGATGAAACGGTTTATGTCACAGAAAAAAAATAAAAATTTACCGAAAAAGACGTCACTTTAGAAGCAACTTGAAAAACTTGTACAAAAATAAAAAAATTTTCACATTGTAAAGTTTCTTTACATTTCCGGATGAATCTTTGGTGTAACCTGCGGCTGTAGAGAAGCTCCCGAGCAGTGATGGATAATACAGGGGCTTACAGAGAGATCCTGGGGGGGTCTCTGTTAGGTAAAGGGTCATAGGTAATCTGTCAGCAGGGTTGGACCTTGTTGGGTATTGTCCATGGACAGATGTTAAATCAGACTTTTGTGTGTGTTGTTAGTAGCAGCAGGACTGTGAAATACAGATTTGTCTTCCAAAATTGTAGCTTCTCCAAGTGCATTGGGGATGTGTCCTCACACTGCTGTGCTCTGTGCTCTCTGCAACCAGTGTTAGGAATTGTCACAGGAGAGACATGTAGCAGACTTTTGTGTATGTTGTTAGTAGCAGCAGACCTGTGATATACAGATTTGTATTCCAAAATTGTAGCTTCTTCAAGTGCACTGGGGGCATATCCTCACACCGCTTTGCTCTCTGCTCTATGCAGCCAGTTATGTTGTTATGTTTTCTTCCTTGGACAGATGTGTAAATATATCTTTATGTATGTTGTTATTAGCAGCAGGATTGTGAAATATGGATTTTTTTCCAGCACTGTAGCTTCTCCGAGTGCATTGGGGATGTATCCAGCACTGCTGTGCTCTGTGCTCTCTGCTACCAGTGTTAGGAGAGACATGTAATCCTACCTATTTGTATGTGTATATATCAGGACTGTGAAATATGGATTTATATTCCCGTTCTGTAGTTTCATCAAGTGCACTAGGGGTGTGTCCCCACACTGCAATGCTCGGTGCTCTCTGCAGCACATGTTAGGTATAGTTCCCAGGAGAGGTGTGTAGCCATACATTTGTATATGTTATTAGTAGCAGCAGGATTGTAGATTTATTTCCAGCACTGTTGCTTCTCCAAGTGCACTACGGTGCTCTGTGCTCTTTGTGGCCAGTATTGTTCCATACCTTTGTATATGTTGTTAGTAGCAGCAGGAGTGTGAAATATAAATTTATATTACTGGTTTGTAGCATCTCAGTGTTTCCTCACACTACTGTGCTCTGAGCCCTCTGCATTAACCTGCTCCCCAGCTGTTCACATTTGCTGTGTGTTGAGGTTGTAGCATGCTTGTGGTTCAATAAAACTACTGTCCAACTTAGCATAGGGGTAGGATAGTGCAGGAGTTCAGAGAAATTAGAGCGCAGCAGTGTGAGGACACGCTTTCAATGCATTAGGAGAGATTATATATATATATATAAATCCATATTTCACAGTCCTGCTGCTACTGATACACCGAGGTCTGATTATACATCTCGCCAGGGTAAATACCTGACTCTATCTTCAGTCTACATGGTCACACCTGGTTGTTACACCTGATGGTTAAAGGACATCTACCACCAGGATGAAGGTTTGTAAACCAAGCACGCTGACATACTGGTGTGTGTCCCCTCTGGTAGGATCTGCTCTTTTCTTACCTTTTTATCCGCTGGTTTTCGGAAAAAAAAAACATGCTTTAAAAATTATGCAAATTAGCCCCTTAGGCTCAACGTAGAGCCCCTTAGGCTCATTTGCATCATTTTTGAAGTCTTTTTTCCTAAGAAACACACCAGTATGTCAGTGTGCTTGGTTTACAATCCTTCATCTTAGTGGTAGATGGCCTTTAAATAATAGAAGGATAATCCTGGTGGAGTCATGTAGGAGCACATTGAGCTGAGGTACCTCAGGCTGTGCTGCATTTACAATCCGTTAACATTGTGTTTACATTGCACTTATGTAAACACAATGTAAATTAAAAACAAATGTACAAGTGGTGCAAAAGGACAAATAAATTGACTTACTCTGCATTTTGTCCTGATTCCTCTGTTGCAGATGCTGGGAGCTACAGCTTATCTATGCAGGGGGTCGCCACTAGGAATTTCGGGGCCCCTGACTGACAAATTTTGTGGCCCCTCCTTCCCTTGGCACATTAGTTCCCCATCTTATGTTTGCGATGTGTCGTAGTGTTAGTAGATGCTTATGATCTCCGGTCCTGGGCTGTAATAAGATTGTGGCCTCCCCAATGGTCTGGAGGTTTTTGTAAATGATCTGACGTTCGGTGCGTAAACTTTCTAATTACTTTACTATTTTTCTCCTTTGATAACGTAGTACTCAGCGGCCGAGACTCCGGAGATCCATGATATCAGCCCGTCATCTGGAGTCCCTGGTAAGTTTTACCACATTATCATCCCCCACCTATTTATAGCGGTATATATATCCACAGTTGTTTTTTTCCTCCTAGGGGGCGCTATTGAGCTATCTGGCAGGATCATGACCAGCATCTACGAGGACTACGACTTTCATGCTGAGTTTATTGAAGGGTATGTGCTGTGTTATAGGGAGAGGTAACCTGAATGGGGACCGTCAACCGAGAAATTAACAAAATGCCATATTTATATATATAATATATATATTGTTGTTTTGCTACAGTCCTATAAAGATGACTTCTGACCAGGACGGATGGATCTCAGTTTGCACTCTGGTGGACAAGATCTCTGGGAGCATGTAAGTTAATCACTGGACTCATCGAGTCATCACTAGACCTGCAGACAGGAGACCCGCCATGTGCTATGTGCTATATTTGGCACATATTGATAGACATAATACACACTATTCCATAATCCACCATATTGGGTTATCCTTAGCCCAATATTATAGGCCAAAAGTTTAATGTTTTGTAAGCCACTCCCTTTTTCTCTGAGCCACTCCCCTTCCATTAAGCCCCTCCTTTTCTTTATGTCTATAAGTCCCTCCCTTTATCCAGAGACTTTTTAGAAGAAGGTTAACAGTCGCTTGATGAACTGACTTTGGTGGGACCAACTTACCATCTAGGTAGGATCCCTCTGTCCTGACAGGAGATGTTTGGAGAAACTTGATTTTTTTTAAAGGATTGGACTTGTTGCATTTGGATCGGAAGCAAATCATTGCCAGAGGTGTGTGTGTGTATTAGGGCGAAGGTAGAACTGCTTGAATAGCTGACAGCTACCTCAAGTGTATAGTCACATTTACTGTAGACTAATCCAATACAGAAATGAAGGTCTTCACCTCAAGCTCTGACACAACTAAGGAGAACCTGTCACCAGGTTTTACCCCACTAGACTATTAGCCTGAGGTGTAACTAGGAGAGGCAGGGCCCTTTTATCAGACATGTAAATGGGGCCCACTAGTAGGGAGGCACCACCCTCGGGCGGCACCCCCTGCTAGATGACAGGGGCGGCATTTTAGGGCCTGGCAAGGAGACCGCCCACTCCCCCCCCTGGGCCAGTTTCATCTAGTTTTCGCCACGATTCGCACTCATATATACGTTTATACACTTACACAGATCTGTTCCAGGAGCTGCTGAGCGCATGCGGGGAAGTACACGGCAGGAATTAGAGATGAGAGATCCCTAGTCCTGTCATTCTGCGGTCTCATCTGTCTCCCCCGAAATTTCTCATCTGCGCTGCCGATTCATGCGGTGTACTGTGGAACATGTGCACTGTTATAAACATATTGTAGTGCACATCATCCATTCTTCAATGTATCACATTAGATGTCGGGCCCCTGACATTGTGGACCCCATAGCAACTGCTATGGCTGCTAACCCTGTAGCTACACCCCTGCTACTAGCCCTCTCATGTAGGGTTTAAAATGCCCTTTCTAGAATTCCCTCTATTATAGCAAATTACACCAGTTTACCCCAAAGTCAGCCAAATATGACTATTCTCACCTCATTTTTCAACAAGATGAGTCCAGTTGAGTGACTGAAGGAGGGGGGTTCATTTCAGAAACCTATATCTTCAGTTCTATATTGTCTAAAATCATGGTTTTATGTTATATTGCGGATACAGGTCTCATCTTTCAGACATGATGGTTCAGTGAGCTACAGAACCAGAGACCCAGGCAGCTAAAGAGATAGTTGAAATAGCTGTAGATAAAGATCCAGTCCCCACATACAGTATTTTGTAGCTCCCTGTTATGTCCAGTTCTATAACTCACAGAACCAACGCCTGATGTTATATGAAAGTTGAAACTCTTATCTTTAATATGACATCAAGAGAAGTGCAGGTTTCTAGGTGCTACAGAACCACAAATAGGGGCATCAGAAATGCCCCCCCCCCCCAACAATTACTGAACTTGACGAATCTCATGTGAAAATGAAGTGAGATGAGTCATATTTGTCCGACTTTGGGGACATTTTATACCCTGCCTGAGGGGGTTAGAAGTTTAGTGGGGTAAAACCTGGTGACATGTTTCCTCTAAGCTCCAAATCACCTGCCTAGATATTTTATCTTCTTGTTGTCACCACTAGGGGGAGCTGAGAATCTCAATGTATACTTATTTACACAAAGTATGTACTCCACATACTGATTATATCTGCCATGGTCTCTCTTCATAGATACCCCATACATGTAAAGGATGACATTGGAAGACTCTGTTGCAAGGCAGAGGGCAGTTACATTGGTAAGTGGGTGCGAGTAAGTGCGATTGTCACACATTTTAATACGAATTCTCTCAAATAAGCTCAGTTCAAATCTGTAATACCAGGCACAGTCTGTAAATAAGAGTGGCACTGTTTTCACCTTGAATAATGGGGATTTCTCTCCATACAGGTTCACAGAACATTACACTGTCTGTATTCAACAAAGGAAAGTATGTCCATCTGTTCATTTGTCTGTTATTAAAGGAAACCTACCTTTATGAATTATGAAGCAAACATACCTTGAGAATGCTGCAGCTACACTAATGCAGGGTCATATCTTGGTTAATCCCTGAGTTGATTGATTTTGCTGAAAAAACAATTATAACATTCAGGACCTTGGGAAAGCTGGGTCAGGCTGGCTGCCTAGATCAACACATTAGGCACTGAGCTTGTAATTACAAATGGAGGTTAGACAAGCATGACTAATCAACCTGAGCTGGATCACTCATACACAGCAGCTAAGGGATGGTGCAGCAATTGATTATTCTGCCTTCAGGCACAACCCAGGGATTACATCATCCTCTCCTGCAGTGAATAACTAATGTGCTAGAAGAAGCACTGAAACAGCCATAGAAGTGACAGAGCTTCATTATCATAATGTTATATCTGTTTTATCAGCAAAACCACTCAGCACAGGGATTAACCAAGATATGATCCTGCATCAGTGTAGCTACAGCATCATCCAGGTATGTTTGCTTCATAATGCATCAAATCAAATGGTAGTATATGAGAATGAGCTGCAATACCAGCCACAGCCACATCCATAAGTGGCGCTTTTTTTTTCCTGAATTCCCACCATAAGACATGGCTCTGATGGTCTGCGCTTCATCTTCAACAATATAATGAAATGCAATGTATGATGAGGATATATTATAAAAATGGAAGAATAATTGTTTTTCGGGATGCAGTGAAGATCACATGACATAGTCAGTTTTTTATCACTTGGATAGGTCTATAGTGAGCAAAGACGCCTGGAGCATCAGCGCCAAGCAAGAACTATTCCTCTATCAAACATTTCCAGGTATAATGACCAGAGCATAGACCCCTGTATCATGCCATGGAGGGCTTCTTCTCTGGTGGAGATGTAACCATCTACAGTCACTTTCTGTTACTTCCGGTAGAGGTCCGCTCCATATATCCAAATGTAGGAGGTATAGGCGGAGGAACGGACATCACCATCCGAGGAGACTTTTTTATGGATCCTGTTACTGTCACCATTTCAGGTAGGTGTGGTGGAGCAAAGATCATCACTAGAAGGGGGAGACAGTGTAACAGCCTGTGAAGCTAAAGTGCTGAGGGGCTCTGTTAACACCTCAGAGCACTTATAGCTCATTAGCATAATGATTGTCTTCATTTAAAATACAGGAAACCCTTGTAAGATAAGATCAGTTTCACCACAAGTCATAATCTGTACAACTGCCCCTCCTGGACCTCGCCTGAGCCCCATCTATCCAGGTATGTATCCCGTATACAACACTATACATTTAAAATCCTCTAATTACTGAAATTGTTGTGGGCCATACATAGCAAAGACAAGGAATCCTCCTCCAGTTGGAGGATAATATGGGGAGGGGGTTATGTCCGAACCATAAATTAGTAGCAGACACCAATATATGTATAGGGGCGCTGAGGAAGATGAAGCACCTAGAATCGTGTTCCTATGGTGGCTCAAAGACCCCCTATTTCACATAAGTCGACAGAATTTAAAACAGTAGGCGGGTCTGACTACAGAGTTTTGAGTCTTGTATACAAAAACTAGACTCCGCCCACTTTAAGGGCAAGTCCACATGGTGTAAAAATTTTCTGATGCATATACAACTTAACCTGCAGTCTAATCTAACGACTAATATGAGGTATGGGGACAATTTAACGAGGTCTTTCTCCAGATCAGAGAGCAATAAAACAAAACTGCAGCATAGAGCATGGAGGAATTTCAGACTTTGACATTTCGAGTACTTGCCTTTATCATTGCTGGTTTTCTGTTGTGTTCATGAGGATATTCTCTCTCTCTCCCTGCAGGTAACAGGGGATTACTCTATGAGATGTGGGTTGGATCACAAGCTACAACCCAGGAACGCTCTGTGGTCCTCAGTGCTAGCTCCCCGCCCGATATCTCTCTGGCTCCTGGACAGTCTTTTAGGTATAAAAAATGCTAAGCAAATGGTAAAATTTCTAAATTTAGATGGTCCCATTTGTTTTCAGGCAACTGGACTTGTGCTGAGAACTTCATACTGATCAGTGATCGCTCTATTCTTGATCACTGTTACTTACCAACAGTGCCACTACAGGAGAAAAGTAGCATTACAGGCCACGGTGAAAGAAACAGGCGAAATGTAGCGATTTAATGGATGGATCCCCCAGAAAAGATTTGCCACTGATCCTATAGACCAGTGGTTCTCAACCTGTGGGTCGCGACCCCGGTGGGGGTTGAACGACCATAACACAGGGGTCACCTAAAGCCATCGGAGCCGCGATTTTATTGCATTTTTTGGCACGAATACAATATTCTTGTACATGGTTTGGGGTCACCGCAACATGAGGAACCGTATTGCGGGGTCACAGCATTAGAAAGGTTGAGAACCACTGCTATAGACCCATATTAGGTGGATCTGGATCAGAGGACTTCTCTCTGTGAGATCCATTTGCTCTTATAATTGCCAACGCATCGAAGAAGGACCCCGGGAGGAATGTGAATTTAGAAGTTGTAAAGTCACTATACAGTAGTGGATTATAATAAAGACATATAATATTTGTGTGGTATCTGGGAGATCATGCCTTCAAGGGGGGGCCTTGACTACATAAACCCCCCACCAAATTTTATACTGAGAAGGGCCTTCACCCATTAAATCCACATATGCATGTTCTTATTCTAAACACGCATGTACACAAGAGCCATTTCAGGACCTTTGAAGGTCCTCCTAAGGTCCTGAAATCGCAGTCAGAAGGGACACATCCTCCATTCCCCACCAAGTTTGATTCTAGGACCTTATGTAGGAAGTGACTTCCGTATTTGTAGGGGCTATAGTATTCTTACAGCCCAGAGCCCATGGTGGTCTAATCCACCCCTGCCACTGTCATCCACAGCGACCTCTACATAATTGGGACTACTCCTTGTATCATAAGGGCCACTCCCTCCTCCTCATCAACCGGATTGGTCTACCATTATCAAGACCACCCCCGTTAGTCAATAGGACCACCTACTTTGTTCACAACCGATTCGGTCTGAAACTATGTTGCACCCATTGTCCTGGAAATTGTTATATTACCCCCTGTTCTATTCCTCTAAAAGGCAGATTTTTAGGATTTATTTTGCACACTTTTTCATTTCCCTCACCAATCTCCCTTCCTAAAGGATGAAACGATTTGATTGGTGCCTAAACATTTTAGGTTTGTGCCGAATTTACAAACCAAGGAATAGATTTGCTTATCTCTACTTGGTGAAACAACCCATAGATACTCCAAATCTTCCCATAATCCCGGAGTTAGGATATTTCCCCATCTATATGGGTCACGTATCAAGACTGTTTTTTTTTAAGCCACACTTGATGCCCCCCCCCTATAACTGGTACAACGCACATCTAATGTATGATGTGGCACAAGCCTTGGCCTTGGTTGGCCCTATGCCCCTCTACTACAGTCGAGGGCAGGTGTAAATTTTAGTCATCATTATGTCACTATTTAGATGGAGGCAACGGTGTGCAAGCCTTGAGGCGAGTTGAGCCTTTTGCTTCGGGCAGCACCACCTGCTGTAACGTAGGGGGCAGCATCAGGGGTGCAATCAACTGCTATAAAGCAGGTTCTGATACTTAAAAATAGTGTCTCATCAGACCCATTGTAAATACGGGTGTAAGACAGTGCATGGAGAACTGACCTACTAAAAAAAACGGATATGAGACGCCATTTTATAGCTTGCCTCAGATTTGCCCCTGGTTGGAGGTCCCAACTTTTCTCAGCTCATGGCATGGCTCTCTTTTTGAAAGTGGAGAGGGAATTTTAAAAAAAAACAAACCCTCCATTTGCACAAAAAATTGCAAGACAGTGCAAAGACACCACACGCTACAATAAAATACCGCACTGGTGTATAACTTGTTAGAAAATGTTTCCCAATGGATGTCTACTATTCTGTGCTCATGTATTATAATGTATACACAGAGCAAGGCTAAGCGGATTCTTTGTATCTCCCGAAACCAACAACTTCACCTTCTGGATACAATCCGACAACATTGCTCAGCTCTTCATAAGCCAATCACAAGACCCAGAAGATAAGGTAAGTTGCCAATAAGCCCCGGGCACAATGACAGTATAGCCGTAGTTACATTGTACATGCATGTGGGCCAAGTTCAGCCATGACATTGGAAAGGACAAAAAACATTTTTGGAGTTGTCCCCTATTACTGCTGTGACAAGCTCCTGAGCTCAGCTATTACACAGAATCACTGCTCTTACAGTATAGAAAGAACCAAGTCCTGAATTGAAGTAATGTCTTATGTGCACAGTAGCCAGCAGAATAGTGAGTGCAGCTCACTATAAAATAGTATACAATAGTGACATGTGCTGTGTTATGGACAATAGGTGGAGATTGCCTCAATACCACATGGCATCACCACATGGACTGACCACTGGGAACTGGACTGGGATGTAGAGTGGAAGCAAAAGTCTCCGAAAATAGAACTTATTGGAGGTAAAAAGTATTACATTGAAATGTTACAACATGGAGCAGGACCGGATGCCAGCATGAAGATTGGAGTACAGCTCCACAATACATGGTTGACTCCAGAGGTCGTGAATTCATACCAAAGAGAGAAGCATCAGATTGTGGCTCAGTCATCCTGGGTTCCTGATGTTCAGGTAAGAGTCCGAATGTTCAGGTCCCTTATATACACAATGGGGCTCATTTACTAAGGGCCCTGCGGACCGCACTTTAGTCGGACATCCCGACGATTTCAATTTTGCGCTGCTGCGACAGGGATTTAAAAGGGTTTTTTGGCACAAGCGATCGGATTTGGGCACAATCGCGCCGGCTTTCATGCGACAGAAATCGGACGATCCGACAGATTTGGACAAACCGCGGGATTTAACTTCAAAATTGTGTTGCAAGCCAAGCACTTACATGCACCGGGAAGAAGATGGTGAACTCCGGTGGACCTGAGCGGGGAAGCGACACATGCAGGATATCGGCCGCACAATCTAAGTGAATCGCGGCACAGGGCATTCCAAATGGACAATGCACTTTCGGGATAAGTAAATGTGCCCCAATAACTACGATAATACAATCGAGTAGATTAAATCTGCCACCTCTGACTTTGCTTTGTTCTATAGAATTTGACTTTCCGTGGCTTAGGAGAGGTCCAGTTCTGTTGGGGAAACACATCGGGTAAAGCCATATATACAAACAGCACCACTGAGCAGGTGAGTGCATCCATCCATCTTTCCATTCCATCTTGTCCTGAGAACTTCCATCCTCACCTTCCGTTCTTTGTCTGGTAGATACATGCCGCCATAGAGGACATGTTGTCAGTGCACTGTGACTCCGACCTCTCCCCTGAGGATATATTCCTGCACAATGGCTTCGAAGAAGGTGAGTCATGAAAGGGTTGGATGTAACCTACCGGCCCCATGATCAACCGGCCCATCGGGAATATTCCCGGTGGGATTTGTGCCCAGTTTTGTAACTAGATCTTTGCTTACTTTCAAGGAAGATGAACATTCCATATGCAATATTAAAGAGGAACCTACATGTGAAAGTATAGTGTTCCCAATGAGCTAGTTACATGTGATAATAGACAAATCATGTATCTATTCACTAACAGCAAGAAGAGATCATGAAGAAGAAGATAAAACACAAACTATACAAGAAGAAATGAAAATAGATTGTATATGTATCAGTGTAATAAAGCTGTAAAGTTGGATGTACAATAACAAGATCAGGAATATTTTCATTGTGGATTCCGCATAGAGAATTCTGGTTATTGTCATATTGGTTGTCTCTCAAATGTATTAGGATCTAATAAAATAAAAATGTAATATCATGCCAAAGAAAACCCCACCTAGGAGGCTTATACTTACTAAATATAATGTTATTTTGCTGTACTTTAGGGATGAATATGACTAACACACAAGGAGAGCGCTCCTCATGGGCGGAGCCTTATTGTGGGAGGCACAGTGTCTTCATGCCTAAGTATATAATGAAAAGTTATCAAGCTATGCAAGGCAGTTTTGATTTAAACATTTACCACTATGTAAGTATACACCTATCTACTCAGGGGTGGGGTTTAACTTGGGGGTGGGGACAACTTTTACTACCCTTCTGGTGCATTGCCTAATCTGTACAAAAAAGTATAATTTTGTATAATGCAGTGACCTTTACAATAATAAATTAGTGGTCTGGCTTACTTAAAGGAAATCTGTTGTCAGGAATCTACTTACTGAGCAGATCTAGACTGTAGATTCCCCAAATATGCCTAATCCCAAAACAGCTTTTACTACTACTAATACGCCCAGGGCATAGAGTAGCCTCTTTAGAGCCAACACCCCCTCGCTATGGCCTCGGGAGGCACTGCACCTGTGCAGGCTGTGACATATCTCTGCAAAGGCTTAACCACGGGAGCTTACAGAGGCTATGCCACACCCTAAAGTAGCCTCTTGAGCTAATTTGCATATACATGAAATAAATGAAGTTAAAACAGATAGGCTATGTATACAAAAATAGTAAAAATCTATATAGGGATAAGGCATATTTGCGGAATCTACCATCTGAATCTACTAATCCAGTAGAGTTTCCTTAAATGACGACTCTAGGAGTGCACTAGTGTTATACTTAGTCAGTTCCTCAGGGGAGGAGCTTTTCTTTTAATGTGAATGGAGATGATGTCATGATTTAACTCTAGAGCAAAATAACTAGTCCTGACTAGATAGAGGGTTTCTGACATCTGGCAGTGATCTAACTGGGTTATTCTTAACAATCTTAAAGGGGTGTTCCGGGAATATGAACTTCTGATACAAAAACCCATAATACTATAAATACAACAAAACTCAATGTCATTAATTACAAAATGGTTAAATAGTTTGCTTTTATGATTCACAAAATGTAATGGGCTTTCTAAAGTAGGTGGATTTATCTCCAAGATGGCCGCCATCTACAACTACAGCTCCCATGATCCCTCAGTTCTCCTCTGCTTCTCCCTCTTATCCTCTGCTCCCAGTGATGATGTAACAGACTGTCCTGCTCTGTTACCATAGTAATGATGTGTAACTGCCATCACTGCACATTATATCACTGAGATGACGTCTCACGGCAACACCGGCCATACTGGATGCACTGCAACCAACCAACTACAGCCAAACATAGTGATGGTCACATGACCTGCCCAGGCAGGTGCAGGACATGTGATGTGGACATGTGACCAGCAGCCACCAGCAGATGAAAGGGCCATTTTAATTCTTTTTCATTTGAATCATTTTAATTCTTCATTACCGTGAATGTCCACCGCATTTTTCTGCTAAGTGGTGCAAAATTGTAAATAACTAATTACATATTAGCTTCTATTTTAAGGACCTATTTGAGTATGAATTATGTTTATTCCTGGAACACCCCTTTAAGTTTTAAAACCCCTTAAAATTCGCCACCCTCACCTTTAATATGGGCCTGGTAACCATTTGCCACATCCATGTGGTGACAATGGGCATTTTTAGGGACCACTGAATCCACCCTCTTGACTCATCTCTTGCAGGTATGCTTCGCCTATAAGGGATATTTGCGCGACTACTTCTTGGTCTCGTTGATGTACAATGACCGTTTCCTGGAGCCGGTGACAAAAAATGTTACGTGTCGATGGAAATTTGATGAAAGCAACAGAGAAACGTAAGAAAATATAACTCTACTTTATTCACCCGGACTCAAAATGGGAAACAGAGCTTCAAGGGATTCCGATGACCACAGCTGTGCGGATCAAGGATCCTGGGGAATCTGGGTCCGAAGCTACAGGTCAATGCCAACAATTACAAAGTTATCATTATTATTTTAGCATATGATATGCAAATTATGCTTTCTAGTGTTAGGTAGGTGGTGCCAGGCTACCTGCCCCAGCCCATTACCACCCACCGGGCAGTTCCTAGCATGAGAGGGTGGGTGCTTAGTGTCTAACACCTGTAGGGCACCAGTGATATAGATATTTGTGCTGTATCATACCTATCATTTATATCCATACTATGCAGTCAGATGGTTGTCCAGCCCCCATATGGACCACATACACAGAAGATCAAAATTAGAGAACAATACACAATTTCCATAATGTTAGGGTCATTGTGTAGTCCTATGTGAAAATATCATAACATGAGCATGAAGCAGTGTTATAAGCTCAAGTAATAAATATAATATATAAAGCTGAGTGTATGTGTATGTGTGTGTGTGTATGTATGTATGTATGTGTGTATATATGTACGTGTGTGTGTGTATGTATGCGTGTGTATATATGTACGTGTGTGTGTATGTATGTATGTGTGTATATGTGTATGTATGCATGTGTGTGTATATGTATGTTTGTGTATGTATGTGTGTATGTATGTGTGTATGTATATATGTACGTGTGTGCATATGTATGTGTGTATATGTATGTATGTATGTGTATGTATGTGTGTATGTGTGTGTATGCATGTGTATATATGTACGTGTGTGTGCATATGTATGTGTGTGTATACTTATGTATGTGTGTATGTGTGTGTGTGTGTATGTATGTGTGTATGTATGTATGTATATGTGTGTATGTATATGTGTATGTGTGTATGTATGTATGTGTGTGTATGTTCGCTAAATGAATCTGCACCGTCCCATTTACAATCACCAAGTCTTGCACATTCGCTCCCTGTGATTCAGGAAACTTCATAGACATCAAAATCCACTTATTACCCACCATATACAGGAGCCATTGTCTGCTGCTGCCGGGGCAGTTAGATGCTGAGCCGTGATTGGTTGCTTTTCTGCTACAAGTCATTAATGAGATCTACACTTTGATTGGTTACTATAGACAATGAGTATAAGACACTTATGTATGAGGTAAGATGGATAGGGATACAGAGATAGGGGAAGATTTATCATCAAGTTTCTGAGGTAAAACTGTTCAAGTTGCGCATGGAAACCAATCAGAGATCAGCTGCAATTTTATAAACAGCTGTGGGAAAATGAAAGCTGAGCTCTGATTGGTTGCCATGGCCAAGTAGAGCAGTTCTGCTCAGACACTTCTGATAAATCTCTCCGTAAACATAGAGACTGTCAGAGAGAGACACACAGAGATTTACAACACAACAGTTAACGCAACGTTAACTCATGTGTTAACATTGTATTGGTGCATATTTTTGTTAACGTAAATTAATTAGGCAAATCTCTCTTCAGCTGTTTCATTGCATTTTGAAACACATGGGTTAAACACCACATGTGATGCACCCCCACATACAGATACCCCCAGATATAGTTATTGGTGTTAATCTGGTGCTACATTTTTTTTAATTATCTGACAATCCTATGTTACTGGCAGCCTAACTTTACAAAAATGCTGTGATTTCTAGAATATTGCATCTTTACAACATCTAAAACTCTTTGAAGTCCCCCAAGAAAGGTGGTCACCCTTGAAAGACAATACAAGAGAGGACAGAATAATGGAGAGGATCTCCATGGGTAATTGTTTTATCACTAAAGCTGGAATTACTTGCCAGTTCAGCACTGTACGTTATACAGTGTATCGAAGTTTAAGAGAATTTGGACTGGAAGGTGGTCAACGGAGATTACATTATTTTTGAAAAAATCAAGTGCTCAGACATTGTTCTCTAATTTTGATCCCCAATGTGAATCTGTGGAGCAAAGCAGTGGAGCAGAACCTTAAAAGGAGAAAAAGTTGGAGGTGGAAAAAAAGTGAATAAAAACAGTATCCGTGCCTCACCCCTTCCATGGCACAGAACCTTAGGTGTATAATAACTATGCAGTACATAATGTGGACACACAGTACAGGTCCCTTGGTTCTCGCACAGGGCCGCATCTCTCTATGACTAATAGACTTCTCTGTAGGTGGAATTATACCTGTGCCAATCTCTGGACGTGCGTAGAAGATTCCTTGGTGGATGCTCATGAAAAATCAGCCATAAATGTGGATCAGATTCTGCTGCTGCAAGCAGAAGGTGAAGAGACGCGCTGGTATTTTATGGATGAAATCATCATCAGTAATAGAAGCATAAAAGGTATCAGATACAGCAACATTTCCATATTTACATAGAATATTCACCCTCTGATGTAACAGTATGTGGTGATATCCATAATCTAATAATAAGGAACATATATGCATCATCATATGTCATCTAATACTAGAGGTGAGGGTACTAAGGGGAAATGACGCCCAGTAATATCCATGCTCTAATACTCATGGAACCTGGTAATGTGCGGCCATTAATATTAAAGGTATTTGGTAATTTGCACCATTTAATACTAAAGGAGCTCATTAATATTAATAAAGGTATTTTGTAATATTTATCCTCTTACACTAAGGGAGCCTAGCAATGTCATCCTCTAATACAGAGAGTAATGGGAAAAATGTTAAGGCTACTGTCAGGTTCGCTAGGGAGAATGCTGGTACTTCTGGTTCTTCTGGTGCCAGCAGTGTTCTCCAACCTCCAGCGCGTGTCCGCGCAAACTCCTCCTCTCGTCCCGGGCAGCGGCTGCTAAGATCTCGCGCTGTCTAGGAGTTGTGTTCTGAACTGCTGAGACTTGTGGTACCTCTGCATGGTGCCTGCTATTGTGCTTGGTTATTCTGCACCATGAGGGGTTAATTCCCAGAAGCTGTCCAGCTCCTATCAGGTTCTGGAGGTGGAGTTCTGGCTGCATAAATTGCAGCTTCACTAGTCACCTGTGCCAGTGTTTGAAATCCCTTCTCCACTCGCTCAGCATTAGGTTTGACTTGCTCTGTATCTGTATCTGTATCGTTGTTGACCTCGGCTCGTTTTTGACATTGACTCTTTGCCTACTGATTTTGCTATTGACGTACCCTCTCATTGTGACTCCGGCTAGTTTACTATTCTTTTGTGTTTTATGTTTGTCAGTCTGTTTTGTGTTTCCCTTCCCACACTTAGCAGTGTATTTCGAGTCTTCAAGTAGTCGCCCCATGGTTTAGCGTGGGGGGGCTATAGGAAGGGACAGAGGTTGGGGCAAGCTCAGGGCTCACTATCCCCTGTCTTCTGTGTTTCCCAACCCTAACAGCTACCCTGTAATATGTATTCTATAAAACTAAGTATACTCAGTAATATACACTCACAGGCCACTTTATTAGGTACACCATGCTAGTAACGGGTTGGACCCCCCCTTTGCCTTCAGAACCGCCTCAATTCTTCATGGCATAGATACAACAAGGTGCTGGAAGCTCCTCAGAGATTTTGGTCCATATTGACATGATGGCATCACACAGTTGCCGCAGATTTGTCGGCTGCACATCCATGATGCGAATCTCCCGTTCCACCACATCCCAAAGATGCTCTATTGGATTGAGATCTGGTGACTGTGGAGGCCATTTGTGTCCAGTGACCTCATTGTCATGTTCAAGAAACCAGTCTGAGATGATTCCAGCTTTATGACATGGCGCATTATCCTGCTGAAAGTAGCCATCAGATGTTACAGGGTACATTGTGCTCATAAAGGGATGGACATGGTCAGCAACAATACTCAGGTAGGCAGTGGCGTTGTACCAAGGGGCCCAAAGAGTGCCACGAAAATATTCCCCACACCATGACACCACCACCACCAGCCTGAACCGCTGATACAAGGCAGGATGGATCCATGCTTTCATGTTGTTGACGCCAAATTCTGACCCTACCATCCGAATGTCGCAGCAGAAATCGAGACTCATCAGACCAGACAACGTTTTTCCAATCTTCTACTGTCCAATTTCGATGAGCTTGTGCAAATTGTAGCCTCAGTTTCCTGTTCTTAGCTGAAAAGAGTGGCACCCGGTGTGGTCTTCTGCTGCTGTAGCCCATCTGCCTCAAAGTTTGGCGTACTGTGCGTTCAGAGATGCTCTTCTGCCTACCTTGGTTGTAACGGGTGGCGATTTGAGTCACTGTTGCCTTTCTATCAGCTCGAACCAGTCTGCCCATTCTCCTCTGACCTCTGGCATCAACAAGGCATTTCCGCCCACAGAACTGCCGCTCACTGGATGTTTTTTCTTTTTCGGACCATTCTCTGTAAACCCTAGAGATGGTTGTGCGTGAAAATCCCAGTAGATTAGCAGTTTCTGAAATACTCAGACCAGCCCTTCTGGCACCAACCACCATGCCACGTTCAAAGGCCTCAAATCACCTTTCTTCCCCATACTGATGCTCGGTTTGAACTGCAGGAGATTGTCTTGACCATGTCTACATGCCTAAATGCACTGAGTTGCCGCCATGTGATTGGCTGATTAGAAATTAAGTGTTAACGAGCAGTTGGACAGGTGTACTTAATAAAGTGGCCGGTGAGTGTACATAACCTCATACTACACTACTACTGATACGCAGTAATTTACAAACTCTAATACTATGGATAACAGTAATTTACATACTCTAATATTCTGAATACTCAGTAATTTACATATTCTAATGCTATGGATATTCGATAATATGTATACTCTAATACTGCTGATAGGCAGTAATTGACATACTCTAATACTATGAATACTCAGAAATTTACATGTTCTAATACTACGGATACTCAGTAATTTACATACCTTAACACTATGGATATTCAATAATATGTATACTCTAATACTACTGATACTCAGTAATTTACATACTCTAATACTATGAATAATTAGTAATTTACATACTCTAATACTACCAATACTCAGTAATTTACATACTCTAATTCTAAGGATATTCGATACTATGTATACTCTTCTACTACTGTTACACGGTAATTTACATACTCTAATACTACGAATACTCAGTAATTTACATACTCTAATACTATGAATAATCAGTAATTTACATACTCTAATACTACAAATACTCAGTAATTTACATACCCTAATACTATGTATATTTGATATGTATACTCTAATTCTACTGATAGGCAGTAATTTACATACTCTAATACTACGAATATTCAGAAATTTACATACTCTAATACTATGAATAATCAGTAATTTACATACTCTAATACTACAAATACTCAGTAATTTACATACTCTAATTCTACGGATATTTAATAATATGTATACTCTTCCACTACTGATACACAGTAATTTACATACTCTAATACTATGAATATTCGATAATATGTATACTCTAATACTACTGATAGGCAGTAATTGACATACTCTAATACTATGTATGCTCAGTAATTTACATACTCTAATACTATGGATACTCAGTAATTTACATACTCTAATACTATGGATATTCAATAATATGTATACTCTAATATTACTGATAGGCAGTAATTGACATACTCAAATACTATGAATGCTCAGTAATTTACATACTCTTATACTATGAATAATCAGTAATGTACATACTCTAATACTACGGATAATCAGTAATGTACATACTCTAATATTATGGATACTCAGTAATGTACATACTCTAATACTGTGGATACTCAGTAATTTACATACTCTAATACTATAAATACTCAGAAATTTACATACTCTAATACTATGAATACTCAGTAATTTACAAACTCTAATGCTATGGATACTTAGTAATTTACTCAGTAATTTGGTCAATGTAGGTTGTTTATCGTTAAGCTCCTTGGGACAGTTCTATGTCTGTTTTTGAAGCTCCGGTGCCCATCAGATTCATTGAAGTGGCTTCAGCCCTTTAATAAATGTTCTTATAGTCTACTTTCTGTCTGCTTTTTCTTTTTCAAAAAGTCCCTAAAATGTTGCAAAATGCATAAGAAGACCAGTAGGGAACTGGAGGGACTATGAGACTTTTTATGAGACTTTTTACAAAAGTCCCAAGTCATGACTCTGGCTTTGCACGGCGTTGCAGCAGTTTTATGTTTAGGCCAGAATAGTAAAGTAGCGGAAATAGTCCTGTGCGACTTTTTAGCAGTGAAGAGTCCCGAAAATGTCAATGCGACTTTTTAGAATTTTTTACGCCAAAAAACCCCAGCAAAACCAGTGCTAAAAACCCTGAATGTCTTCAACTTTCTTTTGTGCACCTTGAGCTGAGGTCGTGTAGATATCCGGTTCTGAGTTTCATACATGGATTTAGATTTTATTCATCTGTATGTTAAAATATAGAAATATTTTTTCTTTGTTAAGTTTACCAAGTGGATCCTAAACCAGCATTGCCAGGAGGCCATCATCTCATCAGTACAACTGTTACTGGAAGTTACCCATTCTTCAGTCTGAGCGCCATGGTGGCCAATTGTGGGATCAACCTTCCACTTATAGAGTTATGGTAAGATGGTCTGATGGTCTGATTTAGGTTTTTAGTTGATATTTTACCTTTTGATGGTAAGAGAGATCTTCTGTTATATGTAGTGGAGCTTCAACTGAGTCCACTGGAGATCATCGCCATGTACAGGTGGTAACAACCGGAGGAGGAGAAGACATCATCCTAGAAGTGACCAGGTTACAAGCTGCAAGTCCACCCATTGGGGGCACATTTTCTGTCCATTTATCTGGCATTGTAATACCAGGTAGGATGTTCTACAACTTTTTTGGGGTATTATAATTACAGATGCTCCCAAAGGAGTATTACAACCGGAGAATTTCTAAGTAGGACCCTCGTTGACCACAAGGTTCTTTTGTGAACGCTTCTATATACAAACCCCACAGTGAATGTGGAGATAGACGAGTAATGTTAAGATTTTGATGAGTAATAGTGGGCAGTAGGTAAACATGGGTAGAAGTAATAATAGTAATACTTTATATAGTGACAAAGCTCCCACTAACAAGACATCAACATGGCACCTTCTCGACCAAAGTGGAAGGTCATATGGTTCCTCAAGACTTGTAATAACATGGAGCCAAGTTTAGAACACCCAATACCTTGGTATTGTCAAGTTCTGCCCCTGTTCACACAACCTCAGGTTCTCTAATTACTAATAAAATCCACAAAGTGAGCTCAAAGAAATCACACCAAGACAAAGTATGTTATAATATCTCAATCTCTGTGGAGAGGCGATGCCATGCAAGGCTAGGCAGATGTGAGATGCTTTATTTGCGTCACAATGGATTATACATAACTTTCAGTAGGGAAGAACCTGGGCTTGGTTAGTTAAAGATAAAAAGGTAATATCCATAGTTCATTGGTTAGTAAATTATCACATGGGCATCCCAGAAACAAAAGATGTCTCTTTCCATGGAATTGATAGTATCGTAAGTTGACAATTCCTATGGTGTAGATACCAGTTCAATAGTTCCTCTTGAGAACATTGTAACTACTGTGATTTCGGTTAAAGTGACGCCTCCCTCCTTCTCTAACAGCACATGCCCCTCCCTCTGTATATGTTTGGCCACCTATACGGCAATACGTCTGGAATGGGCGGCCAAACAGGAAAGTCAGGTCCAGTCATGACCATCATAATGAGGACCAGATACTTGCAACATGTAGAATTCTTGTTGATGTCTTCTAGGAATTCCAGTCCACGTCTCTCCTAATCATCTCCGGGATTTACTAATCCGTAATGCCGATCATGTCACTCGTCCTTACATCAATGTCACAGATTTTACCATCAACAAAGATGTCAATATGTGCCACAAAATTGTTTGGACATTGACATGGAAAAATATGACTGGAGATCTTCCGAATTTTCTTCAGGTAATTTTCTGTATTTATGACTTGATTACTTTGACTTGGGAAGTTGGGTTGACTGTTTTTTTGGTGGCAACTGATGGCTGACTTTTAGGGAAATGAGGCTATCCATGTGTACCGACCATGTAAGGTATATGAACACCTACTGAAGACCAAGCAGGGGCTGTGCTGGAGGAGACCACAATCCACTCAGCCCATAATGTGTGAACATAGTATCATCAAGGTATCATAGTTTATACGGTTAAAAAAGACACATGTCCATAAAGTTCAACCAAGGAAGGGAAGGGATTGGATGAGGAAGAGATTTATGGGAAACAATTCTATATAACATAACCATCAATGTTATTTAGGTCCAAAAAGGCATCTAGACCCTTCTTGAAGCTCTCTGCTGTCCCTGCTGTGACCAGCGCCTGAGGCAGGCTATTCCACAGATTGACAGTTCTCATAGTAAAAAAAGCCCTGTCGCCTCCGGTGATTAAAACTTGATTTAGTCAAAACCTTACAGATAAATATCAAAAAATGAAATGTAAATAATGTCAGACAATACTGAAATGTTCTCCTCTTCATCACACAGGTCTATGCTGAGAACCTCACAGGTCTTCAACCTTCTGTGACCACAAGGGTCGTCTACGATGGAGGAGTTTTCATACGGCCAATATTCGGAGACATGCTCTGTACTGCAAACCTCCTGCCTCAGGTTTATGGAGATAATTCTGTTACATGTAGAAAAGCCTAGAAAAGTATTATTAATAACATTATTCACGTGCCAAGGACCTTTCTGTTTTTTTGATTATTTGGTGTTGATAAACTAGAAAATCTTTTTTCCATAGGTGATTGTTCATGTAAATGATATCCCAGCCAAGTGCACCGATTCCTGCTCTTACCAGCATCTTCTGATTGTGACTCCTATAGTAACCGACATCCAGTACACTGCAGGTATAGGAGAATATAACTACTATAATAATGCCCCCTATGTGCAGGAATATAACTACTATAATACTGCCCCCTATGTACAAGAATATAACTACTATAATACTGCCCCCTATGTACAAGAATATAACTACTATAATACTGCCCCCTATGTACAAGAATATAACTACTATAATACTGCCCCCTATGTACAAGAATATAACTACTATAATACTGCCCCCTATGTACAGGGATATAACTACTATTATACTGCCTCCTATGTACAAGAATATAACTACTATAATACTGCCCCCTATGTACAGGAATATAACTACTATAATACTGCCCCCTATGTACAGGGATATAACTACTATTATACTGCCTCCTATGTACAAGAATATAACTACTATAATACTGCCCCCTATGTACAAGAATATAACTACTATAATACTGCCCCTATGTACAAGAATATAACTACTATAATACTGCCCCCTATGTACAAGCATATAACTATTATAATACTGCCCCCCTATGTACAAGAATATAACTACTATAATACTGCCCCCTATGTACAAGAATATAACTACTATAATACTGCCCCCTATGTACAAGAATATAACTACTATAATACTGCCCCCTATGTACAGGAATATAACTACTATAATACTGCCCCCTATGTACAAGAATATAACTACTATAATACTGCCACCTATGTACAAGAATATAACTACTATAATACTGCCCCCTATGTACAAGAATATAACTACTATAATACTGCCCCTATGTACAAGAATATAACTACTATAATACTGCTCCCTATGTACAAGAATATAACTACTATAATACTGCCCCCTATGTACAAGAATATAACTACTATAATACTACCCCTATGTACAAGAATATAACTACTATAATACTGCTCCCTATGTACAAGAATATAACTACTATAATACTGCCCCCTATGTACAAGAATATAACTACTATAATACTGCCTCCTATGTACAAGAATATAACTACTATAATACTGCCCCCTATGTACAAGAATATAACTACTATAATACTGCCCCCCTATGTACAAGAATATAACTACAATACTACTACCCCCTATGTACAAGAATATAACTACTATAATACTGCCCCCTATGTACGGGAATATAACTACTATAATACTACCCCTATGTACAAGAAAATAACTACTATAATACTGCCCTCTATGTACAAGAATATAACTACTATAATCCTGCTCCCTATGTACAGGAATATAACTACTATAATACTACCCCCTATGTACAAGAATATAACTGCTATAATACTGCCCCCTATGTACGGGAATATAACTACTATAATACTGCCCCCTATGTATGGGAATATAACTACTATAATACTGCCCCCTATGTACAAGAATATAACTATTATAATACTGCCCCCTATGTGCAAGAATATAACTACTATAATACTGCCCCCTATGTACAAGAATATAACTACTATAATACTGCCCCCTATGTACAAGCATATAACTATTATAATACTGCCCCCTATGTACAAGAATATAACTACTATAATACTGCCCCCTATGTACAGGGATATAACTACTATAATACTGCCCCCTATGTACAGGAATATAACTACTATAATACTGCCCCCTATGTACAAGAATATAACTACTAAAATACTGCCCCCTATGTACAAGAATATAACTACTATAATACTGACCCCTATGTACAAGAATATAACTACTATAATACTGCCCCCTATGTACAGGAATATAACTACTATAATACTGCTCCCTATGTACAAGAATATAACTACTATAATACTGCCCCCTATGTACAGGAATATAACTACTATAATACTGCCCCCTATGTACAAGAATATAACTCCTATAATACTGCCCCCTATGTACAGGAATATAACTACTATAATACTGCCCCCTATGTGTGCTTGTTTCTTTTGTATAGATGTCGGATGTGACTTCATTGTTGAGATTTTGGGATCTGGATTTAATGGAACTTCTTTGGATATAAAGATAAATCAAACTGATTGTCATGTTACCGGGTCTAATTCTTCCCACGTCGTGTGTTGCATTGACCCCTTTCTGCCACTAGGGGAGCACCAGGTCTTTTTAAATGTGAAACCACAAGGTTTTGCTATCAACAGAAAAGGAAGTGACACTTCTCTTCACGTTGTTCCAAAACTTTCCAGTATCTTCCCATCTGTTATTCCACAAACTGGTCAGTTGGATGTTTGTATGGCTCATAAGTAAAAGTGAAAGATTTATATATTTGTTGTGTTCTAATGAAAAAATTATGATATTAGACCAGAATATGTCATTCGTCACATTAACCACTAGGTGGCATTGTACTACATTTGCTTCAGGAAACTCTTTTGTGATGTGTCCTGCTTCTAAGTGACAGCATTCCGTGTGGTCAGGAGTGGTATTACATTGAATAATGAATAGATATTTTTTCGGTTGTGTGTGTGTACGGAGAGTGGGGTTATTTATTGGATTGTTTTTACTTAACAATTGTCCTTTTAAAATTTAGGAGGGCAGCTGGTGACTTTGACAGGTGTCCGATTTGATGGTGCGGCCGCAGTGGCTTTTGGGTCTGAGCTGTGTCCACTTCATGCCACCACCTCCACTACAATCATCTGTATAGCGCCACCTCAGGCATGTACATGAAGTGCGATGCTGTATGATATACGTGATTATATAGGGGAGAATAAATCCTAAAGCAAACCCCGTAAACATATCATCCAACATTGTCAATCATGAAAGCGGCGCAGAGTATTTCCGTAGAAGAGTGAGATGATTTTGTTATAGTTCATAGAATGAAAGTTGTGTAGTAAAAGGAGCGCAGAGTATTTCAGGAAAGATCCTGGGATAATCCCACACTGCGTTACAAAGTGGAAGAAGCAGGTTCTTAGCAGCACAGAGTATTTCAGGAAGAGAGTAAGTGTCTGTTGTGTAGTACATAGAAGAGAACCCCAGTAGTGCAGAGTATTTAAGCAGACAACTTACCTCTCTATAACGTAAACCACCTACTCTCATCTCACGTCTTACGTTTTCCAGGTGGATGAAGCTCCTGAGTGGAATATCCGGATAAGTCTTGCCCAGCAGTGGTTCTCCTTCCCGGAGCGGATCCGGTTTGATTCATCCTTAAATCCAGTTATTTTCTCCATTTCTCCAAATACAAGCAGCGCGGCAGGTGATAGAAAACAGATCATTAAATATTCTCTCATTAATATTCATGAGCTGATTAATATTCATGATCTCGTTAATATTTAGGAATTTTGCTATCTTTCCTTCCCTGTGGTGGACCTAAATTTTTGACGTATCAGCTGTAATAGTAAGAGATTGGGAAAAGGACTGGATACTTTTGTTACCTATAAATAGCGCCCCCCTCAAGTGCGGTGGTTGTGACCGGAATGGCAGCTTTTACTTTAATGAAGAATGTTGCAATACCAGACACAACCTGTAGACAAGGGTGGCACTGTTACTGAGTAAAAAAAAGTCAAGCTTTTTGTCTAATCATGGACATTCCCTTGAAATCAGTAATGAAATATCTTAGATAACCTCTTAAAGGTTGAGGCCTAAATCTTGAGATGCTGATGGGTGGCCCCCCCTTTGGGTCTGGATATTGTCCCAAAATCATGTAATAAGTGGGTCCATTCTCTCGTTCAGATAACCAGGTTGTCTTCATCCATCTGTCAAATTTTGACACAACTCTCCACATGACGATAGAAGTGACCATTGGCGCGGCACCGGCCAGAATCACAAATGTGACGTCAGGCGGGATAGAAGCGACCCTGCCCCCGCTCCCTGCTGGAGTTTATAACGTCTCCGTTATAATGAATGGAGTCTCACTGACCGCTAACGGGTAACTGTATTGTTATATGTTATTTTGTATTGAGGCGTCCCAACTAGATGAGTGGAGACATCGGGCTAGGTGTGTGGGGGGGGGGGGCAGTGGCTCAGTGGTTTAAAGGGTTGACTTGAACAACTGGATGGCAACTAGAGAATACAAGGTTTAATTATCATTGGTTTTCCTGGGCTTTTTTGGAATAAAAAAATCTCAAAGTAGTCACATTGAGGCTTTCTGGGACTTTTCACAGGACTATTTCCACCTCTTCATTAATCTGGTGTAAACATAGAGTCATGACTTGGGACTTTTGTAAAAAGTCTCATAGTCACTGCAGTCCCCTGCTGGTCTATGTACTGGGACTTTTTATGCATTTTGAGACTTTTTTGGGACTTTTTGAAAAAGAAAAATCCCAGACATAAAGTAGACCATAAGAACATTTATTAAAGGGCCACAGCCACTTCAATGAATCTGACGGGCAGAAGAGCTCCAAAATTAGACATAGGACAGTCCCAAGGAGCTGCCTAATGATAAATAACCCCCTACATCCCCATTGGCAAGAGGTATATGAGCGCCGTGGCTCGGTGGCCTTATTTGAAAAATTGGGAGTCCCGGCTTTAGATCCAGTCCAAATTGGCTCAGTGGTTACATAGTTTATATGGTTGAAAAAAAAGACACACGTCCATCAACAAGGAGAAAAGACGGTTGATTTGAAGAATCGGGAGTCCAAGGTTCTAATCTAGTCAGTACCTCTTTATGGACAGGAAGTAATAGTTCTCCTTAGGAAGACTCCCAATTAAGACCGCCTTTTAGGGGTGTGGAAACTTATAGCCATGGACGCTCCACTAGGGGGATGGTAGAAACAATTATGTTTTCCAGGATGGGAAGCTTCTGACGCTGTACTGAGGAGATCCAACCAGGTCAAAACAGGTCTACAGTAGGGAATCGGTTCCTTCAGGAATAGATATACTGTTAGTTTTAATCCCGCATCATGTCATTAGGCTTTGTGAAGGTCATGCTATCTTACTAGGTAGCTAAAAAAGGCGTGGTTTTCCTTATCCCACCCTGGAAAATATCTTAATGAATACGTAATGTCTTGACAAAGTGGCTCAGTGGTTAAGAGGGTTGATTTGAAGGATGTGGAGTCCTGGATTCAAATCTAGACAGTCCATATCCATGGATATTTGGGGAATGGGCACAGTGGTTCAGAGGATTACATTGAAGAATTGGACTCCTGGATTAAAATCTAGATCATACTTTTTCATGGTCATGTGATTTCTTAACTTGGTGGTTAAAAGGGTTGACTTGAATTGGACATGTAGTGTATGAGCACCATGGCTCAGTGGTCAGAAGGACTCATTTGAAGCATCTAATGTGGTTATTTCCATAAACATTTGGGATCTGAGCATGGTGCTCTAGTGGGTTCAGTTGAAGCATTGGGTTCTGGGTTCAGTTCTAATCAAGTCATAATCATCATGATGACTAATGACATTGGTTGTCTAAGCATATTGACTCAGTAGTTATGATACTTGTCTTTAAGGACTGGTAGCCAGGGTTTAAATCTAAAAAGATCATCTCTTTGGGCATGTGGTTTCTGAATATGGTGACCAGTAGTTATAATGTTTGGCCTCAATTATAGTCTTACCAGGTTATTTATATAGACTTTCGACAACTGAGCATGGTGGCCATCTGGATAGAATAGTTTACATCAAGTATTAGATTCATAATTCAATTCTTAAAGGTCAATTCTACAGATGAGTGGGATTTGACTATTGATTCCTCAATGGTTAGGAGGGTTGACTTGAAGTCCTTGGTTTAAAACCAACAAGTTTTCTATATGGGTATGGGATGTCTGAGCATAGTGGTTCAGTGCTTAAAATGCTTGAGGTATTATAAGCCTAGGCTAATATCTTAACATACTATCCCCCAAAACCCCATACTACCCCATCTGAATGTGGTCGCTGATTGGCTCGAATATATATCTAGTGTTTGAAATTGAACAGGTCATCTGCATATTGGTCTACCACATCTGCATGGACTTGTGGTGTCTACGCAATGCCTTGAATGGTTGACTTGAAGTATGAGATCCAACCAGGCCATCTTCATGGTCATGTGGTGCCTGAGTTTGGTGGCTCAGTAGTTGTAAAGATTGATTTGAGTCTTTGGACTCATGGTCTTAGACCTTACTGGGTCTTCTGCATGAACTTGTGACATCTTGACTTGAAGCATGAAATCCTGAAGTCCTCTCCATGGACATGTAGTGCCTGATCAAGGTGCCTCAGTGGTTGTAAAAGTTGATTTGAAGTATGGCATAATGGGCTAAAATCTTGTTAGAACATGGACCGGAGACATCTGAGCACTTTGATTGGTTAGTATTGAAGATGAGAGTCCGGCCAAGTCATCCCGGGGAAGATGTGGTGCCGAAACTGTTTGACTTTACAGTGGGAAATGAAGGGATCTAGTCAATACCTGAGCCCTTGTATAATATTTATGGTGACTCTATTTGAGGACCTTGGAAGGATACTCCTCATCTTCCTCTAAAACTCCTCAGACATCTTTGCCCTCTACTATTCCAAATCCACCCAATGTCACCAGGCGTATTTTTGTTTTTGGGAGAAGGTTTTGGAAGCTGTAATGTTTTCTTCCTCAGTCAATATGGCGCTCTTGTGTGTGTTGACCGTGTTATGTATCTCCAAGTTCATATGGACATAGCATGGGAGGAAGACTTTGATGACTTCAATTATCCTCTCTAACGATATATGAATAATTAGCGGAATTAGTTGACTTTGAAAAGCCGTTTGAGTCTATGATGAAAGGAGTATCCCGTGGAACGCTGGTAGCATTGTTGCTGTCGGCAAGGGCGCTGTTTCTGCAAGGTGCAATGTGACCTGCAGAAAAGTGACATCACGTGTACAGATTATCATTCATATGGAGCTGGGAAAGTTTAGCGCTCCGAGAAGTTTCCATCAGACGTCTTCATGTCTTTCAGGTTTCAGCCAATTATCCGCTATGTCCTGGAAACGTACGGCTCAGAACCATGCTGTGGATCCTTCTTGGGTAATGATGTTATTCTGTATTTTATTAAATATTTATGATCCTTGCAAAATATGTGTCTAGTAACTATCTGAATATGTAATATTTATCCATGCTAATGAGGAATGTTCTAATTTTCAATGTTTCCAATGGAGCCTTACCTATAGGACTCCCTACACTTGATAGGTCTCCATAAAAAGAGAGCTAGTACATACCAAGAACTTGGTCCTGGTGGAAGATGGAATGGTTGGCCAAGCCACCCAGCCACTCTACAGATCCACAGGGGGGTGGATATATGTGGTAGTATAGTTTGAAGTCTAGCTCCTCCCCTGAGGATCTTGGTCAATCTTTACAAACTTCTTATGGTTACATACCTACTGAATCATGAGTTGTAATTGATTGCAACATAGTTCGGAGCTGCAGTACTACATACAGTATGTAGTAAGGAAACCATGTTTTTGTAACCCAGAACAGCTCATTTGAGTAACCAGATAAAAACAATCCCTTGTAATCTATATTCTCTGTTATAGGTGGAACTGTTATTAACATCTATGGTAAAGGATTTAGCCAGAATACATCCATAATTTCCATATCTGTTGGGCATGAACCATGTGCACTATTGAAGACCACAGATGAGATGATCACCTGTCAGACACCACCATACCGATTAGATGACCTTGACCTGATGAACATCACCGTTCCTCTTATTGTTTTCATTACAAATATGACTCACAAAGAAATAATTACAGATTCGCACATTATAGATGATGGGAACCTTACCTTTACTTATCATAGAGACTTCACTCCAACAATCTCTAATCTGTCCTGCTCTACTGAAAATGGAAGTCTCTGGTTGATCCTTCCAGAAGACATTTCGAGAGACTCCATCTTTCTTTTTGAGAATGCAAAGTCTCGGGTAGAATATGAAATATCCTACAATAATTTGCAGAACTCTGACTTTGCAATTTCTCTTGATCACTTCAGGGTTGGGAAATACATTATCAAGATTTATCAGGAGAATCTTGGATTTGCTAACATTACTTCAGAGAAGATGTTTGAGCTTGAGCCTATAGTGTCTTCGTTATCTCCACGAGAAGGTCCATCTTGTGGTGGAACCATTTTAAATCTTTCTGGATCTTTCTTTAAAATCAGTAATAGTTCTATTTATGTGCAACTCTCCCAGGATTATGAGTGCATTCTTCTGAGTGTTAGTAAGGATACAGTTAGCTGTGTCCTCCAGGTCAGTGGCAACGTCAGCTTATTGATTCCCATATACATTAATGTATCGGTGATTGTCAATGGAATCCCTGGACTCTGTGAACGAAATTGCTCCTTGACTTTGGTTCCAGAACAGACTTCCATAATAAAGTATATTCTTCCAAGACTTCAAAGATTGACCTATGTTCTAGATATTTTTGGTGAGAGGTTGAACAAGAACCTCCATATTGTTGTGGACAAAAGTCAAAGGTGTTATGTGGTATCGTGGAATGAGACATTGTTCACATGTCAACTAGAAGTTCTCATTTCTCCAGGGACTCATATAGTCAGTTTCCCATTTGCCGGAGATGGACATTCATGTTTGTCACTAAAACCCTTTAAGTTTTCCATCAAACCTCAAGTGATATCATTAAATCCTCAGTATTTTGGTGTTAATGGTGGAGGCTCTTTGACAATAGAAGGGTCTGGACTTCAAGGTTTGAACTTCACCCTAGTTTTCTTAGGAAAAGCTCATCATTGTCGGATAACCAGTGCTAATAATACTGTAGTCAAATGTATTGTTCCCCCAGAAAATGGAACCATGACCATAACAATCCAAGTGGACGGTGACAGTTACAACGGTGGAAATGTCTATCTCGCAGAATCATATACACCCATGGTCCATTGTGTCCTACAGAATGGCTTGACGTTGAGGTTTGAAGTATCCGAGATCTCATCCATTGATAATGTTGACCTCACAGTTGGCAATTACAGATGCACCAACATTTCTGGAAACTCTACATGGATACAATGCTCTATCCCTCAACTACCAGCTGGGGTTTATAAAATCAAATTTCTTGATGGCCAAAGAGGATGGGCAAGGTCAAATATTACTGTGACGTTTCCACTTAAGGTCACCTCGCTGAAGAATAACATTGGTGAGTAAACACTTTAAAGTATTTTTTGCAGTTTTTTTGCCAATATCCTCTCAATTGGTCTAGACAATACAATGCCATGGACAGACTTATTGTCAAAATTGTGTCATTTTTGGTCACAAATTTTGGGATGCCATACCATGAGTAGCATGTTGGTGGAACTTGACAGGTCATTTTATTAATATTTTATTGCCTTATTGCTTGTAGACTGTATGGAGGAGTACAGGACTCTCCATATCTTTGGAACTGGCTTTTCTCCTGGAAACACCTCGGTTACAATCTGTGGTTCTCCATGTGAAGTGTCTGACGACCGTACAACAGCCACAGATATCTACTGCTCCAACTGGAAATTCAATAGTAAGTCCATAAAATTCATGAAAACTTCCATGGATCACAATGTATCACCCAAAAACTCAATGGTGTATGTATCAGAAAGGCAGATAATGTGGCCCCTAGAGAGTGGGAGCCCATATTGGGTTGACACTTGACTTAAAGGTTCGCATATTATAAAGTGAGATCATAAAGAGACTAGATTCCTAGTTGACAAGGGTCCATCCTCTATGACCACCACTGAGAATTAGTGTATGAGTTCCCCTGCAAAGTGGGTAGTTTGTGTACCACTGCCTCACATGGCACTTTCTACATCAACCCCAATGGTTGAAATAAATGGGGGAAAAGATGGGTCCCATTATAATCTTGCTATAGGACTATGATAGTCAGAAGGTGGCATATGCAAATGTTTTTTTTTTCCTTGAAGAGTTCTTTAGCTGAGCAAAGAGAATTATGGTTCCCCCTCTCTATTGATTAAAGAGGACCTGTCACCCATAATTTCGGCACTAGGAGCTGCTTACTTTAACAAAGAATGCCGCTATCTAACACTGCGGCGGAGTACAATGTACTGCCTCTTCCCCGGACAACCCCGCTCGCTCCATAGGGTGGCAGTGACTGTCATGCAGCAGTCACCACCCCTAACCACGCCCCAGCCCCGCCCCCTCATGAATACATCGGACCGCTTGGGTCCAACGATTACATTGTACTCCGCCGCAGTGTTAGATAGCAGCGTTCTAACACTGCGGCGTTTGTTTAAGCACTAGGAGCTGCTTACTTTAGTGCCGAAATTATGGGTGACAGGTCTTCTTTAATCAATGAGTTTTTAAAATTCCATAAACCATGGTCAAGTCAAGCTATTGCATTAATGGTAGGAATTGTTAGAGGAATGTCCATGTGTCCAAGAAGACCACATGAATATCCCAAGATGTTGTGATCTCATGAAGGTCATATGTAAAGGTTTTTATGATGTTCAAATGCCTAAGAAGGCCATGTGGAAGGATTGTGTGATGATCAACAAAGAAGGCCAGATTAAGTGGTTCTGATGATGTCCATGTGCCCAACGGCCAAATTAAGTGGTTTTTAAGAGGTATGTCCATGTGCACAAGAAGGCCACATGGATAGATTGTTGTCGATGTGTCTAAAAAGAACATAGTTTGATGGTGCTCATGTGGCCAAGATGGTCACATGTACAGGTTTTGATGATGTTTATGTACCCGAGAAGATCACATTGACAGACTTCGATGATCCTTATGGACGCAAGAAGGTCATATAAAGTGGTTTTGATGATGTCCATGTAACCATAAAGGACATATGGACAGGTTTTTTATTATAGTTTATACGGTTGAAAAAAGACACTTGTCCATCAAATTCAACCAAGGAAGGGAAGGGATTGGATGAGGAAGGGATTTAGGGGAAACAATCCTATATATCATAACCATCAATGTTATTTAGGTGTAAAAAGGCATCTAGACCCTTCTTGAAGCTCTCTCCTGTCCCTGCTGTGACCAGTGCCTGAGGCAGGCTATTCCACAGATTGACAGTTCACATAGTAAAAAAGCCCTGTCGTCCCCGGTGATTAAACCTTGTTTTCTCCAGACAGAGACAGTGCCCCCCCCCCGTCTTTTGATTTGATTTAATCTGAAACAACTTACCACCATATTTTTTGTATAGACCATTCATATATTTACATAAATTAATCATGTCCCCTCGTAGTCGTCTCTTTTATGATGTCTATGTGCCAGAGAAGGCCATGTGAATGGGTTTAATGGGTATAATATCTCGCCATAAACCATAGAGACATGTTTGGACAACCTTGTGAGAGGCTCATGTCTCGTGTCTGTACTGATCTCACTTCTTGGCTGTTTCGAGTCTGAGAAAAGGAACACGACGCGGGTCGACGCGGTTTGCAAATGATGGGAAATAAGATGCCACCGCTTCTCTCCCGTGGGAAAAAATAACATGACTTTTTGCCGTGTTTGAACAATGAATTACGTGTTTGGGGTGAACAGCAGGAAACAAATATCTGCGGCTGCCAAGTACAACACAAGCAACGAGAGGTTAATTAAAATCGGGTAACGAGTCTGCGTGATCAGAGGTAGGGAAACGCAACGTTTCTATACAGTCATTATATCATAGCTGGGTATTCCCACAGGACGCACATGCTGAGGTATGTAGCATTGTGGATCCCACAGTACATTATAGTGAGGCTCTTAAAGGGACGGTACCATGATGTGTTTGTTATTTGGCAGATTTCATGATTATATCACACTGTGTAAATAAATCTACTGTCTATGAGATACAGAGACACAATGTAATGACACATTCAGCTCCAGACACAACCTGAATTAAGATCCCATTGACTAGACTGGTGTACGAGGAGAGACTGAGCTTGTGGAAAATCGGTTACATTTATAGGCGCCTTCATGCAATTTTGCATCAAAGTATAACATTTTGTTAAAAAAAAAAAAGACATGTTCACAAATATACACATAAAGATAAGGGATTTTTGCTAAACTGAAAAATTAATTGCTAAAATCTCTGTTATCCAGATGTGTATATATATATATGTATTAAAATGTGTAACCTCACGTTGCTTGTTGTCTAAGCTCTATAGTAGTGTCCTCATATGTAGTAATGTGTCTGGTCAGTAGTGGATAACAATATGGGCAGTTATGGGGGAAGCTCCGGGGACCCATGGCCACCCCTAACCCCCCCACCAAGTTTGATACCACCCTGTATAGATAATAAAGAAAGGGAGTTTCTGCCCTGAAATCCTCACACTGGTTTGCTGCTGGCTCTCGACATATATGTATAAAAGAGCCTTTTCAGGACCTTTAAAGGTCAACTAAAGGTCCTTAAACTTCAGAACTTAAAGCGTACAGGAGAAATCCCATTATTTTCCCAAGAAGCTTGGTTCTGGTACTGTATGTAGGCATTATAGACATAATACTTGAGGGAGGGTCAACATTTTTATCCAGCCCAAGGCTCATTGCAATCTTTATCTTCCCTCCCATGTTTCGTTGTTAAGAAGGGTTGTGATAGGATGAAAAGTTCCTGTATAACCTCCTGGTGATGTTGGTGCCTGTAACATATTGGGATTGGTGAGAGGAGAGATAAACGTTTCTGTATCACGCCCTGGTATCTATGATTTGGTGTACTTGCCAATAGATGGCCAGAAGTGTATTTTCTCAACAACACAGTTGACCTTTGTGACCTGGGACTAAAGTTCAGCTAATTTCCAACATCCAGAGAGCTTCCCCAAAGGTCACAGCGGGCAGAGAGGTCAGTCTGTAACTAGGGGTCGTCGTGTGTTCATAAGTCGGGGACGGGATGTTGTTGTGTAATTGCATCACATTTGGTACTATAGCAAAAACTGTAAATGTAAATTGTGGATCAATATCTGCAGAGAATTTTTTGTACATTTTTTACCAAAACATTTATTATACAGCCTTCCCATAGAGCCCCAAAGTTTTCCAGAATCCTTAATATTTCCTGAAATGCTGGGTAATAGCAGTGGCCACTAGGTGTCAGTGAAAGAATGTCCTTTTTTCCTTCCCCTTGCTCTGCCATATAATAGAATATTATGGGGACAATGTAACACTACTTATCGTTGAGCCTTCGCATCATTGGGAGGGCCGGGTGCCGCTTCACCATGAGGCTACCGGTTATGCCAAGGTTATCTGTGTGATCCAGAACACAACAACAGCCTTACGAAGAGTTTTTTTTTTACAGTTCCACTTGTGTTGCTATTTTGTTCCTTATATAACTTTAAAGGGAACCTACCACCACAAATCTACCTATAAAGGTAGATTGGGTGGTAGGTGGATCATTGGGACGTGAGGATAGCCCTTTTAAGGGCTAATCCTCACGTCCCTGCACTTTTTTGAGAACTTTAATTTGATATTTATTCAAATGTACTTATGTGGCTACCGGGGCGTGGAGTAGCCGCTTATGAGATTACACGAGGCGGCTACTCCACGCCCCGGTAGCCACTTTACTCCTCCTACTCACCCATCTTCGGCGCGCAGCTCCGCGTAGCTGCGCGCCCTCGTCCGGCGAGCCTGCCGTCTGCGCATGCGCAGAAGAGCAGGCCCGCGCCTGCGCGGTCACAACTCCGAAACAGGCGCGGGCCTGCTCTTCTGCGCATGCGCAGACGGCAGGCTCGCCGGACGAGGGCGCGCAGCTACGCGGAGCTGCGCGCCGAAGATGGGTGAGTAGGAGGAGTAAAGTGGCTACCGGGGCGTGGAGTAGCCGCCTCGTGTAATCTCATAAGCGGCTACTCCACGCCCCGGTAGCCACATAAGTACATTTGAATAAATATCAAATTAAAGTTCTCAAAAAAGTGCAGGGACGTGAGGATTAGCCCTTAAAAGGGCTATCCTCACGTCCCAATGATCCACCTACCACCCAATCTACCTTTATAGGTAGATTTGTGGTGGTAGGTGCCCTTTAATGAGTCGTCTAAGTTGTTGATACATTTTTTACCCCAGGCAACCCTAGGATTGCCCTAGCATGGCTGCTGCTTTGCTCTTGAGTTGTCCACCCTTTACTGTACTCTCGACAGTTTGTTCCATTTCTGTCCTGGTGGACCTTCTGCTGAAGACCAACTGAACCGCACTACTACTGTGCCAGCGCTATTGCCGGTAATCCATTACTACTGTATCCTGGGGACCCAACCTTGAGATCCTCCAGCAGAAAAGTTGACTTCGTCCACCCAAGGCGTTGACCACCTACCACCGAGTATAAGAAACTACTGCTAGTGTGGTACAGAGCAAGTTGTGCTAAACATCAACACAATTTTTATATGTTTTTGTGGGATTTTTTTTTTATAAAGAACCAGTTGCATGTGCAAATTTAGGACATGGTGCACCCGAGAAGTTCTTTGGATACCTAAAAATTATTCTTCTCCTCCGGAGGTCTCCTCTGCCAGTCCCGACCTTTCTAGCAAAAAGCGATGTGCGATATGCTCTGATTCCTGTGGTTCCCTCCTTTTAACGTTGCCCTCCAAAATTTGGGGATTTATCCAGGATGACTCGTTGACATAGTCAACGTATCGAAGTCTGGAAGGACATTTAGTACCATTATGATTAATTTCCTCTTCTGCAGGATCGACACTGTGGGATTATAGGACTTGATGGAGCGGTGTCTTTATTGTACGTGATCTATGGGTGAAGACCTAGACTAAACATCTCAGGTTCGTGACCATAACAAATACAGATAAAACCAGATGCCATCATAAAACAAGGCGACAAATCACACAAAGCAAACAACATTTCATAGAGTTGCGTCCGTGCTGCAGTTATAGGCCCTTTCTATTACAGTCGGGTAAAATATTTTGCTCGGAAAACATCTTCATACAATATTTATTAATGCCAACCTGCGAGCATCATCGGCAGCTGGGCCCGCGACAAAAGAATTATCATTCAAGGAAATCTCTTGTCATCTCGGCAGCATGTGATGATATGAAAAAGACCCCGGCTGGCAGAGAATACGGAGCTGCGCGCCACAGCAGTTATGCAAAATATCTCTAATCCCATTGTTTTCCAGCTGTCTGCGTCCCGACCACAAGAGGTCGGCTTGTTCCCACTCCATCTGGACAGAAACGTCTCTGCAGGAGCTGAGGAAACTGTCAGACGAGGGGAGAGGAACCAGAGGAGAGAAGCAGCTACAGCACAACCTTCCCAAACTGCTCCTGATCACTAATGTGCAGAGAATTTATTGGGTTATTTTTGTCACAGTTAAAAATCAACAATAATTTGGAAAACACAAATCCCTAAGGGCTTTTACTGTCCTGGTTCACCTGATTCTCTAACTTTCTGGCCACCATATCTTTACCTCCTGGTACATCTTTGGTGGGACTTTCCTATATTGATTCCGGATGGGCGCAGCTTTGGCGGTAGAGATTTTGTGTTCAGTGGATATAACACACCCGAAGTCTTCATCATGTCTTGAGAGGGAAGAGTGTCTTCCAGAAGCTTCTGCTTTTTCCAGGCCAGGGTCTAGGAATCCATCGACCTTGACTTAACCATTCCACTTGCTTGGTCTCTCTTTGATGAACCTTCACGGCATTGGTCCAAGCTGATTTCCCATCTGGCTGAAGCTATTCCAACTGTATTTCCATGAATGGCCAAATCATTGGGGCACATTTAGTTACCCGGCCGCTGCAGTTCACCGAAAGTACATTGTGCCACAATTTTGCGCGCCCCCCGGATTTGTGTTGCATGGAAGCCAGCGCAGCTGCGCCACAAAAGGATCGCGTGCGCCAAAATCCCAGTGCACACACATCTTAAATACCTGTTCGAGCCGTGCAATACCTGAAAAAGGTGCACAGTCCGACGAAAGAGCAGCACGTGACCCTTATTAAATGAGCCCCATTGTCTGAGACACAGAGGTCGCATATCAGCATGCTCTCATGCTGGGGTGGCTGCATGGTGGGTACCTGGGGTACCAGTGGTGGGAGCCTGGGGTACCAGGATTGGTATACATTTGTCCCTGAGAAGATAGCTAGGTCAGGACATTCAACTCCTACCGGCAGCATTAACATTTTTCCCTGTCATTGCAGGATCTTTACTGGGGCCCTCAGTGCTACCTTCACTTATCCAAGAGGCCGTCCAAACATAGCGCTCTTTTGTAAACTGCAGCTTCTTACTATTTGCGTAGAACTTTCTGGATTATTTATTGTGTGGTAGCCCACTGCAATATATAGGCTTTTCTTTGAATGGGTTTTCCCATGAAATAATTTAGGCCCTATCCACAGATAACGAGAACAGAGCGTCCAATGTACCTCTGTCGGACCCCTCATCGGTCACTGAAATGAGCGGAGCAGTTGGCCACGCCGCACTCGGCAATCTCCATCAGCTCAATAGAGATAAATGGGGCAGAACGGACATACACAGCCAGCTGCTTAGCTCATCTTGGGGAGCAATGTGCGGTACGACGGAGGTACATCGAACCCCGCCGGACCCCCATTCTCATAATCTGTGGGGGTCTCATCACTGAGCCCACCACCGATCAGCAAATTAGGACCTATCCTGTAGATAGGGCCACATTTGTTTTGTAAGAAAACCTCTTTAACATAGAAATGATGGTCCAATTCTTTCAGCACATTCATACCCAGAATTTCATCTCATCCTCAGACTGATCACACTCTCATCTTCCCGATTCCAGGCTGAAAAAGAAGTACAGAGGTTGGGCGCACACCAAGTAGTGATTCACTCACATCGAGTATGGTAAAAGTTTATTTTAATTAAAAAAGATGAAACACAACGCGTTTCGGGGACAAGGATGGACCCCCTTTATCAAGTGGGAAGGCCTTCCTCCCCTACGAGCAGGAGTCAGCAGGGGGGGCCAGAAAAATTTCCACTTGAAAAAGTGGTCCAGCGTTGTCCCCAAAATGCATTGCTAATTTTTCAAATCTTTTTTCAATAAAATAGATCAGGCTGCACTGTACCCTACACTCCGTACCCTTTCAGTCCAGTCTTGCAGCGACCTAGGAAACATAAAGGGAAATAATCCTGCGCGCTCTCTGACCAGTGACGGCAGACCAGGATTTAGGGGAACAGACGGGGCAGTCTGTCACACAGACCTTGCATACTGAACAATTGCTAAAAGGAAAGAAAAACAAACAAGCGCTCCCTGGTGCAATAAATTTTAGGATTGTCCACTATCGTCTAAAAAAGTAGCGCGCTCACCTTTAAACGTTGTGCAAGCAGCCACAACACTGTGGGGTCACGCATCGGATGCAGCCAAGTCCTCGCCGGTTGGGGAACACCGGGTAAGATGCAGATCTGACGAAACGCGTTGCCTTATTTCATATTTTACTTGATTTTATTTATTTATAATAAAATAATTTAATTTTGGATGGGAGAAGCGCCGTGAATATAGTCCTATTTTTTTACCCGTATCCGTGAGGACGGAGGTGAACCCCTGCCCTCCGGACACTTTTTGCATACCGAACAATGTGGTGTTTGCCACCTGCTCTGGTTCGCCATGTTCCTGCTGCAGCCAGAGGGAGGTGAGAAAACAATATATAGAAATTTCCCTTGTTTTATTTTTTCTTTAATTGCAGTTTTATAAAGATGTTTTTGCACATTCTTTGGTTCCAGGTGACCTCGGCTCAGAGCTCGTACTGGTGGCCTTGCTTGGCGCGGGCAGCAGGTGTAGCACAGATTTCCTGTGAATATTTCATGAATCTGAATTATTTACTTTCACCTTGGCAGGTTCCTGGTCCTTCCTGTGTGACTTGATGTTTGAGGCCGGGGCACGGTGCCATGAGAAACACAACACGTTCATTCGCTGTGATGTAACCGTGCGAGCGGGAGACCTGCTGGTGACAAGATCTTTGGCTTATCTCCATGTTTGTCATTGTAGCCGGGAATATGACGCCCGTCTGGTGCCAGCTGACAATGGCGCGGCACATGTAGCACACTTCACTGGACTGTTCATCAGGTATGAAGATACGTTCTGCAGCCCAAATATTCCATATACTCTGTATTTTAGTGGTAGACAACCACCAGGGGGTTGGGCGGTCAACTGGCTTCACACCAAAGCAAAATCGGGAGTTCCATGTATAATCACACAATACAGGCCTAACATGGGGATAGGGTCCTATTCCGGTGTGCCACAGACTTTTGCAAATTTTGGAAAATTTTTGTAGATTTCTATTTGCTCAAGTAGGAAGTACTACAAGTTCCCAGATTTCCAGAACAATGAGAGGGATAAAGTTACTACACACCAGTATTTGCATTCTACATTGTTGAGCAGTTGTTTCATTCTTCAGGCTCTTTTCTAAGCAGGATGATATAGAGAAGAAATTACATATACCAATCAGAATAAGGTATTTAAAGGGAAATAGAAAACTTACCATTGGCTGCAGCAGCTGCTTTCAGTGGTTGTTTGGTCAACTGGCTTCACAACAAGGAAAAATTGGAGTTCTATGTTTAATCACATGATACATGCCTTACATGGGGATCGGGTCCCATTCCAGTGTGCCACACAGACTTTTGCAAATTTTGGAAATTTTTTTGTGCTTTCCATCTGCTCGACAAGTTCTCGCAATCCCAGATTTCTAGCACAGTGAGAGGAATAAAGGTACTACATGCCAGTATTTGTATTCTGCATTGTTAAGCAGTTTTTCCTTCTGCAGGATCTTTTTCAGATTCTCAGTTTATTCGCAGTTGTGGGGAGAGGGGAGGGTGGCCACTAGAAGCTAAGTTGCTTCCCTTTCACTGAAACATCTGTAGGATCCTATAGGACATTGTAGATAAGTAGTAGTCTGTACCGATGTGTGTAAAGCATTTGGACAGAGACATAAAACTTACCAATGGCTGCAGCAGACTCTGTCAGTGCATGTGTCTCTCCTCTCTCACTCAAATGCCTGAGAAGTATCATATAGGACATCATGGGTAGATAATGTACCGTACTGATAAGAATAAAGTATTTGGTGTAAGATATAAAACTTACAGTTAGCTGCAGCAGCTTACATCTGTGCCTCTATCTGTGCATATGTTTCTCCTTTCTTTCTTAAATGCCTGAGCAGGTTCACACAAGGCATCACACAATGATTCACACAAGGTAAATGATCTGTACTGATAATAAGAAAGCATTTGAAGTGAAATATAAAACTTTCCATTAGCTGCAGCAGCCACTTTAACTGCTTGTGTCCATACTCTCACACATAGAGAAAAAATGACCTATACCAATCAGAATAAAGCATTTGAAGGGAAATATAAAACTTATTGGCTGCAGCAGCCGCTTTCAGTGATTGTGTCTCTACTCTCACACTCAGATGCCTAAGAAGGATCATATAGAGCATTAAATAGAGAAAATTACCTGTAGTAATAAGAATAAAGAATATGGAGTGAGATATAAAACTTACCATTAGCTGCATCATCTTCTGTCTGTGTATGTGACTCTCCTCTCTCACTCAGATGCCAAAGCAGGATCATATAGGGCATCATAGAGAGGCAATGACCTGTACTGATAAGAATAAAGCATCTGGAATTAAATAAAAAATGACTATTGGCTGCAGCAGCTACTTTCAGTGCTTGTATCTCTACTCTCACACTTAGATGGCTAAGCAACATCATACTGGGCATCAAAGAGAGGAAATTAGCAGTACTAATAAATAATTAAATAATATGGAGTGAGATATAAAACTTACCATTGCCTGCAGCAGCTTCTGTTTGTGCCCCAGTCTGTGTATATCATGTCTGTCCTTTGTCACTTAGATGCCTAAGTAGGATCATATAGGGCATCAAAGAGCGGTGATGCCATCATATGAATAAAGCATTTGCAGTGAAATATAAAACTTTTTATTAACTACAGCATCCTCTTTCATGGGTCTCTACTTTCTTACTCTGAAGCAGAAGGATCATATAGGGTATTGTAGAGAACTTTTGAGCAGTATTGATGTGAAACTAGTAACTATGAGACGCTAAAGCATTCACTATTAGCTTACGTCTGTTTCCATGCCTTCACTTCTCTCTGTTGGTTCCCCCCATCCTTCTCCACAAACTTTAATGGGCAGCTGTAATTTGATACATCACTGAGCTGACATGTCACATCTTGGGAGACATATTGCACAGAGATTTTAGATGGAGTAAGATGCTGGGACTCAGTGGTGCAGCTCATAACATGCTTGATACTCGGAACTTCTACTGTCAGTTTAGGTAGTTATCAGATTACAGCTTCCCATATTAGTCTGTAGAGAGGGAAGGGGAATGAGGACCAATGGAGAGAGAAGCGGAGACAAGAAAACTAGTAGTGCAACTAATAGTGAATGTTTTGTCTGTCTCGACTACTAGTTTATCATCAGGTCATTAGTACTGATTAGAGACACACAGGCAGAGGCTGCTGCAGCTAATGGTAAGTTATATGTCTCACTCCATATTCAATTCACAAGTACATGTCAATACTTCTTTCCAATGTCCTAAATGTCCCTGCTGCTGCCTTTGAGTAAGGGAGCTGAGACACAGAGAGAGGCTGCTGCAGCTCATGGTAAGTTATATGTCTCACTCCATATTCAATTCACAAGTACATGTCAATACTTCTTTCCAATGTCCTAAATGTCCCTGCTGCTGCCTTTGAGTAAGGGAGCTGAGACACAGAGAGAGGCTGCTGCAGCTCATGGTAAGTTATATGTCTCACTCCATATTCAGTCCACAAGTACATTTCAATACTTCTTTCCAATGACCTAAATGGCCCTGCTGCTGCCTTTGAGTAAGAGCGCTGAGACACAGAGAGCGGCTGCTGCTGCAGCTAATGGTAAGTTTTAAGTCTGACTACAAATGGTTTGTTCACATCAATACAGGTTATTTCTTCTCTATATTTTCCTTTATGATGCTGATAGATAGATAGATAGATAGAACATGTGGTAATCTGATTTCTTATACTGTATGCTGCTATAATACTGTATTGAAATATAAGGGTTTCTTTATGCTGTTCTTATCTATTAAAGTCTGCCACAGAACTGGAAGGGTTAATAGAGCATGATTGGGCGTGTCCATTGGTCTACAAATCAAGCATGGAAAACCAGGAATACTTACTTATTCACTCACCGGCCACTTTATTAGGTACACCTGTCCAACTGCTCATTAACACTTAATTTCTAATCAGCCAATCACATGGCGGCAACTCAGTGCATTTAGGCATGTAGACATGGTCAAGACAATCTCCTGCAGTTCTCCCGAGCATCAGTATGGGGAAGAAAGGTGATTTGATGCCTTTGAACGTGGCATGGTTGTTGGTGCCAGAAGGGCTGGTCTGAGTATTTCAGAAACTGCTGATCTCCTGGGATTTTCACGCACAACCATCTCTAGGGTTTACAGAGAATGGTCCGAAAAAGAAAAAACATCCAGTGAGCGGCAGTTCTGTGGGCGGAAATGCCTTGTTGATGCCAGAGGTCAGAGGAGAATGGGCAGACTGGTTCGAGCTGATAGAAAGGCAACAGTGACTCAAATTGCCACCCGTTACAACCAAGGTAGGCAGAAGAGCATCTCTGAATGCACAGTACGTCCAACTTTGAGGCAGATGGGCTACAGCAGCAGAACACCACACCGGGTGCCACTCCTTTCAGCTAAGAACAGAAAACTGAGGCTACAATTTGCACAAGCTCATCGAAATTGGACAGTAGAAGATTGGAAAAACGTTGCCTGGTCTGATGAGTCTCGATTTCTGCTGCGACATTCGGATGGTAGGGTCAGAATTTGGCGTCAACAACATGAAAGCATGGATCCATCCTGCCTTGTATCAGCGGTTCAGGCTAGTGGTGGTGGTGTCATGGTGTGGGGAATATTTTCTTGGCACTCTTTGGGCCCCTTGGTACAATGCCACAGCCTACCTGAGTATTGTTGCTGCCCATGTCCATCCCTTTATGAGCACAATGTACCCTGTAACATCTGATGGCTACTTTCAGCAGGATAATGCGCCATGTCATAAAGCTGGAATCATCTCAGACTGGTTTCTTGAACATGACAATGAGGTCACTGGACTCAAATGGCCTCCACAGTCACCAGATCTCAATCCAATAGAGCATCTTTGGGATGTGGTGGAACGGGAGATTTGCATCATGGATGTGCAGCCGACAAATCTGCGGCAACTGTGTGATGCCATCATGTCAATATGGACCAAAATCTCTGAGGAGCTTCCAGCACCTTGTTGTATCTATGCCACGAAGAATTGAGGCAGTTCTGAAGGCAAAAGGGGGTCCAACCCGTTACTAGCATGGTGTACCTAATAAAGTGGCCGGTGAGTGTAGATCCAGGCACTGTTACTGTGGTAATCTTCTTATATTAGTTATCCATGGCCTCCTGCCTTCTAAAATCAACTTTCTAAAATTATGCTATTGATGTGTTAACAGAGCCCCTGCGTGTTGAAGCTTCACAGGCAGTTACATTGTCTCCCCCCTGCTACCTCAGCACTCTCCCTTCTGCCTGATATAATCACACTGAGTGAGAGGGAGGGGAGTGCTTTGGTAACGCAACCAGAGCCCTTAAGGCTAATTAGCATAATTTTTAACATTGATTTTAGAAAGACGGAGGTCATGGATAACAAATATAAGAAGATTACCACAGTCCCGGTGCCTGGATCTATGAGTAATGTGCCTGGTTTATCAGAATGGATTTTGATGGTAGATTTGCTTTAAAGTATCCGACAACTGCGTCCTGTACGTGTGCGGTGGGCGCCAATGGAAGGTTAGTTTTTGTCCATGGTATGCCTATAGACACCATGTAGCTGTAGTATCATAACCGGATCGTGTACACGAGTCCACAGCGAGGCTAAATGGCACCACCGATATCCTCATGGGGTACAGTGACAATTAGCGCCTGATGCAGGAAGCAATTAATTACAGGCAGTAAGTGCGGGGGAGGGGGGGGCGCAGGGCAGGCGGTATTATTATTATTACTACGTGCCAGCAAAAAACTGCCGGGCAGTGAAAGGGTTATGCCATTAAATACTACAATTCTAATTAAAAGCCCGCTAACTCTAATTAGCGGCTTCCGAGAGTTAATTAAAATCAATTAACCCCTTCAGGTCAGCAAGAAATAAAATACATCTATATCGGGAAGGAGGGGGAGGCGGCTGAGCATCAAAAATTTGGTCCATACCCAAAGGAGAAATATAGAAAGCAGGGACTTCCGTGTTTATGGGGGGTAAGATCAGGCCTGTAGGGCAACATAGACGATCAAATACAGAGAAACTGTCAGCAGGTAGGACCATCCGGTACTATAGTCATTCTTAGTTACTGGCCCTGTAGATCTGTGTAGTCATAGGATTGATCACAGTCCTGCTGCTACTAACAACACACAGGGAGGTGCGATTACACAGATCTCCAGGGACAGTACCTAAATATGCTGACAGATTCCCTTCCGGGAACGTATTGAACGTAATAGTACTGCGCTTACGGAAGTGATTTCCGGCAAACCGCAGTACTATTAGGTCCAGGTTCTGGCACCAGCTACCAAGCAGAACCAGTACCAGAAGCTGCGGGAATCACTTATATACGACACCCAACATCGGAGCCAACTCTTATCGTGGGTGCTACTCACTTGAAACCGTGGTCAAACATAACCACGGTGTCCAAGGGGAATGCAAGCCCCCTCCTCCCTGGATCGGACCACTGTGACTTACCTGGGGGACCCGATCCTTCCCCTGGCAGACCAGAACTCCAATGTGTACCCAGGGGGCTGCCCAAATCCCTCTTCCGAGTCTATTACATTGCACTGCACTACAAGCATCGCTTGTTCAAGCCTGAGTTTAAAAGAAGAAAAAATAGTGAAAAACATTTTTTAAATTAAATAACAAAAAGAGCAAAAGACCCTGAAACACTTCCCTTCCATAGAACTAACAACCAAAGTGTAAAAAAAACCACAAACAAATATTTGGTATCATAGAGCCCGTCACAATCTGTACAATTAATATGAATTATTGGACCCGTGCAGTGAGTGCTGCAAGAGGTAATTTTTCACAAAATTTTTAAAGGGGTTTACCCATGAAAGAAAGTTCTTAAATTTTAACCCCCTAGTGATGTTTACATAATAAAGATAATTTTGAACCCCTTACTTCACAATGTTACTCAGTTTTATTGCTGTTTTAGCTCCTATCATTCAGTGATAAGATTCCAGGGGATTCTCTAAGCAGACATTTCATGATTCCTCTAGTGCTGTGAGATGCTGTGAGCTGACAATGTGCTTAGATTATGAGGGTCCAGGCTTATATCCACTTTTATTTAGTTTCTGAACATTCTAATAGTATTTGACACATAGAAAGAGAAATGAGACAGATCATATAAATGAGATAGATAAATGACACAATGACACACACAACTCTATCTCAAATATAAAACACACGGAGCTCTGCTATGCCCCCTTCCCCTCGGATCCGGAGCTTATCTTGTCTGCAAAGTTTGTAGCTCATCTGCATGCTGCTGCTGCTGCTGGACAGGAAGTGTCGGTGTCTGTAGTACTCTCCGTCTCCCCCTGTAGTACAAGAGAAGCTATTTATTCCAGAAGAATCTGCCCAACCATAGTCAGGAGTTTATGGGCGTATCCAGGGACAACCAAAATATAAACACCAGGACTGATAGAGACAGCCTGGAATTATATCTGTGTACACTGTGTATATGTGTGTAATGTGTACATGTATGTCTAATGCCTGTGTATATGTGTGTAATGTGTATATGTGTGTAATGTGTATATGTATATCTAATGTGTGTGTTTATATGTGTGTAATGTGTATATGTATGTCTAATGTCTGTGTATATGTGTGTAATGTGTATATGTATATCTAATGCCTGTGTATATGTGTGTAATGTGTACATGTATGTCTAATGCCTGTGTATATGTGTGTAATGTGTATATGTGTGTAATGTGTATATGTGTGTCTAATGTCTGTGTATATGTGTGTAATGTGTATATGTATATCTAATGCCTGTATATGTGTGTAATGTGTACATGTATGTCTAATGCCTGTGTATATGTGTGTAATGTGTATATGTGTGTAATGTGTATATGTGTGTCTAATGTCTGTGTATATGTGTGTAATGTGTATATGTATATCTAATGCCTGTATATGTGTGTAATGTGTATATGTGTGTAATGTGTATATGTATGTCTAATGTCTGTGTATATGTGTGTAATGTGTATATGTATATCTAATGCCTGTGTATATGTGTGTAATGTGTACATGTATGTCTAATGCCTGTGTATATGTGTGTAATGTGTATATGTGTGTAATGTGTATATGTGTGTAATGTGTATATGTGTGTCTAATGTCTGTGTATATGTGTGTAATGTGTATATGTATATCTAATGCCTGTATATGTGTGTAATGTGTACATGTATGTCTAATGCCTGTGTATATGTGTGTAATGTGTATATGTGTGTAATGTGTATATGTGTGTCTAATGTCTGTGTATATGTGTGTAATGTGTATATGTATATCTAATGCCTGTATATGTGTGTCTAATGCCTGTGTATATGTGTGTAATGTGTATATGTGTGTCTAATTCCTGTGTATATGTGTGTAATGTGTACATGTGTGTAATGTGTACATGTATATCTAATGCCTGTGTATATGTGTGTAATGTGTACATGTGTGTAATGTGTATATGTATATCTAATGCCTGTGTATATGTGTGTCTAATGCCTGTGTATATGTGTGTAATGTGTATATGTGTGTCTAATGCCTGTGTATATGTGTGTATATGTATATCTAATGCCTGTGTATATGTGTGTAATGTGTATATGCATGTTTAATATATGTGTATATGTGTGTAATGTATACATGTGTGAGCAAGTGAATAAAAGTTGTGTTGAGTACATGTGTGTAATGTGTACATGTATATCTAATGCCTGTGTATATGTGTGTAATGTGTATATGTATATCTAATGCCTGTGTATATGTGTGTAATGTGTATATGTATATCTAATGTCTGTGTATATGTGTGTAATGTGTATATGTATATCTAATGTCTGTGTATATGTGTGTAATGTGTATATGTATATCTGATGTCTGTGTATATGTGTGTAATGTGTACATGTATATCTAATGTCTGTGTATATGTGTGTAATGTGTACATGTGTGTAATGTGTATATGTATATCTAATGTCTGAGTACATGTGTGTAATGTGTACATGTATATCTAATGCCTGTGTATATGTGTGTAATGTGTATATGTATATCTAATGTCTGTGTATATGTGTGTAATGTGTATAAGTATATCTAATGTCTGTGTATATGTGTGTAATGTGTATATGTGTGTCTAATGTCTGTGTATATGTGTGTAATGTGTATATGTGTGTCTAATGTCTGTGTATATGTGTGTAATGTGTATATGTGTGTAATGTGTATATGTATATATAATGCCTGTGTATATGTGTGTAATGTGTATATGTGTGTAATGTGTATATGTATATCTAATGTCTGTGTATATGTGTAATGTGTATATGTGTGTCTAATGTCTGTGTATATGTGTGTAATGTGTATTAAACTCAGCACATCCCACTGTATTAGCTCAGCATTGTCTTCCATGGGGCTCAGAACCCCCACTTCTAGAGATAAATGGACCCCCAGCAATCAGACATTTATTGGAATAAATAGACAGTTCAGTGTCCTTGCGTGTTTCCACCCAGCTTTTCCATGATCAGATATCCATATAGATTGTAAAGCATTATCTCTTAGAAGCGATGTGTCCGCCCCTGTACAAATCATCAGAATCTGAGTGTAATAACCAGATGCTCGTGTCCTGCCGACGCACCAGGATATTTATCTCTCATTCCGTACACAACATCTGGAGACTGCCAATGGGGGAATCAGAGGAGATGAAACGAGAGAAGGCGCTTTAATGACAATTATTTATAAGATGGGGGGGGCAGTATACTCTCATCATCCGCATGTTATTAGCTACAACTACCAACCATCCATCAGCACTCACACTTTACTGAGCAGAAAGTATCCAGGCTGTGTATTACTACATATACATAACCAGCAATCCCTGCCACAACCAGAGGAGGACACTACAGAGCAGCTACAGGCAGAGGAATACTCCTACCTGCACCATTCCATATTCATCCACAGGGGGCAGTATTATAGTAGTTATATTCCTGTACATAGGGGGCAGTATTATAGTAGTTATATTCCTGTACATAGGGGGCAGTATTGTAGTAGTTATATTCTTGTACATAGGGGGCAGTATTATAGTAGTTATATTCCTGTACATAGGGGGCAGTATTATAGTAGTTATATTCCTGTACATAGGGGGCAGTATTATAGTAGTTATATTCTTGTACATAGGGGGCAGTATTATAGTAGTTATATTCTTGTACATAGGGGGCAGTATTATAGTAGTTATATTCCTGTACATAGGGGGCAGTATTATAGTAGTTATATTCCTGTACATAGGGGGCAGTATTGTAGTAGTTATATTCTTGTACATAGGGGGCAGTATTGTAGTAGTTATATTCTTGTACATAGGGGGCAGTATTATAGTAGTTATATTCTTGTACATAGGGGGCAGTATTATAGTAGTTATATTCTTGTACATAGGGGGCAGTATTATTGTAGTTATATTCTTGTACATAGGGGGCAGTATTATAGTAGTTATATTCCTGTACATAGGGGGCAGTATTATAGTAGTTATATTCCTGTACACAGGGGGCAGTATTATAGTAGTTATATTCTTGTACATAGGGGGCAGTATTATAGTAGTTATATTCTTGTACATAGGGGGCAGTATTATTGTAGTTATATTCTTGTACATAGGGGCAGTATTATAGTAGTTATATTCTTGTACATAGGGGCAGTATTATAGGAGTTATATTCTTGTACATGGGGGGCAGTATTATAGTAGTTATATTCTTGTACATAGGGCCAGTATTATAGTAGTTATATTCTTGTACATAGGGGGCAGTATTATAGTAGTTATATTCTTGTACATAGGGGGCAGAATTATAGTAGTTATATTCTTCTACATGGGGCAGTTTTATAGTAGTTATAGTCTTGTACATAGGTCGCAGTATTATAGTAGTTATATTCTTGTACATAGGGGGCAGTATTATAGTAGTTCTATTCGTGTACATAGGGGGCTGTATTATAGTAGTTAAATATTTTTGTACTTAGGGGCAGTATTATAGTAGTTATATTCTTGTACATAGGGGGCAGTATTATAGTAGTTATATTTTTGTACATAGGGGGCAGTATTATAGTAGTTATATTCTTGTACATTGGGGACAGTATTATAGTAGTTATATTCTTGTACATAGGGGGCAGTATTATAGTAGTTCTTTTCTTGTACATAGGGGGCAGTATTATAGTAGTTCTTTTCTTGTACATAGGGGGCAGTATTATAGTAGTTATATTCTTGTACATAGGGGGCAGTATTATAGTAGTTATATTCTTGTACACAGGGGGCAGTATTATAGTAGTTATATTCTTGTACATAGGGGGCAGTATTATAGTAGTTATATTCTTGTACATAGGGAGCAGTATTATAGTAGTTATATTCCTGTACATAGGGGGCAGTATTATAGTAGTTATATTCTTGTACATAGGGGGCAGTATTATAGTAGTTATACTCTTGTACATAGGGAGCAGTATTATAGTAATTATATTCCTGTACATAGGGGGCAGTATTATAGTAGTTATATTCCTGTACATAGGGAGCAGTATTATAGTAGTTATATTCTTGTACATAGGGGGCAGTATTATAGTAGTTATATTCCTGTACATAGGGAGCAGTATTATAGTAGTTATATTCCTGTACATAGGGGGCAGTATTATAGTAGTTATATTCTTGTACATAGGGAGCAGTATTATAGTAGTTATATTCTTGTACATAGGGGGCAGTATTATAGTAGTTATATTCCTGTACATAGGGAGCAGTATTATAGGAGTTATATTCCTGTACATAGGGGGCAGTATTATAGTAGTTATATTCTTGTACATAGGGGGCAGTATTATAGTAGTTATATTCCTGTACATAGGGAGCAGTATTATAGGAGTTATATTCCTGTACATAGGGGGCAGTATTATACCCTGTTTCCCCTAAAATAGGACATCCCCCGAAAATAAGACCTAGTACAATTTTGTTCAGGCTTAGAAATATAAGACCTCCCCTGAAAATAAGACCTAGCGGCAGTCATTGCAGCAGCTCCCCCCACGCCGTACATTAGTATTAGGAAATCTTTTAGATGCTGCAGAAGGTTGTGAGTTGGGGAAGAATTCATGGAAGTAAATCACTAAAAGTTGTGCTGCAAATGTGATACCAGCAGCCACCAGGATAAGAAGGGTCATTTATGGAAAGTGCTTTTACTAAACATAAAAGATTGGGGCCAATGATTCTAATAGACATGGAGTCACAAGAAATACAGCATGAAATTCAGAGTTTGGGGAGTCATAAGGAGGTTAGAGAAGTTGATTTTTTGTTCAATGATAAATGTAAATTCTTGTTCATCGAAAAATAAGACTTCCCCTGAAAATAAGACATAGAAACTCTTTAGAAGGAAAAATTAATATAAGACACTGTCTTATTTTCGGGGAAACAGGGTAGTAGTTATATTCCTGTACATAGGGGCAGTATTATAGTAGTTATATTCCTGTACATAGGGGGCAGTATTATAGTAGTTATATCTGTGTACATAGGGGGCAGTATTATAGTAGTTATATTCCTGTACATAGGGGGCAGTATTATAGTAGTTATATCTGTGTACATAGGGGGCAGTATTATAGTATTTATATTCTTGTACATAGGAGGCAGTATTATAGTAGTTATATTCTTGTACATATTGGTAGTATTATAGTAGTTATATTCTTGTACATGGGGCAGTATTATAGTAGTTATATTCCTGTACATAGGGGCAGTATTATAGTAGTTATATTCTTGTACATAGGGGGCAGTATTATAGTAGTTATATTCTTGTACATGGGGCAGTATTATAGTAGTTATATTCCTGTACATAGGGGCAGTATTATAGTAGTTATATTCTTGTACATAGGGGGCAGTATTATAGTAGTTATATTCTTGTACATGGGGCAGTATTATAGTAGTTATATTCCTGTACATAGGGGCAGTATTATAGTAGTTATATTCTTGTACATAGGGGGCAGTATTATAGTAGTTATATTCTTGTATATAGGGGGCAGTATTATACTAGTTATATTCCTGTACATAGGGGGCTGTATTATAGTAGTTATATTCTTGTACAGGGGCAGTATTATAGTAGTTATATTCCTGTACATAGGAGGCAGTATTATAGTAGTTATATTCTTGTATATAGGGGCAGTATTATAGTAGTTATATTCTTGTACATAGGGGATAGTATTATAGTAGTTATATTCTTGTACATAGGGGGCAGTATTATAGTAGTTACATTCTTGTACATAGGGAGCAGTATTATAGTAGTTACATTCTTGTACATAGGGGGCAGTATTATAGTAGTTATATTCCTGTACATAGGGGGCAGTATTATAGTAGTTATATTCTTGTACATAGGGGGTAGTATTATAGTAGTTATATTCTTGTACATAGGGGGCAGTATTATAGTGGTTATATTCTTGTACATAGGGGGCAGTATTATAGTAGTTATATTCTTGTACATAGGGGGCAGTATTATAGTAGTTATATTCTTGTACATGGGGCAGTATTATAGTAGTTATATTCCTGTACATAGGGGCAGTATTATAGTAGTTATATTCTTGTACATAGGGGGCAGTATTATAGTAGTTATATTCTTGTATATAGGGGGCAGTATTATACTAGTTATATTCCTGTACATAGGGGGCTGTATTATAGTAGTTATATTCTTGTACAGGGGCAGTATTATAGTAGTTATATTCCTGTACATAGGAGGCAGTATTATAGTAGTTATATTCTTGTATATAGGGGCAGTATTATAGTAGTTATATTCTTGTACATAGGGGATAGTATTATAGTAGTTATATTCTTGTACATAGGGGGCAGTATTATAGTAGTTACATTCTTGTACATAGGGAGCAGTATTATAGTAGTTACATTCTTGTACATAGGGGGCAGTATTATAGTAGTTATATTCCTGTACATAGGGGGCAGTATTATAGTAGTTATATTCTTGTACATAGGGGGTAGTATTATAGTAGTTATATTCTTGTACATAGGGGGCAGTATTATAGTGGTTATATTCTTGTACATAGGGGGCAGTATTATAGTAGTTATATTCTTGTACATAGGGGGCAGTATTATAGTAGTTATATTCTTGTACATAGGGGGCAGTATTATAGTAGTTATATTCCTGTACATAGGGGGCAGTATTATAGTAGTTACATTCTTGTACATAGGGGGCAGTATTATAGTAGTTATATTCTAGTACATAATGTCAGTGCTTTGAACATTATATATGATTGATATACATAGCAATGATGCGCTCAGTGCTGCCACCTACTGGTTCATGTTTTGCTGTTTGCTAATTATCGTAATCATTTCTAATGGTCTAGTGTCCTATTCATGACTGTATAGATAGATAGATTCCTCCCTTTTTACTAAATACATAAGAATCTTATACAAAGCAGAATCTAAACTCCAGACCCCCCCCCCCCTCTCTTCCTACAAAGCATTAAAGTCCGTATCTGGCAGAATAACTGGCACATATATCGAATCTGCTTATTCTGGGCTGTTAAGTAAGTTTAATTAAGTTAGTAAGTTAATGTAGCACGCGATGTGCCGAGAATCTGATTGCCATAAACTGAGGAGAGGGAATAGGAATCCTAAATTGCCTCATTTTTTCACAGTAGGAATTGGGGAGCGGTTGATGCAGTTGCGTCAATGGAATTCCAATCCCCCCCCCCCCCCCCTGTTACACCCCCTTCCCATCGCTCCGGAGGAATCCAGGTTAGAGAAGGGAGCACAATGTATCGGCGCTGTAGACAATGTTGCGACTCTCGGAACACGTGTTGGCGTTTTGTGTGTGTGTGATAGCGATCGCTGTGATGTATCTGTCGCACGTGTGCGGTACAGGCTGCAGATCAGCGAAAAAACAAATAAACGATAAAAAAAAGAATGGAAACAAAATTACCGAAATTTGCAAAGTTTGATAAATGGCGGCCGGTAACTTGCCACAAGCTAATGGCTCGCGATGATTAATAAGAGCAAAAATAATTGCATTTCATTAAGATTGATGACACCCCCCCTGCCCCCCCCTCCTTCTTCCTCGTTTCAGCCCTAAAGTGGAAGAAGATGAAGTCCTCATCTATAATGGCTCCTGTAGCGTCACCATGGCAACGGAGGCAGAGATGGAGTGCGAGGCGCCTAATCAGCCAATTACCGCCCAGATTACTGCGATACGGAAAAACTGGCTCCAGAACACTCAGGTATAATCCAATCTGGAGGGTTTTTTTTTTTTTACAGACTGATTCAAACAGTTTAAAAATTAAATTTGTAACAATGTGAACATTAGGAGGGGGGAAAAAAAATCATAATTTAGGACGAGGCGTGTGGGTTTGCGGTGATGTATGACGCCAAAGACGCAGTTAAACATCTCATTTGTACGAAGGTGGGGAATAAATGAAGTGAATTGTACAGTAAATGAGATGAGGTTTTAGGTTTATTTTAAGTCATTTGTGTCTTTTTGTATAAATTTGGCGGATTGTGTGTGTGGGGGGGGGGGTATATGGCGGTAAGGCAGCACTATAGTGCAGTATATTTATATAGAGAGGTCAGACATTTGTTAGATGGAAGTATTAGACCGCTCAGCTGCTGCAGAACCCAGTTTTAAGAATTCTACAGGTATATCCAAAGGGTGACTTACTGACATATTGGGGGTCATTTACTAAGGGCCCGATTCGCGGTTTCCCGGCGTGTTACCCAAATATTTCCGATTTGCGCCGATTTCCCCTGAATTGCCCCAGGATTTTTGTGCACGTGATCGGATTGTGGCGCATTGGCGCTGGCATGCACGCGACGGAAATCGGGGGGGCGTGGCCGAACGAAAACCCGACGGATTCGGAAAAAGCGACACATTTAAAAAAAAAAAGTGTCCCGGGACTCGCACTTACCTTCACTCGGTCCGGCTTGGTGAAGATCAGTGCATTCCGGGGAACTTCAGCGCAGCAGCGCCACCTGGTGGACTTCGGAGGAACTACCTTAGTGGATCCCATCCGGACCCGAATCCAGCGCAGAGAACGCGCCACTGGATCGAGAATGGACCGGGTAAGTAAATCTGCCCCATTGTGCCGCCTAACACACTACCGCCATATAGTGCTCCCATATAGTACCAGTTATGAGGTGCCAGCTACAGTATGACCAATGACAGGTCCAGAATAAGTGGCCCAAACCGCCACAGCGTACACTGCCAGACATTGTTATATAGTCATAGATACATAGATAGATGATTATAGATATTTCTGAAATAGATAGTTATCTGAAACAAACAGAAGATAAACAGATAAATGATAGATAGATAGATAGATAGATAGATAGATAGATAGGAGATAGATAGATAGATATGAGATAGATATGAGATAGATAGATATGAGATAGATAGATAGATAGATAGATATGAGATAGATAGACAGATAGATAGATAGATAGATAGATAGATAGATAGATAGATAGGAGATAGATAGATAGATATGAGGTAGATAGATAGATAGATAGATAGATATTGTAGACAGATAGATAGATATGAGATAGATAGATAGATAGATAGATGATTATCGATATTTCTGAAATAGATAGTTATCTGAAACAAACAGAAGATAAACAGATAAAAGATAGATAGATAGATAGATATGAGATAGATAGATAGATATGAGATAGATAGATAGATATGAGATAGATAGATAGATAGATAGATAGATAGATATGAGATAGATAGATAGATAGATAGATATGAGATAGATAGATATGAGATAGATAGATATGAGATAGATAGATAGATAGATATGAGATAGATAGATAGATAGATAGATATGAGATAGATAGATATGAGATAGATAGATAGATATGAAATAGATAGATATGAGATAGATAGATAGATATGAGATAGATAGATAGATAGATAGATAGATATGAGATAGATATTAGATAGATAGATAGATAGATAGATAGATAGATAGATAGATAGATAGATATGAGATAGATAGATAGATAGATAGATAGATAGATATGAGATAGATAGATAGATATGAGATAGATAGATATGAGATAGATATGAGATAGATAGATATGAGATAGATAGATATGAGATAGATAGATAGATATGAGATAGATAGATATGAGATAGATAGATAGATAGATAGATAGATAGATAGATAGATAGAGATTGTAGACAGATAGATAGATAGATAGATAGATAGATAGATAGATAGATAGATAGATAGATATGAGATAGATAGATAGATAGATAGATATGAGATAGATAGATAGATATGAGATAGATAGATATGAGATAGATAGATAGATAGATAGATAGATATGAGATAGATAGATAGATAGAAAGATAGATAGATAGATAGATAGATAGAGATTGTAGACAGATAGATATGAGATAGATAGATATGAGATAGATAGAAAGATAGATAGATAGATATGAGATAGATATGAGATAGATAGATAGATAGATAGATAGAGATTGTAGACAGATAGATATGAGATAGATAGATAGATAGAGATTGTAGACAGATAGAGAGGGATAATTGATTAATACATAAATTGCAAATACCGAGCATCGGGTCAGGGTGAGCTGGTGCCGGAGCTTACTTTCGTTATTGTCCTAAGCCGCTGTATTGCAGTTTAAACACTTTTTAATGTTTATATTTGAAGCAGCTTCGGCGCACCAAACGCATGACCGTGCGCACGCCTACATAGGAAGTGCTGGAGAGCCGGTGACATCACGCGCAGGGTACAGGTAGTGCAGCTTGTGTAAGGATCTGGATGTGGACACTTTTAAATGTTGTGGGACATTTCAGTAGGACTTGTATGGCATGTAGTGACCTGCAGTGTCCGTGGTGAAGGGGGAGCTCAGGTTGGTAAGTGGTGACCATGGCGTTGCGGTGACTTCCCCACTTGTTGGCGTAGTTCATCATTCCCATTAGACGTGTCACGCTCCGCTCACCACCGCTAACGATTTCATATCCTCCACGGCTGAGGCCGTCGTCATTTGTCATGTAGGTCCTCAGAGTGATAATGATTACAGGTCTCCATTAATCACCTCCGGAGCATTAATCTACTTTCAGGAAAACTTAAATGATACAAAATAACAATGTCTTAGTCAATAATATATTAGACGGGAGCGGTCCAGATGGGCAAGAGTCCTTAAGAACGCTCCCTATAGACTATTAACCTAATGACTGTGTCAATAAATAATGGCCATTACTGCTGTTATCATACAAGAGCAAAGTATTAGATTGTGAGCTCCCATGCCTTGTACTAGTCCCAGCTGCTGGAGCATGGCGGTGGTGGCAGAAGATAAGAGACATGGGGGCACATTTACTTACCCGTCCCGTTGACGCCGCCGATCCAGAATGTCTGACGAGGATTCGGAGCTGCTGCGATTCACTAAGATCGTGCGTCCAATTTCCTGCATCCGTCGCTTCCCCCGCCTAGGTCTGCTGGAGTTCACCATCTTCTTCCTGGTGCATGTGAGTGCATGGCTTGTGACACAATTTGGTTTTTAAATTCCTCGGTTTGTCTGAATCAGTTGGCCACGCCCCCCGATTTGCGTCGCATGCAAGCCGACGCCGATGCGCCACTATCCGATCTCGTGTGCCAAAAACCCGGGGCAATTCAGGGCAAATCTTTAAAAAAGTCGCAAAACCTGACGGAAATGAGTCCGACGGACCCTTAGTAAATATGCCCCATTCTGTAACATCCCATTAGTGTCCGGTTTCCTTCATTAGATCTAACTTTTTGCTTTTTTTTTATTTTTTCCCCTGGTCAGTTCAGAATTTTCAGAATTTCTAGAAATGTAGCTCCTGGCCAACAATGAGGTTAATTAGGGCCAACAATGAATCCCTAGCTGTGTGCAGCACCAAGGGCTTCATGGGCACAGCAATGGACAACCAACTGAAGACCCCAATAACTTGTGCGACCCATCACTGGCCAACCAGTCACTTATTAGACCCCAAAACAAACTTCCAACTGCCCCTCCAAGGGCTTAATAAGTCAACCAGTGAACCCTTAGTTGAAGGCCCTGTCTAAGACTTACTAGGCCTAGCAATTGACTCCCAGCTGAATACCCCACCATTGACTTATTAGGCCAAGCAGTGGATCCTTAGCATAGGCCCTATAGAGGGCTTATTAGGCCTATCAATCGACTCCTAGCTGAAAGCTCAGCTGAAACCAACTGCTTATTAGACAATGCAGTAGATCTTTGGCTGAAGTCCTGATCCAAGAATTATTAGACCTAGAAAAAGGTCACTTGACCCTCAACTGAAGCTTCTGTCAAGGGCCGAATAGGCCCAATAGGAAATTGACCCCTCACCAAGAAATTATTAGCACAGGAAATTGACCCTTGGAAGTCTAGTTGGTAGTAAAATCTACTAAGAAATTAAGCATTCTAGCGACTCTTCCACTAGACAACAGGGAATAAAACATTTATAAAACACACTCACAGGACATCAGTCTTTGTACTAGTTCTAGTCTGGTCACAGTAGCATAAAGCAGGCATTTAGCATCATACAGTTCACATCCCTTTTCCTTCATTAGATCTACGTTTTTGCCTGTGTTATTTATCCCACTTGTCAAGTAAGAATAGAAATTCAAAGAATCAAACAATGAGGTTAAATTAACTCAGCAAGCTCAAGCTGAAAGCCCCAGCAAGGGATTTCAAGGCCCAGAAAGGGACCCCAACTAAAGAGCACACCAAAGACTTATTAGACCAAACCAAGGACTTATTAGGCCTAGCTAATAACCCTCAGATGCAGGTCCCATGAAGGGCTTACTAAGCCCAGCAAATAACCCTTAGATGAAGGTCCCACCAAAGGCTTATTAGGCCTAGCAGAGAAACCTTAGTTGAAGGCCCCATGAAGGGCTTACTAGGCCCAGCAAATAACCCTTCGATGAAGGACCCACCAAAGGCTTATTAGGCCCAGCAGAGATACCTTAGTTGAAGGCCCCATGAAGGGCTTACTAGGCTCAGCTAATAACCCTTAGATGAAGGTCGCACTAAAGGCTTATGAGGCCCAGCAGAGAAACCTTAGTTGAAGGCCCCATGAAGGGCTTAATAAGCCCAGCAAATAACCCTTAGATGAAGGTCCCACCAAAGGCTTATTAGGCCCAGCAGAGATACCTTAGTTGAAGGCCCCATGAATGGCTTACTAGGCCCAGCAAAGAACCTTTAGATGAGGGTCCGACCAAAGACTTATTAGGCCCAGCAATAATCCTTTAGTTGAAGGCTCCACCTAGGACGTAATAGGTCCAGCAAAGAATCTTTAAATAAAGGTCCCACTAAAGAATCATTAGGCCCAGCAAAAAGACTGAAGACCCCACCTAAGGCTTTATAAGCCAAGCAATGAATCCTTAGCTAAAACCCCATCAAGACCCTACTATAGACCATCAGCTGGAGTGCTTATTAGGCCCAGAAATGGACCTCCAACTGAAGGCCCCACTAAGAATTATTAGACCGAGCAATGGACCTGTGGTTAAAAGCAAACTTTTTAATTGTTGTTCATACACAACAAAAATATTTTTTTCAACCACATTTGAAATATATCTAGTATATATAGGCATTTTCTCTCCATTCATGTTTCATTCCGATTTTACATCTTTCTTGTTGCATTTTCGGTCTCGATGCTTGGCCACTCCATTAAGTTTTTTTTTAATTCTACCTGCAAAAACACCTACCACCCGGTGGTGCACATATCCAAGGAACACAAAGACCCCCAAAAATTATTTATGTCTGCAGCCCCCCCCCCCCCCTGCACATGGTTCATTGGGAGGCTATCAGCATTAATCACGGGGGTTTACTCTTCTCACATCTGCTTTGTCATTTCCCAACAGATTGTTTGTCTGAAAAGTAGCTGGAAATCGGCGCTAACAGTAGGATATAGGCAAACAGTAAAGAGCAGCCTTAATGCGACTCACATTAGATTTGGAATAAAAGCCAATGATGCATTGAAAATCAGCGCGGCGATAAGAAAAAAAAAGAAAAAAAATTCCAAAACGACCGAGAATGAAAAAAAAATAAGCGCCAGGAAAAATTATAAAAATATCTTCGGAGACGAGAGCCGAGACCCATTTAAGTGTTTATTCATTGTGCATCTGCATTTAAATTATAAGTCATTTAAAGGGGATGGGATTTACAGCTAATCCAAAGGAAATTATGGCGGGAAGCGGCGGGAGGCGCGGGACTTATCTGGGTCACCCGCGTGCCGGGCGCCAGGTTCATTAGCCGGTTATCCTTTTACCTTTTGTAGCTAAGTTTATTAGCGGGGGAGCAATCTCTGTAGGATCTCGGCACTGCCACGTTGTATCAGTCTAGGAGGCGAGATAATTTAGCTTACCCTCCTAGAATAAGGCGCTGATTGTCCCATAGGAGTTAATTAGTGCCGTGTGTCATCGTATGAAGAGGAGACATTGTAGAGCGCTTCCTCGCTGTACCTGTCCACGTCCACCCGCAGCTTATAATGAGATGTCAATGGCGCTGACACTGATGGGGAGACTTAAAACCTGCTGAAACTGCAGGAAGAGAGAAATTCTTTTGCAGTTTCATCCTGGATCAGTCTTTTCAATTCAACTTCCTCTGCTCAGAAAAGTTTTTTTTCCTACTTAGTGATCCGCGTGTAGGTCTACGGAGCGAGGGACTAGTGTGAGCTCTCGGAGCAGGGGTCGTTCCTTATAGCCAGTGGTTCAGGATCTAGGTTTAGATCTAGGTTTAGTGTGGTGTATTCTAATATATAAAGCTGGATGTATGTGTGTATATGTATGTATGTGTGTGTATGTATGTATGTGTGTGTATGTGTGTATGTCCACTAAAGGAATCTGTACCGTCGCGTTTACAATCATCAAATTTTGCACAGTCGCTTTCTGTGACTCAGGGAACGTTACAGACTAGATTTTGAGCCGAAATTTTTACCCCAATTTCATTTCCAAAATTGTGTGGATGAGGCCGTGCTGAGGCAGTTGGAAGCTGAGCCGTGATTGGTTGCTATTCTGCCACAGGTGATTAATATGAGCTCTGAGGTTTGATTGGTTACTATAACTAATGAGCATAAGAGGCTTATGTGTGAGGTAAGATGGATAGAGACAGAGAGACAGACAGGGAAAGTGAGAGAGGGGCAGAGAAAGTGAGACGGGCAGAGAGTGTGAGAGAGAGACAGGGAGAGTGAGTGACAGAGACAGGCAGGGAGAGTGAGGGACAGAGAGACAGGAGGAGTGAGTGGCAGAGACAGTCAGGGAAAGTGAGGGACAGAGAGACAGGAGGAGTGAGTGACAGAGACAGTCAGGGAAAGTGAGGGACAGACAGACAGTCAGGGAGAGCGAGTAACAGAGAGACAGAGTGAGTGAGAGACAGGCAGGAGGAGTTAGTGAAAGACAGGCAGTCAGAGAGAGTGAGTGAGAGAGAGACAGTCAGGGAAAGTGATGGACATAGAGACAGTCAGGGAGAGTGAGGGACAGATAGAAAGGCAGGGAGAGTGAGTGACAGAGAGAAATGCAGGGGAAATTAGTGACAGAGAGACAGGCAGGGGAGATAAATATTAGATAGATATAAAATATTATTTTGTTAACTGATTCTATCTTGTGACAGCTCAGAGCAGTTATTAACTATCCCGGGCAACATCGGGATCTACAGCTTGTCTAACATATAATGTGGAGTTATCATAAGTAGATGATGTCATTATATACAGTGTAGTGTCATTATATACAGCTTAACCCCTTCACGCTCCGCGGCGGATATATCCGCCACGGAGCGCAGTGACTTAGCGCTCAGTGGCGGATATATCCGCCACGGCGCCTATGCCGGCTCGGCTCTGGATCAGAGCCGAACCGGCATCGGGAAACACGGGGTGCCGGCTGTAACTAATAGCCGGCACCCCAGTGTAACACCCGCGATCGGAGTTGTCTCCGATCGCGGGTGCTTAACCCTTTAGATGCCGCGGTCAGCGCGACCGCGGCATCTAACAAGCATCTGGGGTGTCTTTCCCCCACGATCGGCCCCCCCGAACCGTTTTCGGGGGGCGCCGATCGTTGCTATAGTAACTCTGGGGTCCGATCTGGACCCCAGAGTTACTAGCAAGAATTGCCAGTAAGATGGCGTCTGTGACGTCATCTTACTGGCAAAGTGCCAGCCTATGCAAGTGCATAGGCTGACACTGATAATACTCTGCAATACATGAGTATTGCAGAATATTATCATGAACAAGCAATCAGAGGATTTCTTGTTCATGTCCCATGGTATAAAAGTAAAAAAGTAAAAAAAAAAGTTATTCAATAAAAAAATAAAGCCATAAATCACTAAAAATGCCCCAAACCCCCAAAACATATAAAGAGACATATAACTCAAAAAAAAAGTCTAAATCATAACACAAACCCCACATATATAGTATCACCGCGTCCGTAACAACCCGTAGAATAAAAGTAAATCATTATTGAACCCCCACGATAAACGCCGTAAAAAAAAACTGTTATAAACCCTCCAAAAATTATGATTTTTACCTTTTCAATCCCACAAAAAATGCTATAAAATGCGACCAAAAAACCATATGTACTTAGACATGATACTGGTGCAAAGTACAACATGTCCCGCAAAAAACAAGCCATCAACCAGCTCCGTAGCCAAAAACGTAACAAAGTTATGCCACTTGGAAGACGGCAATACAAAAATTATAGATTTTTCCCCACATTAGGGTTTTGTTTGACAAATTTAGTAAAACGTAAGAAAATATATTCATGTCTGGTATCCCCGTAATCGTATCAACCCATAGAATAAAGCTAACATGATTATTAGTCTATACGGTGAACACCAAAAAAAAAAAAGTCAAAAATCCAGTACAGAATTGATGCTTTTCTACTCCTGCCCTCAAAAAAAAGTTCCTAAATTTTCAACAATAGGTGATACCAACCCCAAAATGGTAACAATGGAAAAAGCATCTCATCCCGCAAAAAAAATGCCGTCACATGGCCCCAATAACGAAAAAGCGAAAATTTTATAGCCTTCAAAAGGGGCCAATGAGGAAACTAAAATCCTGGCAGCTGCAGGGCTCTCCTTCCCTTCTGCGTCTCGCTGTGCGCCCATAAAACAAGTCACAGCCACATGTGGGGGGTCTTTGTACTCAGGAGAAATTGCAGAACAAATTGTATGGTGGGTTTTCTCTTTTTATATTTTGGAAATGTGTAAATTTTAGTGCTAAATGAACGTATAAGGGAACAATATGACCATTCTAAATTTCACCTCCATTTTGATTCAATTACTATGAAGATCTCAAGGGGTTAACAATCTTCGTAAAAGCTGTTTCTGATAGATTGAGGGGTGCAGATTTGAAAATGGGTAGATTATATAGGGGGGTTTGATGCTAAATATGTAAAATTTCATTCAAAACTGTATTTATCCCCAAAATAGTCAATTCTGAAAATCCGGAAAAGCGATATTCTATTTGTAAGCCGCGTGACGTCAAAATAAATTATCCAGACATTTCAGAAATTATGAAAATGTAAAGTAGACAAATGGGAAATGTTATTCAGCAACTTATTTAGGTGGTAAATCTATCTGCCTGAAAACGCAATGATTTTGAATTTCGAAAATGGCAAATTTTTCAAAAAATTTATCATATTTTCTTTTTTTTGTAAATAAACGCAAAACTTATCAGCCAACATTTACCACTAAAATGAAGTACAACATGTGGGGAAAAAACAATCTCAGAATCGTTTTGATAAGTAACAGTGTTCAAAAGTTATAACCATATAAAGCGAAGCAAGTCAGAATCCAAAAAATCGGGCTGAGCCTTAAGCTGTAAAATGGCTGCGTCCTTAAGGGGTTAAAGGAAATCTACCATCAGAATTCATTATGATAAACCAGGGACACTTACTCATAGATCCAGGCACCAAGACTGTGGTAATCTTCTTATATGTGTTATCCATGGTTAGTGATGAGTGGACCCATGGAGGTTCTGGCCTAGGTTTCGGTACTGAACCCGAACCATTGCATGTGCTAGCTGCTTATATGCCATAGGCAGCATTTAAATTGGCTGGCGGCATTTAAACAGTTAATGAAAGTAATTGGTGCCAGTACTGATCACAGGTGTTACCAGTGGTGGGTTGAGCCGGACCTGAACTTCCAATGAAGATCTGGGTCAGGGCCAGGGGATCAAAAGTATGGCAAAGTTTGAGTCCGCTGAACCCTATGTGCGGTCTCTACTTTTAAAATGATGCTTATGACCAGAGGGGCTCTAATAGAACTACTTTGTGCTGTAGCTTCACAGGTTGTTATACTCTCACCTGCCCCCCCCCTGCTCCCTCAGCGCTTCGCTCCTCTCACTGCTGCCGTGAGATTACAGCAGGCAGAGGGACAGAGGAAGTGCTGAGGGAAATCCAATGCAGCTGCAGCACTGAGGGGCTCTTGTAACACCCCCAGGAGCCCTTCAGGCTCATTAACATAATTTTAACAGTTGGTTTTAGAAATCAATAAAGCCATGGAAAACAAATATAAGAAGATTACCGCAGTCATGGTGTCTGGATCTATGAGTAATGTCCCTGGTTTATCATAGTGGATTTTGAAAATATCACAGTAAAAAGGAAGATGATGGAGAAAAGCAGGATGTCACAGAGGATGTTAGAGTAGAAAACATAATGAAAAAAAGGTGCAAAATCCTGGTAATGGGACAAATGGTGGGTGCCAGTAGTGGGGCTTGAATCATACGATACAACCCCCACACAGTCTGCAAACTTTTGCCCAAGGTTTCTCTGATATTTATGTTATCATATCCTTTAAAAGTCATTACTTTGACTCCCAAAAAGCCACCACTGTAAAGTCCCCCATACACATCAGATGACAGCCTGCTGCTGCTGTCTCACCTGAAGATTATCGCCCTCCATCAGGCTTGCTGCAGCCCTGCACCTATACAGGGACTGCCCTAACCTTGATGCTAAAGCTACCTTCTCCTCCATCTAGGCTGTGAGCTTATTATATCACACCGCATCCAGCCAGCTACCTCGGACATTGGCAGATAGGACCAATACTTCAGCCTATTCCCGTAGCTTCATTGAAGCCTTTAAATAAATAGTCTTTAAGTTTGATGTTCTACATCTGTCTCCACGTGTGATCCCTGTCGGCCGCTAACATCACGGGCCTCCCCTCCACCATCTACCCAGGGATCCTGACAGCACACATACACCAGGAGTTCCCCAGGAAGAACCTTCCATCTTATCGTGGCCTCTCTGTCTTCTTGCATCCCCTTGCATGGATGAGGCCATGCTGAAGCCAGCCACTCAGGTACCAGGGGAATCCAGCTACCCCATTAGGCCAGGCCCCAGTGGGAGGCCTATGCACATGTATTTGAGGGAGTCACAGGAGAAAACTTTCAATGTTCAGCAAAGGACTATCCAATGTGCATGAGTCGGGGCTTAACATAAAAAGTGTGAATACTTTCAGAAAGGTGGGTCCATCATTTATGTCCTTCTTTTATCACACATCACAAGGCATAGCTACATAGATCATCTAAACCTTTGGAGGACATGGTTGCTGCATAGTTTCTATAAATACACTCAACCTGTAAGAAAGACTAGTGAAAGTATGAAAGACTAATTCCACTGGCCATGGTGAAGAGTAGAGCCCTGACCAGGTCCACCTAGACTGAGGCTGATAGTAGGATAAGAGGAGAAGACATGACCATTTCTGAGTTTCTTGAATTGATAATCATCTCTCACTGTCTGGTGAATTGGTGGATACATCTAGGTTTGGTGGAAGCACCAAGCACTACGCACTTGAATGTGTGATGCCCAATGAGAAATGTATTGGAGAAATGTTCCCTTCATTTGGTTACCTTCCAAGTTTATGGGAAACATTCGAGTAAGACAGGTCATGCAACAAGTTCCAATATTGACATGGGGTGATGGGTTTGGTGTGGAAGACCTTAAGAGCCTTCACAAAGTTCTGACCTCAACCTCATCTAACCTCTTTTGGAAGAATGAAACCACCCATCATAGGTCACACACCAATGTTTGACCTCACAACTGCTGTTTTTACCGAACGGACATAAGTTCCCATAGACACTCTCCAAAATGTTCTAAATTGTCTTTCCAGGAGAGGGAAGTATGTTATAGCCACCAACAGAACCAAACCCGCAAAGAAGATCCATGTCCATGGTCATGGGAGGTGATTTTCAGAATGATGTTAAAGTAGTGGCCATCAGATGTCCAAATTCTTTTGGTCATGTGTTGAGGAGAACCCCTTTTGTCAACTTTTTGTGTCAACTGGTTGTCCTCTAATCTGTCACTGGCCATGGTGAATAGTAGAGCCCTGACCAGGTCCACCTAGACTGAGGCTGATACTAGGATAAGAGGAGAAGACATGACCGTTTCTGAGTTTCTTGAATTGATAATCATCTCTCTTAATTGGTGGATACATCTAGGTTTGGTGGAAGCACCAAGCACTATGCACTTGAATGTGTGATGCCCAATGAGAAATGTATTGGGGAAATGTTCCCTTCATTTGGTTATGGGGAACATTCGAGTAAGACAGGTCATGCAACAAGTTCCAACATTGACATGGGGTGATGGGTTTGGTGTGGAAGACCTTAAGTGGCTTCACAAAGTTCTGACCTCATCTAACCTCTTTTGGAAGAATGAAACCACCCATCATAGGTCAGACAGCAATGTTTGACCTCACAACTGCTGACTACTGAACAGACATATGTTCCCATAGACACTCTCCAAAATCTTGTGAAATCTCTTCCCAGAAGAGTGGAGACTGTGGAGTATGCTATAGCCGACAACGGCTAACTCTCGAAGATGACCCATGCCCATGGTCATGGGAGGTGATTTTTAGAATGATGTTAAAGGTTGTGGCCATCAGATTCTTTGTGTGTTTGGAGAACCCCCTCTATCTACTTTTTGTTGTTTGATTCTTCGAACAAAAAGTAGACAACCCCCTACAAAAAAAATTTGGCCTTCAGAATATTTTTTATTCATACCACTAATAATTACAAATGTTCAGATTTTTTTTTGTGTGTCTATTGTTAACAATTCAGGGCCAAAATATGTTTTGTTTTTTATCAGAACAGAAAGATAGTAAATGTATAGATGACGGCATCGACACTAGAGAGTGGATTTATATTATTCACCCTAAATTCTCACAGCAGTATTTCGAGGCAGGAAAGTCCCCGTCCAGCCGCCTCTACCACACAACATAGTTTCATCTGAGAAGCTGTTAAGAAGATGCAGAGTGAAGACGGCCCGCCACCATGACCACAGGCAAAGTCAGGAGATAAATGGTTGACCCTGGTCTGTGTCAGGTTAGGATTGATGCCCCTATCAGACCTCGTGCTTTGCCAATGATTTTTTTTTTCAAATTCTTTGATAGAGCGTTTTATCTAGTCTCCGGCATGAGGGCAACAGGGCCTGAGGCAAAAAAAAAAAAAAAAAGACGTAAAAAAAATTAGAAAAAAAAAAAAAGGTCATTCCGTGAGGACAATCTCTGCTGGACTAAATGAGAAAAGGGACCTCGGAAAAGAAGGAAATGTAGGGAAAAAAATATTTTAAAAAAATCAGCTGCAAGTGAAGGAAATAAATAAAGTAGCTTCTTTTTGAATTTTATATTTATTTCCCGTTGCTTTGGGCTATTTTTTTCCAAAAAAGGTAAAAATATTTTCTTATTATTCCAACGATGTTGTTGATATTTAGTCTTTACCATATGTTATCGGGAACATTTAGGCAAGTGATCGGATTGTATTAACCCTAGAGAACGCTAACGAAGATTGAAATCCTTACGGCAGGGGCTCCCGGGGGGGGGGGGGGGGGGATTAGATACTCGTTTTGTCGACTTGGTGATGGGAAAAAAGATGAGATCACATGATTTTTTTTTAGGTTAAGATACCGAGTGACTTGAAACCTTAGGGAGCAATTCCGATTTTTTTAGATTTTTTTCACATCACTCCCTTCTGTAATTATGACAGAGATTCTCGCTGACTTTATTAGGACTGAGGCGAAATAAAATGAAAAGAAAAAAAAAATCTATAGCGCGTTTCAGAGATTTCTACTGTAGTCGCCTGATTACTTGACTCCCTTTAATTCAATTAATTTAGTCAATCGGGAGGTTTTCAGGCTGAAGTGAACAAGTTTTTATATTTCCGTCGTCCGCCAGGTTTTGGAAATCGGTTCTTATTTAAATCATGGAGATAAAACAATGAAACCGAGTGTGACAGAACATCTAGGGGCTCAGGGAAATCTATTCGAGTTTTTGGAATTTTTTGTTTTTTTGTAATCATGGCTATTATTGTGTTTTATTACTACCATATATACTCGAGTATAAGCCGAGGCCCCTAATTTTACCACGAAAACCTGGGAAAACCTATTGACTCAAGTATAAGCCGAGGATGGGAAATGCATTGGTCACAGCCTCCCCAGTATATAGCCTGCTGGACCCTGCCCCATAGTATATAGCCAGCCCCCTGCCCCAGTACATAGCCAACCCCCTACCTCAGTATATAGCCAGCCCCCTGCCCCAGTATATAGCCAGCAGTGGGGGAAGCCGGAAAGGGGAGTTTTGATATATTTTTTTTACTTGAGTATAAGCCAAGTTTGGATTTTCAGCAAATTTTTTTGTGCTGCAAAACTAGGCTTTTACTCGAGTATATATGGTATTTTAGTACTATCATTATTATTGATCTAATTTTTGGTTATTTTTATTATATTATTATAGTAATATCATTATTATTCATAATATTATAGTATAGTATATAGCAGTGATGGCTAACCTATGACACCCGTGTCAGTGCTGACACGCCTAGCCATTTTCAGTGACACGCGGCCGCCGGAGAGTTAAGTTTCATCCTCGGCTCCTACACGGCCAGGTGAAGTAGCCGGGAGGCTGAGAGATTGTCATGCACTGAGCTCACAGCACTTCCTCCTCCTCTTCCTCCATCGGGCCGGCCCCTCCCCCTGTGTGAGCTGTGCCTCGTGTCTCCAGTCAGCACAGGTATCATCCCGGGGCTCAGCACCAGTAGAGGTGATCCGACCATCAACTCCAGAAACTCCTCTGCAGCTCCTGAGAGTTGTGCTGGGGGGAGTTGTTGTGGTAGGTCACCTCTACACTGACCATCTCCACAGCAGGGATGAGGGAGGACAACCACTCTCATCATACATACAAGACATCATACAGTGAGAAATGTCAGTGACTGTATGATGAAATACAGTCAGCTGGGCTTGTGTGTCAGTTTTGTGACGTACAAGCCCTGAAATAATCACAACACCTTGCAAATCGTCAGACATTGCGATTATTTTGCTCCTCATGAAGGAGATGCAGACAGCGGCACCTGCGACTCACTATAACCTGTGAACTTTCATGACAAAGTTTGGAGGTTACTAAGCAATTCCACACGTGTCTGATTGTAACCGATCTATTACAATGTGCGATTTGCACATAGTAATAGATGTGGAAAATCCCCATATACTGCCATACTGTAGTATGGAAGTACATGGTAGGATCAATTAGACAACCTAGGGTTAAAGTACCCTAGAAGTTAAATAATTATACATATTTGTTATTTAAACTATAAATATCACAAAATTATGTTTTTTTTCTCAAGGTGACACACCACCCGAGTTATGCTAGTTTTTTTGGCAAATTTTGACACGCCAAGCTCAAAAGGTTGCCCATCACTGGTATATAGTATCATTATATCACTGCAAGTTGTACCGAGTCGGTCCTGGTGGTTTTGGGATAACTAACCATAATATGTAGAGTTAAAGGGGATTTCTTACTACAGACAAATCTTTGTGTGATTCTAGGGTGATCAGGTGATTGCCCCGGGTCCCCTTCCACCCACTCAGCAAATACCATATCCGAAATTGCCTGGGGATATCATTGTTGTTCCTACAGAGGAATGTAATGAAACATGGTAGACAGTCAGATGAATTGCCACCCATATAATAAAGGGTAGACGCAAGTCCATTACGATTAGGGATCCCCCTATAAGTGGTCCATTCCACTAACAGGAAATGTGGACCAGGAGTACAAGCCGTGATTGCAATTCCCGGAGCCGAGCTCTCTACACTGGTTGGGTGGGGAGGGGGAGTTGCGGAGTCGTGCAGTGGGCTGCACCTTGCGTTCCTGGCCCCGCCCGTTATGGCGCAATTCTACGACAGGTCAGATTTCGGAGAGTGGCAGGGAACCGGGGTAAAATCACACTTAGTGCCAACATATGATAAATCTGACCCAATGGTTCTTATTTATCAAGGCTTCTGAGCCAGAACACTGGCGTAGATGCCCTGAAATAATCGCAAACTCGCGTTCTGCACTGTATCCCCCTCAGACACACCGGTGATACTGTGCAGAATTACATGGGGGACACTTGTCTGTAGTTTCTGCAAACTTCTGCAAACTTCTGAGCTCTTGGATTCTGCAGAATGTTTTGTAAATAGAAGGTGATGAACTGTAAATAGAGTCTGCAGCTCCTGTCTGCAGAGCATCTAATGTCTGTATTATATGTTCTAGTGTCTGGCTGAGCTCTGATGCTAGAAATGAGCTGTTCTTGCTTTTTGTGAGTCAAGCTCTAGTTTTTATCAGTACCATTTTTGTGGTACATACAACTTCAAAATGTTTTGTTTATTTGGCTGGGGGGGGGGGCAAAGGGTTCAAAATCAAGTAATTTGAAATATGTGTTTTTTTTATGGAATTCATCATACATTTTTTAAATTTAGTTTAAAATTGTTATCAATTGTTTTGCTCCCCGTAGGAGACTTGAGCATTCACTATCCTTAGTATGGCAGTGTATTTCTCCATCAGCATCTTGCTACTTAAAGGAAACCTACCATGTGATTTGATGCATTATGAAGCAAACATTCCTTGAGACTGCTGTAGCTACACTGATGCAGAAACATATCTTGTTTAATCCCTGAGCTGAGTGGTTTTGCTGATAAAACTGATAAAAGATTTCCCAAGGTCCTGAATTTTATAATTGTTTATTTTTTTAAGCAAAACGACTCAACTCAGAGATTAACCAAGATATGTTTCTACATCGGTGCAGCTACAGTATTTTTAAGGTATGTTTGGTGTCACGGGTGCTCCTGCGACACACATCTTGGGTCGCAAGTGCACCGTGCCCCTCTCCGTGGTGGCCGCCGCTCCCCCCGTCCTCACTCACCTCTCCACGCACCTGCTCCCGTCCCAGCGCACGCCACTGTCAAATTTAAAGGGCCAGCGCACCACTGATTGGCGCTGGCCACTTCCCGCCATTCCCCGCTGAATCTTTGCACTATATGCCATCAAGAAAGCTTCCTGACCTCCCGTTGTGACCCCGGACCTGTCCTCGACTTCGCTCCTTCACTGCTAGCCCTGACCTCCTGCTCCGTCCCTGACCTTGAATCATTCCCACCTGCTCGTCCACGACTACGAGATTGCCTTCAGATTCTGTACCTCGACCTTGGCTGCCACCACGGACAAGTCGCGCCTGTGAAACAACCCGGTGGTACCACGCAGCAGCAAGTCCAGTCCGCTTTGCGGCGGGCTATGGTGAAAACCAGGTGCTAGGTGTCGATTTGTGTCATCGTCCGCAGTGGTCCAGGGGTTCCACTGCCCCAGAAGCCTGACATTTGGTTCATAATGCATCAAATCAAATGGTAGGTTTCCTTTAAGTGGAATTTTCCAGGAATAACCATTATATGACGGTGGGTGGGAATGGGGTTACTACAGTAACTGTAATACCAAACTCAACCTATATGAAGTTGTGGCGCTGTTCATGTAACAAATCAGTCATGTTTTTATAATGCTGCCCTACATAAACGTAGGTATATAACCATATACACCATGTATACACTACTTTTTATAGTAGTCATCTATATACATGTTACAACTTTCCATAACCCCCCCTCCCCCCCCCAACCCCCCGATTTCCCATCAATAAACATTTCTTTTCAAGGTTATTAATCAGAAAAATAAATCTAAAATTATATAGAAAAGGAAAAACTCAAACCAGCCAGTAGCCTCCTATAGGATGACGCGGCCGGTGCTTATGGCTAGTTACAATATTGATGATCGGGGGTCTGTAATTTCTCCCCCTCCTGTCATGTCCACCATAGATGGATTGTATCAGTCTTCACATACTGAAGAGTTTCAGTGAAGGAAATCAATACGTCTCCAATTAAACCCGAATGCGGAGACTTCCCACAATCTATAGGAACTGATCTATGGAACAATCTATAATAACACAGACGGCGAGATTCTCCCACAATACTGAGTATGGAGGATGAAGGCTCGGAGACCCGCGAGGAGACGGGTAATATGACTGAAGGGGTCAATATGTAGAAATGTGTTATAATGGCATCGGAGGGTCCGTAAATCTTACTATAATAATGTCCCACTCATATAGGATGAGACAATCCCATAAATAAGGACATACATGAAATAAAACATAAATTAAGAGCCGCCATCAGAACATCTCAGCTGTTTTAAAGGCTGGGATCCAGAACTGAAAGATCTATACAGTAATCATATGGACAATGAAGAGAACACATACATTAAACAATGGTTTACACCTTCCCCGCCACAAACATTTGTACAGACCCCCATTTATTTTATTATGGCCCCAGGTATGGTCTAATGGTCAAAAGAACGTGCTTGAGATAGATTAGGATAGATAGATATGATATAGATAGGAGATAGATAGATAGGAGATAGATAGATAGATAGATAGATGGATATGATATAGATAGATAGATAGATAGATAGATAGATATGAGAGATACATATGAGATAGATAGATATGAGATAGATAGATAGATAGATAGATATGAGAGAGAGAGAGAGAGAGATAGATAGATAGATATGAGAGATACATATGAGATAGATAGATATGAGATAGATAGATAGATAGATAGATAGATATGAGATAGATAGATAGATATGAGAGATACATATGAGATAGATAGATATGAGATAGATAGATAGATAGATAGATATGAGATAGATAGATAGATAGATATGAGATAGATAGATAGATAGATAGATATGATATAGATAGATAGATAGATAGATAGATAGGAGATAGATAGATAGATAGACAGATAGATATGAGATAGATAGATATGAGATAGATAGATATGAGATAGATAGATAGATAGATAGATAGATAGATATGAGATAGATAGATATGAGATAGGTAGATAGATAGATACTCAAAAGAAAGTCCAAGCAGCACAAACCTTAGAGGAGGGGAATGGGTGCAGGCATCCCAGGACTTGGCCACAAGTCCTCCAGTTACAATATGAAGAAAGCGGGCAGCACTCCGTTGTAGGTAAAAATTACAAAAGTGTCTTTATTCCATGGTGAGTGACAATGACAATGTCGCTGTCATTGTCACTCACCATGGAATAAAGACACTTTTGTAATTTTTACCTACAACGGAGTGCTGCCCGCTTTCTTCATATTGCAGATAGATAGATAGATATGAGATAGATAGATAGATATGAGATAGATAGATATGAGATAGATAGATGAGGAAAGTCCAAGCAGCACAGACCATTGGATAGAGTGGGTGCAAGCGTTCCGGGACTGGGCGTAGGTCCCTCAGCAATATATTCGAGAAAATGGGCAGCACTCCCACTGGAGTGCTGCCCATTTTCTCGAATAGATAGATAGATATGAGATAGATAGATAGATATGAGATAGATAGATAGATACATAGATAGATAGATAGATAGATATGAGATAGATAGATAGATAGATATGAGATAGATGGATATGAGATAGATAGATAGATAGATATAGACAGATAGATAAATAGATAGATAGATAGATAGATAGATAGGAGATAGATAGATAGATAGATAGGAGATAGATATGAGATAGATAGATATATAGATATGAGATAGATAGATAGATAGATAGATAGATAGATAGATAGATATGAGATAGATAGATATATAGATATGAGATAGATAGATAGATAGATAGATAGATATGAGATAGATAGATATATAGATATGAGATAGATAGATAGATAGATAGATATGAGATAGATAGATAGATATGAGATAGATAGATAGATAGATAGATAGATAGATAGATAGATAGGAGATAGATAGATAGGAGATAGATAGATAGATAGATAGATAGATAGGAGATAGATATGCAACACCCTCGCCGATGCAATGGCGAGGGAGGGTTTGCGAATACGTCCCACCTGCATGTAATCCCATTACACAACATGGTTCTGATAGGACATAGGGATATTGCAGTGGTGAATCCTGCCTGGCAAGGCAGAGGTTAAGTATTTTGTATAATGCAAGATGCTGTTATCCAATGATATGTGTTACATCCTGTGCTCTGTAAGCTGAGATGTGATTGGAGGAGCAGCCACCACCTGACCAAAGGGAGGTAATAAAACCTCTGGCCAGGAATGTTCTGGAGAACAGTTTAGTCTGAGCTCAGCTCAGATCAGAACATTAGAGGATTATTCTAGTTGAGAGAGATTCCAGTGTAGGAGAATCCTAGAGTGAGTGAGTAATCTCTGTCTGGCCCATACCAGAGCAGGAAGAGCCTAGCCCCTGCCTCTGAAGAGTGGAGCATTAGACTAGAGTTAGTATAGTGAGGAAAAGGGGTATCATCTTACCTTTAAAGGTGATACCTGAAGCCCTACAGGACAAGCTGAAGCTTCCTACCAGGACACAGCTGCCTCCCAGCCTGCCCTCTACATCCAGGCTGGTGAACTATCTCCTGAGGCTCCCTCCAACTCACATCTCAGCACTCCATCTACCTGTTAAAGGCACGTTGCTGCGGTTCCTGCCGGTTCAAATAAAGAACTGTAAGTTGTTTTCTTCAACTTCTGTCTCCGTCTGGTCCCTGCTAATACGGCTGCCTTCATCACCGGCACCCTGTCCATCACCCAGCGACTCACACTCGGGACATTAAGGGGTTGCCCCAGGGAGATCCGCTATAGCAGCCTCTCCCTCATCATTTCTTGCCAACACCACCCTGCTGGAGACCTGCTAGGCTGTGGGACAGCCCTCTGGTTCCCCCGTACCAAGCACCGTGACAATAGCGTGCTTAGGCCGCAACCGCCAGCCACTCCGGTACTGCGGGCCCCGGCTGTCTCCAGGCCTCACCTCAAGGGCTAGGCCCCGGTGGGGGATGTTGCAAGTGGCGTCACGAACAGGATTGATACTTCTGTGCCTTATTACGGCATTAAAGACTTTCCTTTATTAAAAAGACTGTGCTGCCTAACCCTGCTGCCATCCGGGTTAGGCCCAAGTAATTGTGTGTTTCTGGATTGAACTGTGTTATACTGCTGCCACGTGCTGTCGAGCGCCGCTCCAGCACTCAAGAGGTTAATCCCTGCAAGAACTGTACCAGCCTGCTACATCCGGCGCTGCCGCGCCTGAAGATTTTTACCTCAGAAACTGTGGCGCAGCAAGTAATTCCAGCCCGCCAAAACTTTCACTGGCGGAAAACCCAGAGACATCACTAAGCTCCGCCCCCTGCGCGTATGGCGCGAATTCTGCCTCAGCGCGCTGTGGCGCAGCGGAAAATTCAGCCCGCCACAGCTCCTGGCGGGAAAGACTCAAGCTCCGCCCTCTGGCGCGAAACTCTCCCGCGCTGCAACGCCAGTGAGAGCCCACGAGGTACCTCAGAGTCAGCGCAGCCGCCATCCAGCATCAAAGAGGTTAATCGGCCATCTTGGATTTCTCCACGTGCTGTCTCCTGTCCTGCCGACATGCCGCACAGCCTCCGAGATGAAGAACCAAGTGTCGCATGGCCTGCCCACGAGCCTCGGGCACCTTCCTCTGCTGCACCGCTTACTGCTGTCTCCTGTACGCAGTCTCCAATGGCGGATTCTCCACAGCGGCTCCCTCCTCCGATTCCGGACCTCCTGAGGACCACCGCGGATGTGAGTACCATGGCCCCCAGGGCCTATATCACAGTGACTGTGACTAGATCTCCCTTAGCCCCGGCTGGGGTACAGTCCGGCCTCCCTGCAGAGGGTCAACATCTCCCCATAGGAGGCCCGGCTACAAAAGGGACTCTCTTAAAGGGGCCTGACCCCTTATCTAATGCTGCTGACTGTCCTGCGGAGTATCCAGGACCACCTGCTAAGAGGCCCAGGCTGTCCGGTGAGAACGCCCTGCCAGCTACAGAGGTTACCACCGCCAGCGCAACAGCGCCCCCAAGAGCTACAGGTCAGTCCAGGAACAACAATCCTTCAGCTGTCAGCAGTGAAGAAGTTACAGCTCCTGCGGTCATCATCATGCGCTCCACAGCGCCCCCAGCTACAAAAGGTCAGCTAGAGAAGTGCCTGCTTCCTTCCTTTGCTGAGATGCCTGCCGCCGCAGATGACCTCCCTGCTGTTCCAGCTCCAGCTTCTGGGTGTTCCATGTCAGCAGTTCCAGTGTCTACCACCAGATGTCTTCAGGTGACAGATCTCAACACTGCTTTCTTCACCCAGGCTGATGATGTCCCTGCTGCAGTTCCTGCTCCCATGCCTGCAGCCATTGCTCTTGAGCAGCAAGATTAACCCCTGATGGGCTGTAGCCCACTTCAGGTACTGTACAATGTACATATTGTATATTTCTCCATTTTCCCCAAAGAGCCAGAGACTTTCCTGAGACTCTTACCCTTATTTATCTCAGTCAAGAGATTATACACTGTCATGTGCTATGATAGCACCCTTCCTCTGCCACAGCAGAGATTCCTTCAAAGGACTCTGTCCCTCTACACATAGAGGAGACCCTTTGCTTCTTCATTGCACTTTTCCCCCACATCAAGGGCTGTACCCAGAAGATGGACTTTGTCAGTAGAGACCTTCTGAGAGACTTTTGCCAGATACTCCAGGGAAAAGTTGCTATGTTTATTGACTATTATTTTGCACTTAATGCCTTCCTTCTTAGGTATGGACATTCTGCTTGCACTTTTTATGCCTTTCCTTTGCAGGAAAAGAGACATTTACTACCGTGCTACCCTGAGTACCCTATCCACCTCTGTAACGTTTGTAACGTTCAAGATGTGTACCCATTGGGCTCCTAAGCCAATGTGATCTTAACCTGTTTGCACACTGTCATATATGCCAGTAGTCTGCATTAACCCTTTCATAGGCTTTTCAGGTTGTAGTGTGGCTGTGTCGGACCGTCTTTTATGTAAAACACTGACCGCTACCTGATCCCTCAAACCGAGGTTTGCACATGGGGGTAGTCCGTAAACTGCGGGTCTCTAGGGGACCGGGGGTGTTACAGAGATAGCACCTGGATGCCACTCATACATGGGTAAGGTTGTCAGTCAGGAGGTACTCGTGTCGCATATGCTCATGCAATGCAGATAGACACCATATAATTGCCGCCAGGGAAGAAGCGTTGATAAAACAAATATACAGGCCTTGGTGCAAGGAGTGGATTACAGGACATGACACCACACCTTTCCTACTGTACAGTTCGGTTTAATGGCGTCAGCGACCAACTGTCATACAGCTACATGTTTTGTCTTAGTCCGACACCAACCCAGGTGCCTGTCTCCAGGACCATGGGCGGTTTGTCCCTACACCTCACATAGCCTGCACTTCCTAGAAGTGCCCTTAGCCCCCTCTGTGCCCCAAAACATCTGTAGTCGAGCCGAGGGCGGCTCTTTCAATTGCCCCCGGGGTATGCAACACCCTCGCCGATGCAATGGCGAGGGAGGGTTTGCGAATACGTCCCACCTGCATGTAATCCCATTACACAACATGGTTCTGATAGGACATAGGGATATTGCAGTGGTGAATCCTGCCTGGCAAGGCAGAGGTTAAGTATTTTGTATAATGCAAGATGCTGTTATCCAATGATATGTGTTACATCCTGTGCTCTGTAAGCTGAGATGTGATTGGAGGAGCAGCCACCACCTGACCAAAGGGAGGTAATAAAACCTCTGGCCAGGAATGTTCTGGAGAACAGTTTAGTCTGAGCTCAGCTCAGATCAGAACATTAGAGGATTATTCTAGTTGAGAGAGATTCCAGTGTAGGAGAATCCTAGAGTGAGTGAGTAATCTCTGTCTGGCCCATACCAGAGCAGGAAGAGCCTAGCCCCTGCCTCTGAAGAGTGGAGCATTAGACTAGAGTTAGTATAGTGAGGAAAAGGGGTATCATCTTACCTTTAAAGGTGATACCTGAAGCCCTACAGGACAAGCTGAAGCTTCCTACCAGGACACAGCTGCCTCCCAGCCTGCCCTCTACATCCAGGCTGGTGAACTATCTCCTGAGGCTCCCTCCAACTCACATCTCAGAACTCCATCTACCTGTTAAAGGCACGTTGCTGCGGTTCCTGCCGGTTCAAATAAAGAACTGTAAGTTGTTTTCTTCAACTTCTGTCTCCGTCTGGTCCCTGCTAATACGGCTGCCTTCATCACCGGCACCCTGTCCATCACCCAGCGACTCACACTCGGGACATTAAGGGGTTGCCCCAGGGAGATCCGCTATAGCAGCCTCTCCCTCATCATTTCTTGCCAACACCACCCTGCTGGAGACCTGCTAGGCTGTGGGACAGCCCTCCGGTTCCCCCGTACCAAGCACCGTGACAATAGCGTGCTTAGGCCGCAACCGCCAGCCACTCCGGTACTGCGGGCCCCGGCTGTCTCCAGGCCTCACCTCAAGGGCTAGGCCCCGGTGGGGGATGTTGCAGATAGATAGATAGATAGATAGATAGATCGATAGATAGATAGATAGATAGATAGATAGGAGATAGATAGATATATAGATATGAGATAGATCGATAAATAGATAGATAGATATGAGATAGATAGATAGATAGATAGATAGATAGATAGATAGATAGGAGATAGATAGATAGATAGATAGATAGATAGATAGGAGATAGATAGATAGATAGATAGATAGATAGATAGGAGATAGATAGATAGATAGATAGGAGATAGATAGATAGATAGATATGAGATAGATAGATATGAGATAGATAGATATGAGATAGATAGATAGATAGATAGATATGAGATAGGTAGATAGATAGATACTCAAAAGAAAGTCCAAGCAGCACAAACCTTAGAGGAGGGGAATGGGTGCAGGCATCCCAGGACTTGGCCACAAGTACTTCAGTTACAATATGAAGAAAGCGGGCAGCACTCCGTTGTAGGTAAAAATTACAAAAGTGTCTTTATTCCATGGTGAGTGACAATGACAATGTCACTGTCATTGTCACTCACCATGGAATAAAGACACTTTTGTAATTTTTACCTACAACGGAGTGCTGCCCGCTTTCTTCATATTGCAGATAGATAGATAGATATGAGATAGATAGATATGAGATAGATAGATAGATATGAGATAGATAGATATGAGATAGATAGATGAGGAAAGTCCAAGCAGCACAGACCATTGGATAGAGTGGGTGCAAGCGTCCCGGGACTGGGCGTAGGTCCCTCAGCAATATATTCGAGAAAATGGGCAGCACTCCCACTGGAGTGCTGCCCATTTTCTCGAATAAATAGATAGATATGAGATAGATAGATAGATATGAGATAGATAGATAGATACATAGATAGATAGATAGATAGATAGATAGATATGAGATAGATAGATAGATAGATATGAGATAGATAGATAGATAGATAGATATAGATAGATGGATATGAGATAGATAGATAGATAGATAGATAGATATAGATAGATAGATAGATAAATAGATAGATAGATAGATATAGATAGATAGATAGATAGAAAGATATGAGATAGATATATATATAGATATGAGATAGATAGATAGATAGATAGATAGATATGAGATAGATAGATAGATAGATAGATAGATAGATAGATATGAGATAGATAGATAGATAGATAGATAGATAGATAGATAGATATGAGATAGATAGATATATAGATATGAGATAGATAGATAGATAGATAGGAGATAGATAGATAGATATGAGATAGATAGATACATAGATAGATAGATAGATATGAGATAGATAGATAGATAGATAGATAGATAGATAGATATGAGATAGATGGATATGAGATAGATAGATAGATAGATAGATAGAGATAGATAGATAGATATAGATAGATAGATAAATAAATAGATAGATAGATAGATAGGAGATAGATAGATATATAGATATGAGATAGATAGATAGATAGATAGATAGATATGAGATAGATAGATAGATAGATAGATATGAGATAGATAGATAGATAGATAGATATGAGATAGATAGATATATAGATATGAGATCGATAGATAGATAGATAGATAGGAGATAGATAGATAGATAGATAGATAGATAGATAGATAGATAGATAGATAGATAGATAGGAGATAGATAGATAGGAGATAGATAGGAGATAGATAGATAGATCGATAGATAGATAGATAGATAGATAGATAGGAGATAGATAGATATATAGATATGAGATAGATAGATAAATAGATAGATAGATATGAGATAGATAGATAGATAACTAGGAGATAGATAGATAGATAGATAGATAGGAGATAGATAGATAGATAGATAGATAGATAGGAGATAGATAGATAGGAGATAGATAGATAGATAGATAGATAGATAGATAGGAGATAGATAGATAGGAGATAGATAGATAGATAGATAGATAGATAGATAGATAGATAGGAGATAGATAGATAGGAGATAGATAGATAGATAGGAGATAGATAGATAGATAGGAGATAGATAGATAGATAGATATGAGATAGATAGATAGATGGATAGATAGGAGATAGATAGATGGATAGATAGAAGATAGATAGATAGATAGATAGATATGAGATAGATAGATAGATAGATAGATATGAGATAGATAGATAGATAGATAGATAGATAGATAGATAGATATGAGATAGATAGATAGATAGATAGATATGAGGTAGATAGATATGAGGTAGATAGATAGATAGATATGAGATAGATAGATAGATAGATAGATAGATAGATAGATAGACAGATAGATAGATAGATAGATAGATAGATAGATATGAGATAGATAGATAGATATGAGATAGATAGATATGAGATAGATAGATAGATAGGAGATGGATAGATAGATAGATAGGAGATAGATATGAGATAGATAGATATGAGATAGATAGATAGATAGATAGATAGATAGATAGATAGATAGATAGATAGATAGATAGGAGATAGATAGATAGATAGATAGATATGAGATAGATAGATAGGAGATAGATAGGAGATAGATAGATAGATAGATAGATAGATAGATAGATAGATAGATAGATAGGAGATAGATAGATAGATAGATAGATATGAGATAGATAGATAGGAGATAGATAGGAGATAGATAGATAGATAGATAGGAGATGGATAGATAGATAGATAGATAGATAGATAGATAGATAGATAGATAGATAGATATGAGATAGGAGATAGATAGATAGACAGATAGATAGACTGAGCGTAGTAGAGCTCATGTGCAGATGGCTGCCAGGATTTGTTTGATGGCTGGAATCTTCTGATAGATCTGGTGAGTGACGGGGGCAACATCTTACTTAGTGCCAGCCTATGACCAATGTGCTCCTGTGCACTTAAAGGGGCGTGGTAGTCACAATTTTGTATATATACATATATATAAAGCTTCTCCAGAATTATTATTACGCAGAGTGCATTCATTTATGAAAACCGTCACCGCCAAGAGGAAATGGAACATCCCTTTAATGACTGTTCCATCTTCCCGGAGAGCCCCTTTAGCTCAGATGTCAGTACGTCGTGTACCTTTTCATGTCTGGAGCGGAGGAGACACCAGATGCACTTTTATAACGTCATGTGACTGTGTCACCGCCATCCAGCAGCGCTCTGGGAGATGGAGCGATAATTTTACGCCGTGCTTTCCAGCAGCAGTGTGACACTAAACGATATGGCTGCAGAGAAATAGGATTACAGGGTGATTGTGAGACAGGGCGCTGTTCACATTCTGCTATCTGATCAGACATCAGACAATAGAGATTATGGAATATTAACCCCTGACTGCAGTCCGGAGCAGTCATGTCTCTGTGAAGGATGAAGGATTTCCCTCGCTTGTATGTGCAACATCCCCCAGCGGGGCCTAGCTTTTTCTTGGGGCCTGGAGGCTGGTGGGGCCCAGAATACCGGAGTGGCTGGCGATTGCGGCCTGGGCACGCTGGTGTTACGGTGCTTGGTATGGGGACCGGAGGACTGTCCTACAGCCTGGCAGGTCTCCAGCAGGTGGTGTGTGCAAGACATTAAATGAGGGCGAGGCTGATGTACTGAATCTCCCTGGGGCAACCCCTGAGTGTCTGTAAGATATGTCCATGGGGGCGCCTTTGGTGTTACAGCCGTATCCAGGGACCAGGCGGAGGCAAGTTGTGCAAAATAACTCACGGTTCTTTATTAGAACGACTGCAGACAACGGGCCAAACAATCTCGTACAGATGCCGGATTACTGGAGAGTCCAGATTACTGGAGTGGTCATGGAGAGTGATCCTCAGGAATAGATTCACCAGCCTGGTAGTAGGTGCAGGCTGGGATGTAGCTGTGTCCAGATATGGAAGCTGCAGCTTTGTCCTGGGTGTTCTGTGAGTAGCACGGAAGGTGTGCGTCACACTGTCTCTCTGTATGCTCGGATGGATGATGTGCTCTCGAAGAGCTGGTGGTAATGAACAGACCTCTCTCTTGTAAGAGAGGTGGCTGGCTAGAGAGCTGATCCTCAGTCAGGACCTGGGGCCTAAGAGAGCTTGCCCCTTCCTGTCCAGGGGTTTTGTCATTCCCTGGTCAGGTGGTGGCTCACTCTCTAATCACACTCCAGTTCACTTGGAAGAATATCATTGGATAAGAAACATCACATACCTTAACCCTTGCTATACAGGCAGGATCTACCTCATTCACAACACTCCACTGTCTATACGTTGGCAGGGGTGTTGCATATGTATCTTACCAACCTAACCTACGCCCCCTCCAAGGTTGTTTTTTAGCTGGTTACCCCTGAAAACATTCCGTCCTATTAAATAAGAGTTCAATGTTTCATTATTTTTGTTTCCCTCTTGAAACTTTTAATCATCTGTGCTATTGAGCGTAGGTAGAACTGGTCTCCTTCCTCATCTGATGGCAGCTATATGTGGGATCTCAACATAATTAGCCTCTTTCTCTTTTGGTAGCTGCTGAGAGAGGGCTCAAAGCAAATTCAGCTTTGCTTCTCAGCTGGTAGCCATTGATCCTGGGCCCTGGGTAGAATAAGTCTCCATGCTCATCTAGTATCCACTGAGGGTGCGCTCCTTCTTCCTCTGGTAGTCACTGACGGTGGGATTTTGGATCGAATCAGTCTCTTCCCTCATCTTGTAGCAACTGAGGGCAGGTTCTAGGTAGATTCAGCCTACTATCTCAACCATTAGCTGTCAAGGATGGCATGTGGGCAGAATTATTCTCCATCCTACTCTGCAAGATGCTGAGTGCAAGCTGTAGGCAGAATCAGTATCCTTCTTCCTCAAGAAGCCTATGGAGGATGTCTCTAAACAGAATCAGCCTCCTTCTTCATCTGGTAGCCCATGGGGAAGGCTCTAAACAGAATAAGACTCCTCTTTCACATAGAAGCCCATAAGGGAATACTCTGAACAGAATCAGTCTCCTTCTTCATCTGTTAGCCAATGAGGGAAAGATCTGAAGAGAATCAGGCTCATGCTTCATTGTGTATCAAATGAGAGTGGGTTCAGGGTGGAATCTGTCTCTTTATTCACCTGGTAGCCCATGAGGGAAGGGTCTGGGCAGAATCAGTCTCCTTCTTCATCTGGTAGCAAATGATGGTGGGTTCAGTGTAGTATGTTTCTTCATCTGATGGTCTATGAGGGAAGGGTCTAGGCAGAATCAGTCTCCTTCTTCATCTGGTAGCATGTGGGGGAAAGCTCTAGACAGAATAAATCTCCTTTGTCTAGTTGCCCGTGGGGGGTGGCTCTGAACACAATCGGTCTCCTTCTTCATCTGGTATCCCATGGGGGAATAATCTTGGCAGAATCAGCCCCCATCTTCATCTGGTAGCAAGTAAGGGTGGTTTCATGGTAGAATTTGTCTCTCTTCATGTGGCAGCAAATGTGAACAGGCTCTGGCCACAATCATCTTTCCTCAGCTACTAGCCATTGGGAAGAATCGGTCTCCTTCTTCATCCGGTAGCAAATGAGGGAAGGCATTGGCCAGAATCCATATCCTTCCTCAACTGGATATCCATTGAAGACACACTCTGGGAAGGCTAAGTTACACGTTACCCTACGGTAATGGCAATGCCCCTATTATGACAAAAGGGCAACAGGCTACTTTTATTGACTCCTGGGGGTCCACTGCTCCCTCTGTCTCCCCCACTTTCATTCTCTGCTCTCAGGTCCAGATCTTAGTTTCCTTTACTAAATATCTTTGTGCAGATTACGATTCATCCGATGCTGTAGAACGGGACAGTTCTTCCACTTGCAGGGAGTCCCCTTGTCCAGGATCCAAGGACCCCAGAATCCCTGTCCTGTGGATATTCTGGATAGTTCTGGATATTCCAGGCCGCCTGGTGTCACAGCTACATGTGGGGTTTGACCTCTTAATTAATTTCCTTGATATTTAAGTAATCTTGTGTGTGACCTAGTTAAGGCAGCTGCAGTGCGGCTCTCAGGGGCCCGCTTCTCTGTGTCTGAATTATTAATGATATTTTCCCTGATTGGGTCTTGAGTTACAGCCGGCGCTGCTGCAGGGCTCCTCACACATCTTACAGGGGGGGGCAGCGACTAATGTAAACCAATGTCCACTAAAGAGGAAGATATACAGCCGGGGAATCCATACTGAATGCGCTGATGGATAGACGGATATTGTCCAAAATCTATTTGTTCTTATTCCTCCCAAATTCCCACACATTCCCATAATCTCTAAGTAGCGACTGAACAGAAGATGTATTATTCCTCCTCGATGTCTCCTCGTCATTTCCATCTCCTCTTATCTTATCTGTTCTCCACTATTGGCACCTGAGATTTGCAGACTACCCCCCTCATGGCACATCCGATATGTAGAAGACCCCCATATACGGATCTGCCCCCTCCCCGTCCCCTGCGCTCAGTTCTGTTCCTGGTGTGATGAGGCGTGTAGAGGGATATAATCGCTCCTGGCAGGTGATGGGGTGGCAGGAGGCGGCTGCCATGATTGAGGATTGGCTGCGGAGCCCCCGGCAGCCTGTGTCTGCTCATTGATTTATCATCAGCTGTGCAATACTAATCCTGGGAATCTTATAGGGTCACCGTCACTTTGTATCAGGGGCCGGGTGCTCCTATACAGTTCATAGGACACTGCACCCTATAGGGCATCTGAACTGTAGGAAGGGGGAGATCTGCACCCTGCATAGAAAAGTACAGGAGGGGCAGGGGCAGATATGAGAAAAATAAGTAGGGGGCTCCACCATTATTGTGCATAGCACTAATGGGGGCACCGTATACCTGAATACCAGCGTACAAGGTGTGATTTAGTCACAGATCTGGAAATTGCTCTTAATTGCTCCGTTACGCAGAGGCATTGTGCACGGCTGTACATATGGGAAAAGATAGAGTATGCTCTATATTTATAACGTGGACAGTACAGTCCGGTAACACACGTGAGAAGGTCAGCGTATCACAGCCGGGCACCATAGGCTTTTATGCGGACCAATGTCCTGCCGGAGTTAGGGGCCTGAAATCGGTCCCTATATTCCATTAGAGGGGCAAAATGGGCCACATTTATTACGGCTTGTACGCCTGAAAACAAGTCTACAAGCTGTGATTTAGTTGCAATTCCTGGTGCAGTGCTTGGAATTTCCGGTTGGGCAGGGAGGGGGCGGTGCCACATCGTGCAGTGCGCCGTTCAGGCGCAGGCTATGGCTACGGCGCAATTCTAAGCTAAGTCAGACCTGGTGTAGAAGAGTCCTGGTGGCACAGCGCATTGTTTATCAAGAGGCCGGAGCAGAGGCACCAAAATATATGATATTATATATATCCCGCCCACCTAAAGAATTATATTATATATCATGTCCACCAAAAGAAATCATAATATAATTCATTTAAATGTTTTTGTATATTCTGGGCATAGTATGTAGAAAGACAAAGTATGGTCACTTGTATTATTTAGGAGCTCGGTGTGGGTTATGGTTGTGATCCAGGAGAAGAGGATGATGTACCTTTTTATTAGCATCCATTTTTCTCTTCTTTCTTTCTTTCCTTTTTTTCTTTTTTTTTTGCATTTTCCAAATTTATGTGCACTCCAATTTCCACCAGGTGTTAGAAACCGTTTTGTAAAAATTGCCTCAAAAATTGTGCAAAATTTCAGATATTAACAGACAATTGGCCCTTTAATCAGTCCATTAATTTCTTCAGCGCGGAGAAGATACAGGACAGAAGATGGCTGCTGGTCACATGTCCACATCACATGTCCTGCACCGGCCAGGACAGGTCATGTGATCACCACTACGTTTGGCTGCAGTCGGTTGGTTGCAGTGCATCCAGTATGGCCGGTGTTTTGATGATGGCAGTTACGCACCATTACTATGGTAACAGAGCAAGAAAACCTGTTAGATCATCACTGGGAGCAGAGCATAAGAGGGAGGAGGAGTTACTGAGAACTAAAGGATCATGGGACTTGTAGTTTCCAGTGGCGGCCATCTTGGTGATCACTCCGCCTACTTTAGAGAGGCCATAAAATTTTGTGAATCAAAAAAATCAAACTATTTAAGCTCCATTTTGACTGATGACATTGAATTTTGTTACATTCATTTATTTATAGCATCATGGTTTTCTGTATCAGACGTTCATATTCCCTGGAATAACCCTTTAAAGGAAATCTACCACTTCGGTAGACACCATTTAAACTAAATACACTTACTGGTCGGCATATTTTTCTTGACTCCAGGACATATCAACTTTTTTTTACAAATCAACTTTTGAAAATATGCTAATTAGTGTACCGTGGCTCGGTGCTCCTTCAGTTCCTAATTATGCACGCCTACTAATTGCTATCATATCTACCCACTGCCATCACCCGTCTCTCTGGAAGTCTCATGAGTGCGAGCCGGCTGCTTAACAGGGACAAGGTCCACATAGGCGCGAGAAGTTGTGGGTAGATATGATAGCACGCAAGAGGCGTGCATAACTAGAAAAATGAAGGGGCACCGGGCTGCCTGCTGGACATCCAGAGTATATTTTAAAAAGTAAATTTTTTGTGGAATACAGTTGTTTGAAGCCTAATGAGGAAATCTTAGTAAGTGTTTTTAGTTTAAGTCATGTTTACCCGAGAGGTAGATTTCCTATAAGTGACTTTGGTATTTTTGGAAGCGCAGTGTGGAGATGTGCTCCGAAAAGATGAAGGCATAACTGTCAGCACGTGTCGTGTACAGAACTGTAATGACAATACACTAATAGTCAAATATCGTGTTCCCATTCTACCTTACTGGTACCTGTGCCCTAGTTTGAGGATGGGTCCTAATAATTTCCTATCATCATACGGTCATATAAATTAATACAATTCTGAAACTTTTTGGATTTCTGTACATAGTATTGACCTCCCACCCTCCTACAAGCCATAAAATCAATTCCTCATGAAAGCGTCATTGGTACAGAAGAGGAAACCTGGCAGCAGCTCCATGGGACTCCGACCACAGGCAGACTGGAATACAGATCGGATCCTCATTATATTTGTTTAGCTCTGAGACGTTTTTGTGTTTCACAGAAAAGATGGATTTATATTACCGGAGAACGGGAAGAGGAGTCCGCGGGGCAGGGGGGGGAAGTCTGCGGGGCATGTGTACAAGGGTCTGCAGGTCAGCTTCCTCCAGATTCTCAATTCCCGACACAGAATGATTGATAGGTCTCTCATTTTACACAAATAGGAAGAGACCGTCAATAACTTCATCTGCGTAAATAGTGGTGCTTAAGCTTACAGAATTCCTTAATGTCTTTATTATCATTGTAATTACTTGGTTGCATACGGGGCAGTATTATAGTAGTTATATTCTTGTACATAGGGGACAGTATTATAGTAGTTATATTCCTGTACATAGGGGGGCAGTATTATAGTAGTTATATTCTTGTACATAGAGGACAGTATTATAGTAGTTATATTCTTGTACATAGGGGGCAGTATTATAGTAGTTATATTCCTGTACATAGAGGACAGTATTATAGTAGTTATATTCTTGTACATAGGGGGCAGTATTATAGTAGTTATATTCCTGTACATAGGGGGCAGTATTATAGTAGTTATATTCCTGTACATAGGGGGCAGTATTATAGTAGTTATATTCCTGTACATAGGGGGCAGTATTATAGTAGTTGTATTCTTGTACATAGAGGACAGTATTATAGTAGTTATATTCTTGTACATAGGGGACAGTATTATAGTAGTAATATTCTTGTACATAGGAGTCAGTATTATAGTAGTTATATTCTTGTACATAGGGGGCAGTATTATAGTAGTTATATTCTTGTACATAGGGGGCAGTATTATAGTAGTTATATTCCTGTACATAGGGGGCAGTATTATAGTAGTTATATTCTTGTACATAGGGGGCAGTATTATAGTAGTTATATTCCTGTACCTGGGGGGCAGTATTATAGTAGCTATATTCTTGTACATAGGAGTCAGTATTATAGTAGTTATATTCTTGTACATAGGGGGCAGTATTATAGTAGTTATATTCTAGTACATAGGGGGCAGTATTATAGTAGTTATATTCCTGTACATAGGGGGCAGTATTATAGTAGTTATATTCTTGTACATAGAGTACAGTATTATAGTAGTTATATTCTTGTACATAGGGACAGTATTATAGTAGTTATATTCTTGTACATAGAGTACAGTATTATAGTAGTTATATTCCTGTACATAGGGGGCAGTATTATAGTAGTTATATTCTTGTACATAGAGTACAGTATTATAGTAGTTATATTCTTGTACATAGGGGGCAGTATTATAGTAGTTATATTCTTGTACATAGGGGACAGTATTATAGTAGTTATATTCTTGTACATAGGGGACAGTATTATAGTAGTTATATTCTTGTACATAGGGGGCAGTATTATAGTAGTTATATTCCTGTACATACGGGGCAGTATTATAGTAGTTATATTCTTGTACATAGGAGGCAGTATTATAGCAGTTATATTCCTGTACATAGGAGGCAGTATTATAGTAGTTGTATTCTTGTACATAGAGGACAGTATTATAGTAGTTATATTCTTGTACATAGGGGACAGTATTATAGTAGTAATATTCTTGTACATAGGAGTCAGTATTATAGTAGTTATATTCTTGTACATAGGAGGCAGTATTATAGTAGTTCTATTCCTGTACATAGAGGGCAGTATTATAGTAGTTATATTCTTGTACATAGGGGACAGTATTATAGTAGTTATATTCTTGAACATAGGGGGCAGTATTATAGTAGTTATATTCTTGTACATAGGGGCAGTATTATAGTAGTTCTATTCCTGTACATAGAGGGCAGTATTATAGTAGTTATATTCTTGTACATAGGGGACAGTATTATAGTAGTTATATTCTTGAACATAGGGGGCAGTATTATAGTAGTTATATTCTTGTACATAGGGGGCAGTATTATAGTAGTTATATTCCTGTACATAGGGGGCAGTATTATAGTAGTTATATTCTTGTACATAGGGGGCAGTATTATAGTAGTTATATTCCTGTACCTGGGGGGCAGTATTATAGTAGCTATATTCTTGTACATAGGGGGCAGTATTATAGTAGTTATATTCCTGTACATAGGGGGCAGTATTATAGTAGTTGTATTCTTGTACATAGAGGACAGTATTATAGTAGTTATATTCTTGTACATAGGGGACAGTATTATAGTAGTAATATTCTTGTACATAGGAGTCAGTATTATAGTAGTTATATTCTTGTACATAGGGGGCAGTATTATAGTAGTTATATTCTTGTACATAGGGGGCAGTATTATAGTAGTTATATTCCTGTACATAGGGGGCAGTATTATAGTAGTTATATTCTTGTACATAGGGGGCAGTATTATAGTAGTTATATTCCTGTAGCTAGGGGGCAGTATTATAGTAGCTATATTCTTGTACATAGGGGGCAGTATTATAGTAGTTATATTCCTGTACATAGGGGGCAGTATTATAGTAGTTATATTCTTGTACATAGGGGGCAGTATTATAGTAGTTATATTCCTGTACATAGGGGGCAATTTTTATTAGTATAAAACAAACATAAATACAGAAATACTTTTTCCATCAAAATAAAACATAGATCATTCAGTATAAATCATACATGTTCAAAAAAATTTAAATTTATATTAAATGTAACTTAAGAGTCCATTTTGGCTGAAAGGGAAATAAAGAAAAACATAAGAAAACATATGCATCCACATTATATAATCAGACATATTTCAGTCTAGATGGATGTTCCTCCAGAGTCTTATATTCTGCCCCTTTTTCCTGACCTCTAATGACCGGATCCACCTGAGCTCGGACATGATGAGGCTTATGGCTTTATTATGGTGGAAGTCCTCGCTATGTATGGACACTCTGGTTCTCATGTGCCAGTGGTAATACTTGATGACCTGTATAACTATGTACATGGTCTCCTGGTTGAAGTTATGTACAGAAGGTGTCACTCCATACAGCATCTCGGGGTACCTGAGGGACTGCAGTGATGGTATCTTTAGCTTGGTGGATATGTCACGCCAGATGTTCCGTCCACCCCAGCACTCTGATATAAAGTGGACCATTGTCTCCTCCTGCTGACACCCGAGGGGACACATGCGATCAGTCACACTTAGGAATTTTAGATTCCCCCTCACAAACAGTTTACCCTGTAATGAGAGCCAGGCAATGTCATGAAACTTATAGGGCAGCCTCCGACCATTCAGAAACCTCAAACTGTCCTTTAGGGTGGTGGTTGGACAGTCTGGGAGTGCCAGTTGTAAGCAATAGAAGGTCCTGCAGACTCTGGAGTACACATCTTTTCTGGTCTTAGTTTCTAGGAAAGACTTTTCAATGCCCCATTTCCTTAAACACCGTATCCCATACTCCAGATACTGGGGGAGGAAGCCAGGAGTCCATCGGCCCCTCTTGAGACTGCCGCCTCGCATCCAAGATTCTGCAAAAGGCAATATCCAGTCCCTGACACTACTTACCCACAGGAGACCATTATTTGAGTCCAAGCTTCCAAAATTAACTTTCAGAAACATGGAGTCAAAGAAAACCCTTGGATTTAACATATCCAGTCCACCCTCTCTCCTCTGCAGGTAGGTGATCCCTCTTTTAACCGGGTTCAACCTGTTCCCCCATAAAAGTTGGAAGAACAGGCTAAAGAGCCTAGTGGAGAAAGATTCTGGCAAAGGAAATACGACAGAGATGTAAAGGAAGACAGGGACCAGGTAAGTCTTCAGCAGAGTAACCCTTTCTCTATAGGTCAGCCTCCAGTTTTTCCATCGCTGAACCTTTACATTTCCGGTTTCCAACTTATCCTCCCAGTTTAGTGTGGAATTGTCTTCCCTCCCGAATTTCACCCCAAGGATCTTAATATGGGTGGAGGCCTTGGCGAACTGTGGCAGATCAAAGCCAGGAGCAGTGTCCAATGTCCAGAAAGCCTGACTCTTCTCAAGGTTGACCAGAGACCCGGAGGCCTCTGAGTAACTTCTGATGGCTGCAGACAACATCTCCACCTCACGAGGTTCAGATATCACCACAGTCACATCATCCGCGTAGGCAACAACATCCAGGGGCAAACAATGGGGGACCGGCACCCCCTGAAAATCACACCGCTGCAGTGATCTCAGGAACGGGTCGATAGCAAACACATACAGCAGTGGACTCAGGGGGCAGCCTTGTCGCACCCCTGCCTCTACCCTGAAAGTGTCCCCCTGCCAACCATTGATCAGAGGAAAGCTCTCAGCCTCTCTATACAAAGTCCTGAGCCAATCCAAAAATTGTCCCGGAATACCGTACTTTGATAAAGTTGCCCATAGATAATCATGGTCAACCCTGTCAAAGGCTTTAGCCTGGTCCAGACCTACAACATATCTCCCACACCTCAGAGCTTTACATCTCTCAAACATCTCCCTTATCGAGATGACTGCTCCAGAGATGTTCCGCCCTTTTACCGTGCCGTACTGAGAGCCTGCCAACAGTGCCGGGGACAAACAGACTAATCTAGAAAAGAGGATTTTTGCCAGAATTTTCCTATCAACATTCAAAAGGGCGATCGGCCTCCAGTTCTTGATGTCACTAGGCTCTTTCCCTTTGGATAGCAGGATCAACGATGAGACCCTCATGGATGGAGGCATCAGGTGGTTTTCTAGACAATTTCTGTAAACATCCACAAGGATTGGAGCCAAGAGGTCTCTGAACTTCTTATAAAATTCTGCTGTAATACCGTCAGGACCTGGTGCCTTCTTCAGATTTAACTTATCAATGGCCTCTTTTATCTCCTCCACCGTTATTCCTGCTGTCAAAGGAGAAAAGTCCAATTCTCTAGTATCAGGGCCTGGAGTTGCCTCCAAGAATTGGGCCACTTTTTCCTTATCCAAAGCTTTCTTCTGAAACAAGTCAGTATAGTACGATCTCACCACTCCCAGGATTCCCTCCCGAGACTCTTGTAAAACACCCTGGGAGTCAGTGAGACCTGCGATCAGTTTTTTCTCCACACGCTCCCGGCAATTCTCAAATGGATCAGGTGCCCCTCGGGTGCCATAGTCCCTTTCCACTACCAGGGAGGTGTACCTACTGTACTGATACTGTCTTATCTCAGATTTCAGCCGGTCAATGCTTTGTTGGTCATCCCCACCCGCCGAATAGAGTGACTCCAATTCTTTACGCAGTCTCAGATACTGGCTGTACTTACTTCTCCCCTTCTTAATTGACAGTCTTTGCAAGAGGGATCGGATCTCCTCCTTGACGTCCTCCCACCAGTCGGCCATGTTGTTATAAAAATCCACTCTTTCCAGTTGATGATGAAAGAAAGAGTAAATGTATTCCTGGACAGAATCGTCATCTAACAGACTAGAATTTAGTCTCCACAGCCCTCTACCAACATCAGGATACTTAGAGGCACCCAAACAAAAATATAAGGCCAAATGATCGGAGTATGGGACCGTTCTTTCCCTTTTTTCTCCAATGGCTTCAGTAGGACTCACCAGAGCGAGATCAATCCTACTGCTGCGTCCTGCACATGTGTAAGTAAACTTAGGACTCCTACCACCCAGTACAAAAACATCAGACAGGCCGGACTGCTGAATAATACTATTAAGGACCTTACAGTCCCTGGTAAGGGGCCTACCGTTCCTGTCCCTGGTGGTAGTGGTGGCATTAAAGTCCCCGGCCATGATGACTGGAATAGACGTGAACAGATAAGGCTTTAAATCGTTAAAAAGCTGAGTCCTTTCGGTCACTGTCTGTGGGCCATAGATGTTAATGAGCCGGAGTCTTCTGCCTCTGATGGTGACCTCTAGCAGCAGGCACCGTCCCATCGATACCTCGGTGAGTCTGTGGACGGTGACATCATGGGTGTTAAATATGATAGAGACTCCGGCATAAGGCTCCACAGCCAGCGACCAAAAGGAAGGACCAGACTGCCAATCTCTCTCCGCCTCTCGCATGAGACCCAAGGTGTTTAAACGGGTCTCCTGTAAGAAAAACACATCGGCATTGAGATATTTCAGATGTTCGTACACAACATGTCTGGTCCTTCTAGCCCTAATACTATTCACATTGCTGGTGACCACAGTAAGATGGAAGTGCGCCATCATGAGAAGAAATAGAAAGATCAACCCCATCATCATAAATCAGAGTCAGAGTTATCTTCCTGACTACCGGTTTCCATATCCCAAACTGACTGTGACTCGGCATGAAGGGGTTTCCTTTTTGTGGGAGGATCCCCCCCTGGGTCGTCATCATACTCCTCCATCATGCGCTTCAGTTCTCTCTCAATCTCCTCCTCTCCATCTGACTCGGACAGTACGCTGTACCTATTAGTGGTCACAGTAACATCAGCCTGACTCTGCATTTTCACTTTTGAGGGTTTTTGGACGGTAGTCCACGCACTCTCAGGTTTTCGGGTGCTCCTGTCCTTCTTCCTCTTTTTAACACTATGATTTCCCCCAGTGGTGGGTGTCAAGTCAGGGGAAGAGATGGGCGCTGGCTGCACTAATGGCTGCTCCCCTACCTCCATGTCTCCCTCAGTGTTACCTGTCCCTGGATGGTCTGGGGCAGCACCACTAATATCAGGAGTTTCTGGCACTGTGCACACTGATCCTGATAATAACGCCTCCTCCTCCTGCTCCTCCTCTGGTATATCTGCCCCTTCCATCAGGTCTTCATCGGGGAGGTCCCTACAGATATTATGCCAGGCATCAGGACAGTCCCTGTGGGGGTGACCAATCTGACCACAAAGGTTGCATCTGATGGTCTTGCAGTTGGCGCTCACATGGCCGAGGTCCCCGCACAGGGTGCACTTCACTGTGGTGCAGTTACTCGCCACATGACCGGATCTTCCACACTTAAAACATAACCTGGGCTGACCGACATAAAAGCACACACCCTTCTCTCTGCCGATAAAGAAGGAGTTGGGGAGGTGATGGGTGATGTTCTGGTGTTGATGTAATTTAACCAGGACCCTCCACCCCCCGGTCCAGATCCCATCCTCATCCCTGGTCTTGGTCATGTCTGAAATGAGGGTGCAATGTCTCTTGAGCCATATGATGATATCCTGAGGGGGGACAGACTCATTCCAGAACATGATGGTGACAACCGCTGTATCTAGTTTGGAGATGGGAATGAAACTAAACTTGTTCCACCCCTCAGTATCTCTATAACGGGGTTGTTGAGCCCAGAACCGGTCCAGATTAGACATCAGCTTGAAGCTAATGTCATACCCCTGTCTGTCAGGCAGATTTATTACGGCCAGGATGTCGGCTGGCTGGAAACCCATCTGGGCGCACAACATGTCCCTGACCACATGCCTCCTGTCAGGCAGATCTTCCTTAGCCCCCTTATGCCTAAACCTGACAACATTCCTCCTCTTGAAGGCCTGGCCGGTATAGCTGGTATTAGAGGAGAAGAATGGGGAACCTCGACTCCATGCATTACCTGATGACTGACCCCTGTCCTGCTGTGGGGGATGTGTGGGCTGTGGATCATCAGTACAAGGGGGCTGCTGACCACCCGGACCATGGGGCTGCTGACCACCCGGACCATGGGGCACTGCTGCCTGTGGCGTGACTAGTGGGGGGAACTCCTCAGCTGTAGATTGTCCCTCACCCTCCACAACAACATCAGTGCTATCTGTGTCACCAGCTGCCATAGACTGCACTGGAGATGACTCCTCAGCTGGGACATTTTTATGCACAGAAACATCAGACATATCAGAAACACCAACCACAATATTAGGCACATCAGCAGCTTCATCAATATCAGCATTAACCCCTTGCAGATCACAGTCCTGAATGTCCTCCCCAGAAACATCCTGCACAGCAAAGTCCTGTGGAGAAACACCCTGAGGTGCCATGGTGTTACCTTCAGGTGCGAGTCCTGAGTCCTCCTGCAGTTTGCTGCCTCCTGGGACTTGTGGTGTTTGCACAACTTCACTGCTGTCATCAGGTCCACTTACTGCTGGGACTTGTGGTGCCTCATCAAGGGTTGCTGGGACTTGTGGTGCCTCACCAAGGGTTGCTGGGATTTGTGGTGCCTCATCAAGGGTTGCTGGGTCTTGTAGTACCTCACCGTGTTGATGTTGTCTTCTTTTGTATACATCTCCCTCCTCAAAAAGAAGAGTTGCTGGCTGCAGTACTGGCCTTACATGGGACTGCTGGGTCTCAGACCTGGATGTTGATGCAGATATCTTGTCAAACCTCTGCTGGTTCCTGTAGGTCTCTCCAACTGGTCCCATTTGGTCAATAACAGACTCCATCTCCCTCACAATGTCAGATAGTTGTTTGGCCAGGGAGTCCAGCTTGTTATTCAGCAGGGCCTGCTTCCCCGGGTTTGCTGCCTTCAGTTTGTAAGTGCAATCTATTTGCTTTTGCAGGTACAGCTTTTGTTTTTGTAAAGCGTCCATTTTTCTCACCAGTCCTGGGATCTTAGCGGCCAGCTGGAGCTCCGGTGATGGCTCTGGGGGCTGGAGCTCAGGTGATGGCTCTGGGGGCTGCAGTTTTCTACTGGGGTGTTGTTCTGACTTGCTTGCAGGCCTGGATCCTGTAGCCGCACTACCACTGCTCTTTCCTGGTAACAGACCCGGTGACTTCTGGTGTTTGGTGGCTGCTGTTACTGCTCGGGGGTCACAATCTCTTGCTGGGTGACTGGGTCCCAGAGGTCTTGCAGACACAACACTGTTAGCACCTTTGGCTCTTTCCTCATGGCCGCCTTGCATCTCCTTCCCAGCCTGCATTCCCCCAGACCTGGTGCGCTCAGCTGGTAACATCACTCGCTGCTTCAGGTTCTCCTGGATTGTCTGTCTCTCCAGCGATGTCCTCCTCTGCCTGCCCGGGGTGGAGGTGGATTGTCCACCTGAGGCCTGGGATGGAGGCTGCTGCACACTGTGGATGTTACTTGCCTTTGGACTTTCAGGCACTTTTGCTCTGCTCACAGATGATCCAACATTTTCACTGGTAGGTTGTTTTACCAGCTTCTTGCTTGTAACCTCTTCATTGTCCACACAAACTTTCCTACTCGCACTGGAACTTGCAGTGCTGACATTTGTTCCTTTAACAGAAACTTGGGGATTAACATCCCTTGTTTGAGCTGGCTGGGTGTTATCTGCCAGATTAGGCCTTGGAGCCTGGGCCTTGCTTGGGGAGCTTCCCCACCCAGGATGGCCCCGCCCTGGGCTGTCTCCAGACATCAGAAGGGGTCAGGAGCTCAACTATCACACAACCTCACCTCTAGGAGGCAGGATTATAGTAGTTATATTCTTGTACATAGGAGTCAGTATTATAGTAGTTATATTCTTGTACATAGGGGGCAGTATTATAGTAGTTATATTCCTGTACATGGGGGGCAGTATTACAGTAGCTATATTCCTGTACATAGGGGGCAGTATTATAGTAGTTATATTCTTGTACATAGGGGCAGTATTATAGTAGCTATATTTTTGTACATAGGGGGCAGTATTATAGTAGTTATATTCCTGTATATAGGGGGCAGTATTATAGTAGTTATATTCTTGTACATAGGGGGCAGTATTATAGTAGTTATATTCCTGTACATAGGGGGCAGTATTATAGTAGTTATATTCTTGTACATAGGGGGCAGTATTATAGTAGTTATATTCCTGTACATAGGGGGCAGTATTATAGTAGTTATATTCCTGTACATATGGAGCAGTATTATAGTAGTTATATCCCTGTACATAGGGGGCAGTATTATAAGTAGATATATTCTTGTACATAGGGTTAGTATTATAGTAGTTATATTCTTGTACATAGGGGACAGTATTATAGTAGTTATATTCTTGTACATAGGGGGCAGTATTATAGTAGTTATATTCCTGTACATACGGGGCAGTATTATAGTAGTTATATTCTTGTACATAGGAGGCAGTATTATAGCAGTTATATTCCTGTACATAGGGGGCAGTATTATAGTAGTTGTATTCTTGTACATAGAGGACAGTATTATAGTAGTTATATTCTTGTACATAGGGGACAGTATTATAGTAGTAATATTCTTGTACATAGGAGTCAGTATTATAGTAGTTATATTCTTGTACATAGGGGGCAGTATTATAGTAGTTATATTCTTGTACATAGGGGGCAGTATTATAGTAGTTATATTCCTGTACATAGGGGGCAGTATTATAGTAGTTATATTCTTGTACATAGGGGGCAGTATTATAGTAGTTATATTCCTGTACCTGGGGGGCAGTATTATAGTAGCTATATTCTTGTACATAGGGGGCAGTATTATAGTAGTTATATTCCTGTACATAGGGGGCAGTATTATAGTAGTTGTATTCTTGTACATAGAGGACAGTATTATAGTAGTTATATTCTTGTACATAGGGGACAGTATTATAGTAGTTATATTCTTGTACATAGGGGGCAGTATTATAGTAGTTATATTCTTGTACATAGGGGGCAGTATTATAGTAGTTATATTCCTGTACATAGGGGGCAGTATTATAGTAGTTATATTCTTGTACATAGGGGGCAGTATTATAGTAGTTATATTCCTGTACATAGGGGGCAGTATTATAGTAGTTGTATTCTTGTACATAGAGGACAGTATTATAGTAGTTATATTCTTGTACATAGGGGACAGTATTATAGTAGTAATATTCTTGTACATAGGAGTCAGTATTATAGTAGTTATATTCTTGTACATAGGGGGCAGTATTATAGTAGTTATATTCTTGTACATAGGGGGCAGTATTATAGTAGTTATACTCCTGTACATAGGGGGCAGTATTATAGTAGTTATATTCTTGTACATAGGGGGCAGTATTATAGTAGTTATATTCCTGTACCTGGGGGGCAGTATTATAGTAGCTATATTCTTGTACATAGGGGGCAGTATTATAGTAGTTATATTCCTGTACATAGGGGGCAGTATTATAGTAGTTATATTCTTGTACATAGGGGGCAGTATTATAGTAGTTATATTCCTGTACATAGGGGGCAGTATTATAGTAGTTATATTCTTGTACATAGGGGGCAGTATTATAGTAGTTATATTCCTGTACATGGGGGGCAGTATTATAGTAGCTATATTCCTGTACATAGGGGGCAGTATTATAGTAGTTATATTCTTGTACATAGGGGGCAGTATTATAGTAGCTATATTTTTGTACATAGGGGGCAGTATTATAGTAGTTATATTCCTGTATATAGGGGGCAGTATTATAGTAGTTATATTCCTGTATATAGGGGGCAGTATTATAGTAGTTATATTCTTGTACATAGGGGGCAGTATTATAGTAGTTATATTCCTGTACATAGGGGGCAGTATTATAGTAGTTATATTCTTGTACATAGGGGGCAGTATTATAGTAGTTATATTCCTGTACATAGGGGGCAGTATTATAGTAGTTATATTCCTGTACATATGGGGCAGTATTATAGTAGTTATATCCCTGTACATAGGGGGCAGTATTATAAGTAGATATATTCTTGTACATAGGGTTAGTATTATAGTAGTTATATTCTTGTACATAGGGGACAGTATTATAGTAGTTATATTCTTGTACATAGGGGGCAGTATTATAGTAGTTATATTCCTGTACATACGGGGCAGTATTATAGTAGTTATATTCTTGTACATAGGAGGCAGTATTATAGCAGTTATATTCTTATATATAGGGGACAGTATTATAGTAGTTATATTCTTGTACATAGGGGGCAGTATTATAGTAGTTATATTCCTGTACATACGGGGCAGTATTATAGTAGTTATATTCCTGCACATAGGAGGCAGTATTATAGTAGTTATATTCTTGTACATAGGGGGCAGTATTATAGTAGTTATATTCTTGTACATAGGGGGCAGTATTATAGTAGTTACATTCCTGTACATAGGGGGCAGTATTATAGTAGTTATATTCCTGTACATACGGGGCAGTATTATAGTAGGTATATTGTACATAGGGGGCAGTTTTATAGTAGTTATATTCTTGTACATAGGGGGCAGTATTATAGTAGTTATATTCTTGTACATAGGGGGCAGTATTATAGTAGTTATATTCTTGTACATTGGGGGCAGTATTATAGTAGTTATATCCATGTACATAGGAGGCAGTATTATAGTAGTTATATTCCTGTACATAGGGAGCAGTATTATAGTAGTTATATTCTTGTACATAGGAGGCAGTATTATAGTAGTTATATTCTTGTACATAGGGGGCAGTATTATAGTAGTTATATTCTTGTACATAGGGGGCAGTATTATAGTAGTTATATTCTTGTACATAGGGGGCAGTATTATAGTAGTTATATTCTTGTACATAGGGGGCAGTATTATAGTAGTTATATTCTTGTACATAGGGGGCAGTATTGTAGTAGTTATATTCTTGTACATAGGGGGAAGTATTATAGTAGTTATATTCTTGTACATAGGGGCAGTATTATAGTAGTTATATTCCTGTACATAGGGGGCAGTATTATAGTAGTTATATTATTGTACATAGGGGGCAGTATTATAGTAGTTATATTCCTGTACATAGGGGGCAGCATTATAGTAGTTATATTCTTGTACATAGGGGGCAGTATTATAGTAGTTATATTCTTGTACATAGGGGGCAGTATTATAGTAGTTATATTCTTGTACATAGGGGGCAGTATTATAGTAGTTATATTCTTGTACATAGGGGGCAGTATTATAGTAGTTATATTCTTGTACATAGGGGGCAGTATTATATTAGTTATATTCTTGTACATAGGGGGCAGTATTATAGTAGTTATATACTTGTACATAGGGGGCAGTATTATAGTAGTTATATACTTGTACATAGGGGGCAGTATTATAGTAGTTATATTCCTGTACATAGGGGCAGTATTATAGTAGTTATATTCTTGTACATAGGGGGCAGTATTATAGTAGTTATATTCTTGTACATAGAGGGCAGTATTATAGTAGTTATATTCTTGTACATAGGGGGCAGTATTATAGTAGTTATATTCCTGTACATAGGGGCAGTATTATAGTAGTTATATTCTTGTACATAGGGGGCAGTATTATAGCAGTTATATTCTGTTACACCACATGTAGAAGATTCCACGATTCTGATGTAATACTATTACTTGTGCAGTTATCCGTCATCGCCCTCTTGCAGATAATGAATCAGTTCATTCGTTCAGTCATTTACATAAACCCGTGTTATCGTTATGGTAAATATCCTGATCTACAGACAATGAAGAAAAACCGGGTAAAAATCTGATTTTTCGTCGCTGTAAGTGATGCCACTACCTACCTAATTGCTTCTTTATTAGGAAAGTTGCTTGTTTCCCTGAGAGCAAAATGTAATTAACTTTTGTTTATCCCTGTATCTTTCTCTCTGCCCTCCAGGACGTAATTATTTTCATTGTTGTAAGAAGATGGTGGCCGAACATTAGCAATAATTAGAGCAGATGGCGGGGAGGAAGAGAAACTTGTGCCGAGCTTTACGTTACGAAAATAAAAGGGGCTTCTATTGCGGTGGATTGTGTTTCCCATCAGTGTCGGGGGCTGTGGGCGGGGGGCTCGTGTTTTCCGAGGGGCTACGGAGAATTCACATCGTGCCGTTCATCATGGAGATGAAGTGTTTGGAGTCACGGGTCCCTAACATCGGGAAATAATACACTACATTCCATCACGTGAAATGTTAACCTTGTCAAAGCGCCGGCCGGGGCCGGGAACACTTTGCTTTTTGTTTGATGGTTAAATGGCAAATCTGTCATCGCCGGCCGCCACGCTGCGAGCATGTGAGTGTCAGCGCCAACGCCGCCTCCATATTGCCCACCGCATGACAACTTATTATACACGGCACATGTCAGCCAGGGAGGAATGAAATCCGGATGCCTTTAACCTGGTGGTCCATGAGCTGATAAGTAACTGACACTCTTAAAGGGGTTGTCTGTGATTATAGTGATGTCTGTGCTTAAAGGGGACCTGTCAGCAGGTAGGGGATATTGAGTGATATAGTTAAAGGGATGTTCTCTTTTCAGCAAATAAGGATAATTGTTTGTGTATTGAAAAGTTATCCAATTTTCCAATATACTTTCTGCATCAATTCCTCATGGATTTCTAGATCTCTGCTTGCTGTCCTGCTATAGAAAGCTTCTATGTTTACTTCCAGTGGACAGAAATCTGACCATGGTCACACAGGTGCACGGCTCGTTATAACACACAGGTGCACGGCTCATTATAACACACAGCTCTGATTACTCTCTGTGATACTAACGAGCCGGGCACCTGGGTGACCATGGTCAGATTTCTGTCCACTAGAAGTAAACATATAGGGGCATATTTACTGAGGGTGATGTCACACGTGGCGTTTTTGAACGCGTTTTTGTCCCGTGTTTAAGCAGTCCATTAAAAAAACGCATCCATTTTTGACAGGTTTTACCAATTATCTTAATTAAATTGGTCAAAAACAGATGGGTTTTCAGAAAACGTATGCGTTTTTAAACGGAATGCCTAAAAACGGGCCAAAAATGCGTTCAAAACGCCACATGTGACATCACCCTAAGGGTCCTTGAGTGCACTTTTGTGGGACTGTTCACGGGTTTTCTGGATTTGCACAGCTTTGACAGGTGTTTAACTGGTGATTGTGTCGCAGACGATCGGATTGTAGCGCAGCGGCGCCGGCTTTTATGCGGCAGAAATCGGAGGGCGGGCAGTCGGACGATCCGACGGATTCGGACTGAGCGCAGGAGTTAACATTCAAATTGTGTCGCAAGGTCAAGCACTTACATGCACCAGGAAGAAGAAGGCGAACTCCGGCGGAGCTGAGCAGGGAAGCGACACATGCAGGATATCGGGCACACGATCTGTGAATCACTGCACAGTGCATTATACACAGACAATGCACTTTTGGGGAGCTCGCAGGACCGGGTAAGCAAATGTGGCCCAGAAGGACAGCAAGCAGAGATCTAGAAAACTGAGCAATTGATACAGAAAGTATATTGGAAAATTGGATAACTTTTCATTGTACAAACAATAACATTAATTTGTTGAAATGGGAACACCCCATTAATTTCAGTGGAGATCTCCCAAAATAGGTGTTTGCATTTTAAGAATACGTCAAGCCTTTTTTAGAGATATGGCCCCCTGGAAATTTGGCTCATATTAGTCAGGGGGGCGGGGTTTTCTTTCGCTCGTGGATGTTTAAGAATTAGAAGTTACAGATCTTCCTGCTGCTAAAGAACGTCGCTCTCCTCCATCCCATCCAATAGTAATGTACCCGATTATTTTCTTGTCAGTAGGTCCTCCATGCAGTGTCTCACACATCATCATTGCATCCAGTGTGAAGAGACATTTACTAACAACACTGCAGTGTGTACTATGTGCAGTGTCCTGTGTAGTGTGCAGGGGGCGCCAGACTCAGGATTCCTGTCGCACGTTCTTCATGAATCCGGTACCCCCCCGTAGTGCCCCGACAGAGTGCACCGACTATTTATTGGTACATCTTTAGTGGGGCTTATTTACTAAGGGTTGAGGATCGCACTTTTGTCGGATTTTCTGACATTTTCGGCATTTGCGCAGCATTGACAGGTATTAACAGGTTAGGTGTCTGCACCAGGATTGTGTCGCACACGATCGGATTTTGGCGCAGTTGCGCAGCTTTCCCTTGCATGTGATTACTGAAGAGGGCAGGGTCAGGGGTAAGAAAATAAAAAGTGAATTGGTTGTACTTTGCTCCAGCGCTTGGTTCCAGATTTGGACTGAAATAACAAAAGCGATTGGGGCACATTTACTTACCCGGTCCGAGGAGTCCCCTGAAAGTGCATTGTCTGTGTATAATGCCCTGTGCCGGATTTTGGCGCATCGGCGCTGGCATGCACGCGACGGAAATCGGGGTGCGTGGCCGAACGAAAACCCGACAGATTCGGAAAAACCGTCGCATTTAAAAAACCGAAAGTGTCGCGGAGCTAGCACTTACCTTCATCCAGGATAGGCCGGTGTATTTGAGTGCGTTCCGATGCTCTTCAGCGCAGCAGCGCCACCTGGTGGACGTCGGAGGAACTACCTTAATGAATCCCGGCCGGACCCGAATCCACCGCAGAGAACGCTCCGCTGGATCGCGAACGGACGGGGTAAGTAAATCTGCTCCTTTGTGTATGATTGTGTAGGAGAAGCAGGACTGTGATAAATAGATTTATATTTCAGGATTGTAGTTTATGGGGGTGTTTCCTTACATTGCTGTGCTCTGTGCTCTCTGCAGCTAGTGTTTGTTATTGTCCCCACATATCTGTGTACTAATACCATTGTGTATGTTGTTAGTAGCAGCAGGACTGTGATATATGGATTTATCTTCCAGGATTGTAGCTTCTCCAAGTGTACTGGGGGCATGTCCTCACACAGCTGTGCTCTTTGTTCTCTGCAGCCACTGTTAGGTAATGTTCCCTGAGGGATGTATAATCATACCTTTATGTATGTTGTTAGTAGTAACAGAACTGTGATATATGGATTGATAAATTCCAGGTTTGTAGTTTCTCCAAGTGCACTGGTGATGTGTCTTCACACTGCTGTTCTCTGTGCTCTTTGCAGCCAGTGTTATGTATTGTCTGTGGAGAGATGTGTAATCATAACTTTATGTATGTTGATAGTAGTAGCAGGGCTGTGAAATATGCATTTATATTTCTGCTTTATAGCTGGACTTCCTACACTGGTGGGATGTCCTCACACTGCTGTGCTATTAGATATTTGTATGGAGTTATCTTCCAGGATTGTATCTTCTTCAAATGCACTGGTGATGTGTCTTCACACTGCTGTTCTCTGTGCTCTTTGCAGCCAGTGTTCTGTATTGTCTGTGGAGAGATGTGTAAATATACCTTTATTTATGTTGATAGTAGCAGCAGGACTGTGAAATACGCAGTTATATTCCTACTTTATAGCTGAACTTCTTGCACTGGGGGGATGTCCTCACACTGCTGTGCTATTAGATCTTTGTATGACTCTTTTCCAAAGCCTGCCTCCTGTGCTCAGTGTAAAGATATCAATAGAGTCACTTAGATCAGAGTAAAGCAGAAAGAACACAGAGCACAGCAGTGTAAGGACACAGCTCCATGGCACTGGGAGTAGCTACAATTATGTCATATAAATTACCTTTTCTCTGTCTTGCTGCTACTAACATCCTACACAAAGCTATGATTACACGTCTCTCCAGGGACAATACCTAGTACTGGCTGTAGAGAGCACAGCAGTGTGAGGATACATCCCCAGTGTATTTGGAGAAGCTACAAGCTTGTAATGTAGATCAATATTTCGGTATTATTAGACATCTCTCTGGAGACAATACATAGCACTGGTTGCAGAGAGCACAGAGAGCAGCAGTGCAAGGATACATCCCTAGAAGCCAAAATAAGAGGAGAACAAAATCTTCACTCTGATAAAATATGTTACAAATTTTCTTATAGTCACTTGTACTTGATAGATTTATAGAAATTTAGTTAAAGTGTTACTGAGTAACTTAGATCAGTGTAAATCAGAGAACACAGAGCACAGCAGTGTAAGGACAGTGTAAGAACACAGTACATTCCCAGTGCATTGTACTTGGAGAAGCTACAAGCTTGTAATGTAGATCAATATTTCGGCATGATTACACATCCCTCCAGGGACAATACTTAGGACTGGTTGCAGAGAGCACAGAGAACAGCAGTGTAAGGATACATAAGAGGAGAACAAAGTCTGTGATCTGATATGGTACAAATTTTCTCATAGTCATTTGTACTATAGATTTATAGAAATTTAGTTGAAGAGTTACTGAGTCACGTAGATCAGTGTAAAGCAGAGAACACAGAGCAAAGCAGTGTAAGGACACAGCTCCAGTGCACTGGGAGTAGCTACAATCCCCTAATATAAATCACCTTTTCTAAGTCTTGTTGGTACTAAAAGCCTACACAAAGGTATGATTACACGTCTCTCCAGGGACAATACCTAGTACTGGCTGTAGAGAGCACAGCAGTGTGAGGATACATCTAGTGTACTCGGAGAAGCTACAAGCTTGTAATGTAAATCAATATTTCGGTATGATTACACATCTCTCCATGGACAACACTAACTTAGGACTAGCTGTAAAGGGCACAGAGCACAGCAGTGTGAGGATACATCCCCAGTGTACTTGGAGAAGCTACAAGCTTGCAAGAGGAAAATAAGAGGAGTACAAAATCTCCGCTCTGATAAAATATGTTAGAAATTTTCTTATAGTCACTTGTACTTTAGATTTATAGAAATATAGTTGAAGAGTTACTGAGTCACTTAGATCAGTGTAAATCAGAGAACACAGAGCACAGCAGTGTAAGGACAGTGTAAGAACACAGTACATTCCCAGTGCATTGTACTTGGAGAAGCTACAAGCTTGTAATGTAGATCAATATTTTGATATATAATATATAATTATGATTACACATTCTCCAGGGACAATACTTAGGACTGGTTGCAGAGAGCACAGAGAACAGCAGTGTAAGGACAGTGTAAGAACACAGTACATTCCCAGTGCATTGTACTTGGAGAAGCTACAAGCTTGTAATGTAGATCAATATTTTGATATATAATATATAATTTTGATTACACATCTCTCCAGGGACAATACTTAGGACTGGTTGCAGAGAGCACAGAGAACATCAGTGTAAGGACAGTGTAAGAACACAGTACATTCCCAGTGCATTGTACTTGGAGAAGCTACAAGCTTGTAATGTAGATCAATATTTTGATATATAATATATAATTATGATTACACATTCTCCAGGGACAATACTTAGGACTGGTTGCAGAGAGCACAGAGAACAGCAGTGTAAGGATACATAAGAGGAGAACAAAGTCTGTGCTCTGATATGGTACACATTTTCTCATAGTCACTTATAGATATTTAGTTGAAGAGTCTTTTAGGGGTTTATGTTTATTTCTGTAATGATAAGAATACATTTTTTATATATATTTTTGCTCTTTTCTCGCTCTAGGAAGGTAACATCTCCTTCCACTTCTGCAGCGTGTGGTCTCGGAATTCCTCCTGGCCTTCTGGTTCCCCTCCACTAGATGGCGACAACGTCACAGTGGAGAGAGGTCGGACCCTGCTGCTGGATGAGGACACCCCAATCCTCAACCTCCTCCATATCAAAGGTATTTTGTGATTTTTTCCGTTTTTACTATTTCTGCTCTTTTTATGAAGGGCCCTTTTGAGGCTCGGTGTACTGATCCTATGCGGAGGACGCAGCTGCGGTCTCCTTTGCATGGCTGGATCGCTTTGCCCTCTTCATGAATAATATTGGTTTGAGGTGATTGATAATATTCCCGCGTCGCAGATTAGAAATTCACTTTCTCGGCTTGGAGAAAAAAAAAAAAGTGATTATTTTGCCCTAAAAGTAAATAATTTACACAGAGGTGATGCAAATTGTATGAAGGAATGGGAGAGGAGGTGAAAAGGGATGTGCGCTGCAGGGGATCCTCACTGAGGATAAGGTATTAACCCCTTACTGCACCCTGCCAGGGCTAATATCTCAGCTGTTTCTGATCCCAGCCGTCCCCTGAGGTGTCAGCTGGTAAGGACCCGCCCCTGAGGATGCAGGATGATTAGGACACTATCCTCAGGGGCGGGTCTTTACCAGCTGACACCTCAGGGGATGGCTGGGATCAGAAACAGCTGAGATATTAGCCCTTAGACTAGTAACTGAAGCATCATGGGATGTAGCCAAAGGATAGGGGGCGCCCTGTGATACCACATTACCCCCTCTCGTACCTCTGCTAATGCAGACAACTGACCATCATGGCTACTACTAGCCATGTTTTAAAGGGAATGTATCAGCACGTATGACCATGTAGGTCTACGACCACTGTAAGGAGAGATGTGTAATAATTGTGTATTTTGTTAGTAGCAGCAGGACTGTGATATAGAGATTTATATTTAAGGATTGCAGTTTTTCCAAATGTACTGGAGGTGTGTCCTCACACTGCTGTGCTCTGTGCCGCCATTGGTAGGCAGGATTGGACTGGCCCATAGGAGAACAAGTGGATCTCCTGATGGGCCCAGGCTCTAAAACAATGAGACAACCCAATTTGTAGAATAGTAGGTTTTATTTTCTATGAGGTGATAACATTTTAGTGGGGGCCCACACAACCAGTCCGACACAGGTGGTATTGTCCCTAGACGGATGTGTAATCATTCCTTTGTGTATGTAGGACTGTGAAATTTTTGGATTTATATTCCAGCATTGTAGCTGTTCCAAGTACACTGGGCTTGCATTCTCACACTGCTGTGCTCTGTGCAGCCAGTGTTAGGTATTGTCCCCAGAAAGCTGTGTAATGAGACCTTTGTCTATGTTGTTAGCAGCAGTAGGAATGGGAAATATATGGATTTATATTCCAGGATTGTAGCTTCTCCAAGTGCACGCGGGACATGTCCTCACACTGCTGTGCTCTTTTCTCTCTGCATTGAGCTGCTCTACAATCCTTCTCCTCTGATAAATGAAAAAGATGTAGTAAGTTTCTGTTTAAACACTACAGCGGTCAATAAGTGTGTAAAGGTTGTAGAGCTGCTCAGATCACAGGGCACAGCAGTGTAAGAATGTATCCCACACCTCGAAAAAAAGCTACAATCCTGGACTATAAATCTACACGTCACAGTCCTGCTGCTTTTAACAACATACACAAAGTTATGATTACATATCTCTTCAGGGACAATACATAGGACTGACAGCAGAGAGCACAGAGCACAGCAGGGTGAGGACAGTGGAGAAGCTACAATCCTGGAATATAAAGCCATTTTTGAAGTTCCACTGCTGTAAACAACCTACACAAATGTATAATGGTGCTAATATTTTAGCCCTGAATGTTGATATTATTTTAATGCTGTATGTAACTATGACTTGAGCACTATTTGGGTTATTATTTGATAATTGTTATTATTTGATATAAATCCATCCTGATAAACCAGGGACATTACTCATAGATCCAGACACCGTGACTGTGGTAATCTTCTTGGCCTCCTTCTAGAATCAACTTTTATGATGCTAATGAACCTAAAGTGCTACGGGGGAGCCCCTCCGTGCTCTAGCTTCACAGGATGTTACACTGTGTAGGACCACTTCTTCCTCTACTGCGTGAGATTACATCAGGCAAACGGAGGTGGGAAAAGCCAAGGAAACAGAAGGGAGAGAGAGAGAGAGACAGTGTAACAGCCTGTGAAGCTAAAGCACAGAGGGTCCCTGGTAACAAGCCTCATATCCCTTCTGGCTCATTAACATAATTTTAAAGGTTGATTTTAGAAGGAAGGAGACTATGGATAATACAAGGAGATATCCACAGTCTCGGTGCCTGGAGCTATGAGTAATGTTCCTGGTTTATTATGATTTTGATGGTAGAAAGTAATTATTCCTGGAAGATAAAGGCCTGGAGCCTTTTCACTGTCCTTATGATAATTCGTCCTTTTAACCAGAATCAAATAATCCAGAAAGTTTCCTAAATGAAGCATAGAAATCATAGAAAGAGAATGAGATTGGTCTATAGTAAATGAATAACTGAAAGATGGATGGATATGAGAGATATGAGGGATAGATAGATAGATATGAGATAGATAGATAGATAGATAGATAGATAGATATGAGATAGATAGATGATAGATATGAGATAGATGATAGATAGATAGATAGATAGGAGATAGATAGATAGATATGAGATAGATACATATTAGATAGATAGATAGATAGATAGATAGATAGGAGATAGACAGACAGATAGATAGATAGATAGATAGATAGATAGATAGATAGATAGATAGATAGATATGAGAGATAGATAGATAGATAGATAGATAGATAGATAGATAGATAGATAGATATGAGATAGATACATATTAGATAGATAGTTAGATATGAGAGATAGATAGATAGATAGATAGATAGATATGAGATAGATAGATGATAGATAGATATGAGATAGATAGATAGATAGATAGATAGATAGATAGATAGATAGATATGAGATAGATAGATGATAGATAGATATGAGATAGATAGATGATAGATAGATAGATAAATAGATAGATAGATAGATAGATAGATAGATAGATAGATAGATATGAGATAGATAGATAGATAGATAGATAGGAGATAGATAGATAGATAGATAGGAGATAGATAGATAGATAGATATGAGATAGATAGATAGAAGATAGATAGATAGATATGAGATAGATAGATATGAGATAGATGATAGATAGATAGATAGATAGATATGATATAGATAGATATGAGATAGATGATAGATAGATAGATATGAGATAGATAGATAGATAGATAGATAGATAAATAGATAGATGATAGATATATATGAGATAGATGATAGATAGATATGAGATAGATAGGAGATAGATAGATAGATAGATATGAGATAGATATGAGATAGATATGGGATAGATAGATAGATAGATAGATATGAGATAGATATGAGATAGATATGGGATAGATAGATAGATAGATAGATATGAGATAGATAGATAGATAGATAGATAATATATAAATAGATAGATAGATAGATAGATAGATAGATAAAATATAGATAAATTGATATGAGAAATCCATAGATGATATATATATATATTAGTTGATAATTATATGACAGATATTAGATAAATAGAAGATATGAGTCAGATAATTAGAGATAATAGTAGTTATTGTGGTAGTTATAGTAATAATAACTTGTATTTAGTATAACATAAAGAATAGTAAGTGATAATATTTAGAAGTACCATTATATTTGGGGTGACAGATGTAGTGGCTGGGCAGGTGGAGTGTTCTGTGTGTGATGTGATACAGTTCTATACTGTGTATATAATGCAGCAGGATGTATAGATACATAGAAGCTGTGGATATAATCCTATCTCCGGTGTCAGGGAGAGGAGCCGGTGTTACATGGATGAGGGATTTTATTTTATGGGATATGGAACATAATTTCGTGTGTTCAATTAATCTCTGAGCCACATGTCGGCTGCACACAAAGAAATCCACGGAAAATGACTATAGAATATCCGTCACACAATGTATATCTATAGGTGTACATACGTGGAGTGACCCCGGGACACATGTGGAGGCGGAGAATTTGGGAATATTTATTACCGGAGAGATGTCAGGCAGATAATGTATTATCAATACCAGGAATCACAAAGGCCGGGGCAGGGACTGGGCTCTAAGTGATGAATTGTTATAAGTGTATCACTCAATATTAGAGCAAGTTATACCCCCCCCCCCCTCCCATATATTAACCCCCGCTGTATCCTGTGCTATACTGCCCAATAACCAATTCACTGGAAGCGACTGCTCCTCTCATACATTCACATCCCCAGCTACTATCCCTCTCGCTGACGCTCTAAGCTCCTGTCTGCTTTCTGTACCGTTCAGCCCTGAGGGGGGTTTGCTTTGTGCAGAAGTTTAATGGTTAAGAGAAGCAGAAACATTACAGGAGGAACTCTGAGGGAATTGGGGATTTTTTTTGTTTTTATTTTATAGTTATTTAAATATTACTATTATTTATATGTAACTAAATATATATGTATATACGATAGATAGACGATAGATTTGTATAGATATGAGATAGATAGAGATATAGATAGATAGATAGATAGATAGATATGAGATAGATAGATAGATAGATAGAAGATAGATAGATATGAGATGGATATATAGATAGATAAGAGATAGATAGATTAGATAGATAGATAGATAGGAGATAGATAGATAGATAGATAGATAGATAGGAGATAGATAGATAGATGGATAGATATGAGATAGATAGATAGATAGATAGATAGATAGATAGATAGATAGATAGATGGATAGATATGAGATGGATATATAGATAGATAAAAGATAGATGGATAGATAGATAGATAGATAGATAGATATGAGATAGATAGATATGAGATAGATAGATATGAGATAGGTAGATAATAGATAGATGGATAGATATGAGATGGATATATAGATAGATAGATAAAAGATAGATGGATAGATAGGTAGATAGATAGATAGATATGAGATAGATATGAGATAGATAGATAGATAGATAGATAGATAGATATGAGATAGATAGATATGAGATAGATAGATAGATAGATAGATATGAGATAGATAGATAGATAGATAGATAGATAGATAGATAGATAGGAGATAGATATGAGATAGATAGGAGATAGATAGATAGATATGAGATAGATAGATAGATAGATAGATAGATATGAGATAGATAGATAGATACATAATAGACAGGAGATAGACGATAGATACATTTGTATAGATATGAGATAGATAGAGATATATGATAGATAGATGGAGTGACAAATAGATTTGGAGAGATAAATAGATAACTTCTCAGATCTGCTCCCAGTCTGTAGCATGTTGGTTTGTGTATAGAATCTATAAGGGACTGGGGCGTAATGAGGTGGTTGGCAGCTGGCAATGGTGGCAAAAGAGGACCCATCACCTCTCCTGACGTGTCTGCTTTACTAAATATACCTGACAGATTCTGGACCTTCTTTTCTTAGAATCATGCATTGTGCCGCTCCTCGGGGGTGTTACCAGTTGGAGGCGTGTCTGTCCTTTCAGTATAAAGTTGGGTCGGCCCCGAGCACAATTGCAGGTGCGACCCATTTAAATGCTGCCAATTTTTCTAGGACCATCACTCACTATGACATCATTGGGGGCACCTTAAGCCACTTAAAGGGGTAACACTGTGAATGGTACCAGCAGCGATCGCAGGTTTTACTGGTTGGTGTTTCCATTTGGGTACCAGAACAAACTTTTGTTCAAAGTCTGGAATCTAAGTGGCACCCAGTCTTCACCAGAGCCCGCCACAAAGCGGGTTGGATTTGCAGCGGCGTGGTACCACCAGGTCGTTCCACAGGTGTGACTTTGTCCGCGGTGCCAGCCAAGGTTGAGGTACAGAGTCAGAAGGCACCACAGAGTTTGTGGTCAGGGACAGGCAGCACAGGAACGGAGTCACAACGGGAGATCAATACACAGGGATATCAAAAGGGTACTAGCTTTCTCTCAGGAAATTTACAAGCCCCGGCGCATGCACGCTGGGAAGCAGGGACAGGAGCAGGAACATGGAGAGGTGAGTGATGCCGGGGGAACGGGCGCCACAGAGAGGGACACGGTACCTGAGATGTGGGTCCCAGCATCACCCGTGACACCTAGTCGAGCCTGTACAGCAGGCATCTCATTCCATGTAAACTGGGGGCAGAAGTTATTAAAGGGGTTTTGTAATATTGATCAGGATGCGCCAATCATAGTAGATCGTGGTGGTCTGGCACCTGGACCCCGCGATTATTTACTTAAGGGGCCAGGTGTCACTCCCCCCCCAATCATTTATCTATTGATGGCCCGTTTGGAGGATAAACCATATAGAGGAAATCCTGTCCCGTCCCTTTAAATCATCATCAGAAGTTTTATGCCTTGAGTATAAGTCTGGGGGAGGTTTCGTCTGTAACTTCCATCCCTTGTAGCGGCTCAGACTAGATTTCTTCCTTCACTTGGCATCACGACAATCACCCAGGTACCTGTGAGCCCTGCGTGGCACAGCACATGGTGCACGGCATTAATAATTCACTTGTGTATAGCAAGCAACGTCTTTTTGGAAGCCAGGAACGCCGCTTGTTCCAGGTCGGTTTTGGAACATAATATTCTATGATTCACTTTGCAGTCGTGGGGTCATTTATTTAAAGAAATTTTCTTGTTAAGCCAAATATTTTGCACACAAATATGGTGACTTGCTTGGGCTGCAGTACCTCAGATGACCTGCAGGCTATTGTGGCGCTGTTTGTGGAAGAAAGCAGTCATGATATTCTAATCTGGTATAGAAAAAGGATAAAATGTAGTTTCAGAGTAGTAAACCTGCCCCATGTTTTTTTAGTATTAAGAGGATTGATGGAAACAGTCAACATGGTGGCAGTATAATGGCCCTTAGCGTATTAAAGGTAATGATGAGTGCATAGAATTACACAGGCTTTCCAGCCAAATAGACCCCCATTACAGGGAGCTGGTAGAGTAGATGGTCAACTAGTAGTGGTCCTGAGACTGAATGATCAAATCTAACTGATGAGATTTATATCTGCTTCATCATCACAATGTATATTATATGGGAATCACAAGTCACCAGGGGCCAAACCATGAAGAATTATACAGCAACCCCCCGACAATGAATTCCTAGTACAGTCATAATACTATCATAATACCCCTATGTACAATAATATAACTACTATAATACTGCCCCCTATGTACAGGAATATAACTACTATAATACCGCCCCCTATGTACAAGAATATAACTACTATAATACTGCCCCCTATGTACAGGAATATAACTACTATAATACTGCCCCCTATGTACAAGAATATAACTACTATAATACTGCCCCCTATGTACAAGAATATAACTACTATAATACTGCCCCCTGTGTACAGGAATATAACTACTATAATACTGCCCCCTGTGTACAGGAATATAACTACTATAATACTGCCCCCTATGTACAAGAATATAACTACTATAATACTGCCCCCTATGTACAAGAATATAACTACTATAATACTGCCCCCTGTGTACAGGAATATAACTACTATAATACTGCCCCCTATGTACAAGAATATAACTACTATAATACTGCCCCCTATGTACAGGAATATAACTACTATAATATTGTCCCCTATGTACAAGAATATAACTACTATAATACTGCCCCCTATGTACAAGAATATAACTACTATAATACTGCCCCCTATGTACAGGAATATAACTACTATAATACTGCCCCCTATGTACAATAATATAACTACTATAATACTGTCCCCTATGTACAGGAATATAACTACTATAATACTGCCCCCTATGTACAATAATATAACTACTATAATACTGCTCCCTATGTACAAGAATATAACTACTATAATACTGCCCCCTGTGTACAGGAATATAACTACTATAATCCTGCCCCCTTGCTGTGAGGACGTGTGTGAGCTGAGCTCCTGAGTCTCTGCATGTCTGGAGCTAGCCCAGGGCGGGGCCACCCTGGGTGGGGAGATTCCCCAGGCAAGGCCCAGGCTTCCAGGCCTACACCGGGAGTGAACTCCCAAATACTTTCTACCAGGGATGCAAATCACAAAGTCATGAAGAGTGAAGATTGTGGACGTGATGTCGCTTTATTGAAGAAAGAGAAAGATTTGAACGTGAATACTGCAGTGAAAGCAGCAAGTCCCATGACCAGCCAGCGTGGAGGAGCACAGGTGATGCAGAGTGTGAGACAATTAGCAGGTGCACAGCCCCCCACTCCTGCACCCAGACAGAGGAGAACGTCTCTGGAGAGACAAACCCTGCGAGAGAACCTGCAGCAGAGGGATGTTGTGTCCAGCATGGCCTGCACAGGCCGCACCAGGTCAGCAGTAAAGCCGCAGAGTGTTACTATGAGCGCTGCTAAGTGTGAACAGGCCCCTGCCAGTGCAAGCCACAAGCCTGGGAAGGAGACGGGTGCACCCAAACCATCTGGAGCTGCACCCCGACCAGCACAGCAGGGGAAGGAGACCGCACGGGCACCGGAGCTGCAGTTGGCGGAGGAGATACCGACTCTGGTAAGGAGGATGGGGGAGCTGACTAACCATAAGAAAATGCTGCAGATGCAGATTGACTGTATGTACTCTCTTAGAACTGCGCACCCTGAAAGCAGCACCCTGTATAACTCCAAGCTGCAGGGACTAGGCATAGAGCTGGCACAGGTGGTCAGGGATATGGACTGTGTCCTGGAGAGGATGGGACCCCTGGCCGAGTCTTACAGAAACCAGGAGCGCTTCTCCCAGCAGAGACAGAGCTGTGACTCTGGGCCCCGGGCCCCTACAGCACAAGCATGACCTGTCCCCCCAGATGTACCCCAACGTGTTACACAGGTTCTCAGGCCTGCGAGCTTTTCATTCCAGAAGGGTCAGACACCAGATCAGCCGCAGTGCTCTGCAGCAGTCCCAGAGCAGGTGCATGGACCTGTAGTACCACAAGTCCCAGCAGTGTCTGTTGATGGTGAACTTTCATCTATGGGTCAAGGTGATGCGGTGACCCAGGAGAACTCTAATGTGCTTGAGACTGGGGACACTGTTGGACATTCTGCTGTACCAGAGGGGTCGGGGGATGGAGGGGACCCTCAGTCTATCTGGGAGGTGCAGTCACCGGGGGACAACATAGAGGTGGATGAGGGACAGGGGGTTGTACAGGATAATGTGTGTGACTTCCCCCCTTTAACATCGAGGCCCCTAGTAGAATCAGGTCCCTCTAGATCAGACCCTCCCCCCAATACCCGTAGTGAGCCACGCAAGGAACCTCCTAAAAACGCCTGGAGCCGTGGCGCTCCCTCCTTCACCTCCGGCGCACACTACTCCGGGCAGGCATTTAAGAGGAGGAACGTGGTGCGCTTTAAGAACAGAGGCGCAAAGGAAGATCTCCCGGATAGGAGGTTTGTGGTGCGGGATCTCCTGTGCCACCAGATGGGGTTCACGCCTGATGATATCCTGGCGGTCATCAACCTTCCAGACAGACAGGGCTATGATGTCAGCTTTAAGCTTATGTCCAGTCTGGATAGGTTTTGGGATAAATTCCCCCGGCTTAGGGACACTGACGGCTGGAATAAGTTTATTTTTGTCCCCATATCCAGGCCAGATACTGTGGTGGTAAATATAATCTTCTGGAAAGAGTCGGTTCCTCCCCAGGATGTTCTAGTGTGGCTCAGGCGCCATTGTGATCTGCTGTCTGACCTCACTAAGAACAGAGACAGTGATGGCATCTGGACTGGAGGGTGGAAGGTGCTGGTGAAACTGCGCCAATATAACAACATTACCCTGCACCTCCCCAACTCCTTCTATATAGGCAGAGAGAAAGGCGTCTGCTTCTATCCCGGGCAGCCACGAAAGTGCTTTAGGTGCGGGAAGATCGGTCACGTGGCCAAAGTATGCACAGTGGCAAAATGTAACCTGTGCGGGGAGGTCGGCCATCTCAGTGCCACCTGTGAGACGGTCCGATGTAACCTCTGCGGAGAGATTGGCCACCCGCACAAGGACTGCCCGGAAGCCTGGCACAACATCGCCAGGGACTTCTCAGATGATGAGATGGTGCAGGAGGCAGACGCCTTAGAGGAGGAGGCCTTGGTGTCGGGGCAAATTCTGACCAGGCGGAAGGTACAACAGGGGTCAGGTGAGACAGTACCAGAACCCCAGCAGTCAGACAGCAGACATCAGGGGAGTATGGAGATGGTCACTCGGGGCCAGCCTCAGGCAGCCACCTCTGTAAAAACATCAGAATTTGAGGAGTCAAAAAAGAACAAGAGGAAAAAAAAAGATAAATCCTCTCGTAAACCTGAGGAAGATTGTAATTTAGGCCCAAAAACCAGGAGAAAAGCCAGTGGTGATGCCGGGGTCATGGTCCTATCTAACAGATATGATGTTCTGTCAGAGTCAGATGGGGATTATGAGAGAGAGTTACAGCGCATTCAAAATGAGTGTGAAGCGGATACAGGAGACCCTCCAACTAAAAAGAAGCCCCCTCCTGTAGATACCGCGGAAGAGTCAGACATGGAGACTGGTGGTGTACAGGGAGACTCTGACTCTGACATATGATGATGGGGGTCGCTGCTCTGCTCTTTATCATTGTAATGGCTGGATTCTCTCTAAAAGTAGCTTCTAGCAACGTCAACAGCATTAAAGTAAGAAGGACCAGACACGCAGTATATGACCACCTGAGATATCTGGACGCTGATGTTATCTTCCTGCAGGAGACCCGTCTGACCACCATAGGGCATCTCCGTGAGGCTGAGCGTGAGTGGCGGTCTGGTCCTTCTTACTGGTCACTGGCTGTGGAGCCGTACGCCGGGGTCGCCATACTGTTTAGCACCACAGACGTGACGGTGCACAGGCTGACGGAGGTCGCTATGGGGAGGTGCCTGGTGCTAGAGGTGACCATCCATGGTAGGCGGCTCCGGCTGATCAACATCTATGGCCCACAGACCGTGACAGAGAGAATCCAGCTGTTCCATGAGGTACAGCAGTATCTTTTCACCTCAATCCCTGTAATAATGGCAGGCGACTTTAATGTTACCATGACATCAGGTGACAGGTCCTCGGGCAGAGCAGTGGTCAGAGACTCCAGGGTCCTACAGAGCATCATATCACAGGCCCATCTACGTGATGTATTTACCTTGGACGGGAGGAAACCTAGGTACACCTACTCCTGTGCTGACAGGCATAGCAGAATTGATATGGCTTTTGTGAGTCCCTCAGAGACTGTAAGTGGTATAAGCGAGAAGGTCGTCCCATATTCTGACCATCTTGTCTTATTATTTTGTATGGGAGCCTCTAACCGCTCGGACATTGGTCGGGGGTTATGGAGGCTCAATTCCAGCGTCCTGGATGATGTCTATGTCCAGAATTGTATCCACTCCCTTTTTCAGGACCAGCTCCAGAGAGTAGACTTCTATGATAACATATCTGACTGGTGGGAGAACGTCAAGGAGGAGATCAGGTCCGTCTTAAAGAGACTGTCAGTGAAGAAGGGTAAGAGTAAGTACAGCCAGTATCTCAAGCTGCGGAAAGAATTGGAGTCACTGTATTCGGCGGGAGGGGGGGACAAACAAAAGATTGACCGACTGAAGTCTGAAATAAACCAGTATCAGTACAGCCGCTACACGTCCCTGGTAATAGAAAGAGATTACGGAAAACTGGGCGTTCCTGATCCGTATGAAAATTGCCGGGAACGTGTGGCCAAGAAATCGATCACAGGTCTCACTGACTCCCAGGGAGTTTTGCAGGAATCTCGGGAGGGTATCCTGGGGGTGGTGAGATCCTACTATGCTGAATTATTTCAGAAGAAGGTTTTGGATAAAGAGAAAATGGCTCAATTCTTGGAGGCAACTCCAGGCCCTGACACTAAAGATTTGGACTTTTCTCCTTTGACAGCAGGAATAACAGAGGAGGAGGTTAAAGAGGCCATTTATAAGTTAGGTCTGAAGAAGGCACCAGGTCCTGATGGTATAACATGTGAATTCTATAAGAAATTTAGAGACCTCTTAGCCCCGATCCTTGTGGATGTGTTTACTAATTGTTTAGAAAATCACCTGATGCCTCCATCCATGAGAGTGTCCTCCCTTATTCTGCTGTCCAAAGGGAAAGAGCCGAGTGACATCAAGAACTGGAGGCCGATCGCCCTCTTGAATGTCGACCGGAAGATTCTGGCAAAGATTCTGTTTTCTAGGTTAGTCTGTTTGTCCCCGGCACTGTTGGCAGGCTCTCAGTACGGCACAGTAAAAGGGCGGAACATCTCTGGAGCAGTCATCTCGATAAGGGAGATGTTTGAGAGATGTAAAGCTCTGAGGTGTGGGAGATATGTTGTAGGTCTGGACCAGGCTAAAGCCTTTGACAGGGTTGATCATGATTATCTATGGGCCACTTTGTCAAAGTACGGTATTCCGGGACAATTTATAGATTGGCTGAGAACTTTGTACAGAGAGGCAAAGAGCTTTCCTCTGATCAATGGTTGGCAGGGGGACACTTTCAGGGTAGAGGCAGGGGTGCGACAAGGCTGCCCCCTGAGTCCACTGCTGTATGTGTTTGCCATAGACTTGTTTCTGCGATCACTGCAGCGGTGTGATTTTCAGGGGGTGCCGGTCCCCCATTGCTTGCCTTTGAAGGTAGTCGCCTACGCAGATGATGTGACTGTGGTGATATCTGAACCTCGTGAGGTGGAGATGTTATCTGCAGCCATCAGAAGCTACTCAGGGGCCTCCGGGTCTCTGGTCAACCTTGAGAAGAGTCAAGCTTTCTGGACATTGGATACTGCTCCTGGCTTTGATCTGCCACAATTCGCCAAGGCCTCCACCCATATTAAGATCCTTGGGGTGAAATTTGGGAGGGAAGATAATGCCAAGCTAAATTGGGAAGAGAAGTTGGAAGCCGGAAATGCAAAGGTTCAGCGATGGAAGAACTGGAGGCTGACCTATAGAGAAAGGGTTACTCTGATGAAGACTTACCTGGTCCCTGTCTTCCTCTACGTCTCTGTCGTATTTCCTTTGCCAGAATCTTTCTCCGCTAGGCTCTTTAGCCTGTTCTTCCAACTTTTATGGGGGAACAGGTTGAACCCAGTAAAAAGAGGGATCACCTACCTGCAGAGGAGAGAGGGTGGACTGGATATGTTAAATCCAAGGGTTTTCTTTGACTCCATGGGGGTCATTTATTAAGGGCCCGATTCGCGTTTTCCCGACGTGTTACCCGAATATTTCCGTTTTGCGCCGCTTGTACTTAAATTGCCCCGGGATTTTGGCGCACGCGATCGGATTGTGGCGCATCGGCGCTGGCATGCGCGCGACGGAAATCGGGGGGCGTGGCCGAACGAAAACCCGACGTATTCGGAAAAACCGCCGCATTTAAAAACCGAAAATGTGTCGCATAAGGACCGCTTACCTTCACCTGGTCCAGCTCGGTGCATTCCGGCGCGATGAGTTTACTTTCAGCGCAGCAGCGCCACCTGGTGGACGGCGGAAGAACTACCTTATTAAATCCCGGCCGGACCCGAATCCAGAGCGGAGAAGCCGCCGCTGGAACGCGAATGGACCGGGTAAGTAAATTTGCCCCCATGTTTCTGAAAGTTAATTTCGGTTGCCTGGACTCAAACAATGGTCTCCTGTGGGTAAGTAGTCAGGGACTGGATATTGCCTTTTGCAGAGTCTTGGGTGCGAGGCGGCAGTCTCAAGAGGGGCCGATGGACTCCTGGCTTCCTCCCCCAGTATCTGGAGTATGGTCTCAGGTGCATGAAAAAGTGGAGGCTAGACAAAACATTATTGGAGAGTAAGACCAGGAAGGACCTCTATACCAGTGTCTGTAGGACCTTTTATTCGTTACAGCCAGCTCTGAGGGACTGCACAACGGCCACCCTGCAGGAGAGCCTGAAGCTCCTTAATGGACCGAGGCTTCCAGCCAAATTCTTTGACATTGCCTGGTTGTCTCTGCATGGGAAGCTTTTTGTTAGAGGAAATTTAAAATTCCTGAGTGTCTCTGACCGTTTGTGTCCCTTAGGATGTCAACAGGAGGAGACCATGGAGCACTTTACCACCGAGTGCCAGGGAGGGAGGCAGATATGGGAGGAGGTGTCCCGTAGGCTGAATATACCACTTCTACAGTCTCTTAGATGCCCAGATATAATCTATGGGGTAACATCACACATAACGGACATTGACTGGGGGACCATGTACCTCATTATAACCACCATAAAGTATTACCACTGGCACAACAGGATCCGAGTCTCCATCCACAGCGAGACCTTCCAGCACATGACCGCAGTCACACTCATCATGTCTGAGCTCAGGTGGATCCGATCCATAGAGATTGGGAAAAGTGAGGAGAATAGGAATTTATGGAGGAACATAAGTCTATACTGATGCATCGTGTAATTCTGTTTATTTCTGTTTTTTTTTTTTCCCCTTAAACCAGTGATGGACATTTAAGTTATTATAAATGGAATTTTGATGTATGATTTCTTGTAAATTCTGATAAGAATGTAAAATGTATTTTGTTTGTTTTTTACTAATAAAAATTGCCCCCTGTGTACAGGAATATAACTAGTATAATACTGCCCCCCATGTACAAGAATATAACTACTATAATACTGCCCCCTATGTACAGGAATATAACTACTATAATACTGTCCCCTATGTACAGGAATATAACTACTATAATACTGCCCCCTATGTACAATAATATAACTACTATAATACTGTCCCCTATGTACAGGAATATAACTACTATAATACTGTCCCCTATGTACAAGAATATATCTACTATAATACTGCCCCCTATGTACAATAATATCACTACTATAATACTGCCCCCTATGTACAGGAATATAACTACTATAATACTGTCCCCTATGTACAAGAATATAACTACTATAATACTTTCCCCTATGTACAAGAATATAACTACTATAATACTGCCCCTATGTACAGGAATATAACTACTCTAATACTGCCCCCTATGTACAAGAATATAACTACTATAATACTGCTCCCTATGTACAAGAATATAACTACTATAATACTGCCCCCTATGTACAAGAATATAACTACTATAATACTGCCCCCTATGTACAGGAATATAACTACTATAATACTGCCCCCTATGTACAAGAATATAACTACTATAATACTGCTCCCTATGTACAAGAATATAACTACTATAATACTGCCCCCTATGTACAAGAATATAACTACTATAATACTGCCCCCTATGTACAAGAATATAACTACTATAATACTGCTCCCTATGTACAAGAATATAACTACTATAATACTGCCCCCTATGTACAAGAATATAACTACTATAATACTGCCCCCTATGTACAGGAATATAACTACTATAATACTGCCCCCTATGTACAAGAATATAACTACTATAATACTGCCCCCTATGTACAGGAATATAACTACTATAATACTGCCCCCTATGTACAGGAATATAACTACTATAATACTGCCCCCTATGTACAAGAATATAACTACTATAATACTGCCCCCTATGTACAGGAATATAACTACTATAATACTGCCCCCTATGTACAAGAATATAACTACTATAATACTGCCCCCTATGTACAAGAATATAACTACTATAATACTGCCCCCTATGTACAAGAATATAACTACTATAATACTGCCCCCTATGTACAAGAATATAACTACTATAATACTGCCCCCTATGTACAAGAATATAACTACTATAATACTGCCCCCTATGTACAGGAATATAACTACTGTGGTAATAATGCCCCCTGAATTATGAACTTTCCATAATACTTACTATATAAAATGTTATGTACATGAAGATTTTGGATTTATATTCCTCGCTATTAAATAATGAAGTGCTAACAATTAATGGGAAGAAGAGAAGGAGAAGTTATTCAAATTAAAAAGGAAACACAGGGGAATCCTCCAGTGAAATTCTGGTAATAAGAGCCGCGCTCACAGCAGTAGCAGGTGGTGTGGGCGGATGCGCCCTCTTATATTTGCGCAGTTTTCGGCTGCTTTAATACTTCGGGAAAACAGAAACTTTTCCCGCTGTCAATCTCCAGCTGGACCCCTTAATATTCTGACCAATTTTGTCAGATGGGCGTGGCTTCCCGTTCTCCACCCTTTCCAAAACATGGGCCCCTTGACAGTTTCTTTTTCTTCCTTACTTGTATGGATTCTATTGTCACCTGGGTCTACAGGGTCACGTGATTAAGAATTGAAAAAACACTACCAAGGTTACTCCAAATTTTGCAGGGGTTTTCTATCTGTAGAAGGTCTAATGGACATTGGAGATTTATCAGAAGTGTCTGAGGTAAAACGGTTCTAGTTGCCCATGGAAACCAATCAAAGCTCAGCTTTAATTACATAAGCAGCTATGGGAAAATGAAAGCTGAGCTCTGATTGGTTGCCATGAGCAACTAGAACCGTTCTGCTCTCACACACTGATAAATCTCCCCCGATTGTTCAGATTGGTCCAGCATCTCACAGAAGGACAATAGCGGTGCTGGAGGCGACAGAACGCTGCTCTTAGCTATTTTTGGCACTCTCCTACACTTGATTAGCAAACACTTAGAGGGAATCGGAGCCCATTGTCCTGCTTGATCCAATTAGAATTTTTCAAGTCAACTATAAAGCAAAAAGAATAAAAATAAAATGCGGAACCTTAAAAACTCAGCTACATAGACTTAAAGAGGACACCAGATAATGCGCCCGTGCCGAGCACACACCCAGAGGACCACTTACACAGATAAGGACAACAGGGTCAACCTTAGACACGTGACAACACATTTAGGTAGGAATCAAAAGGGCGGCAGTAAAGTGGTGAGCACCTGTCCAATATAGCGTGGGAGTACCCAAGTGGAAGAGTGGAGTTGACAAACTTGAACCAGCCGTAAATAGTCAGAGAGTGGTCTGATATCCAGAAACTTGCAACTTTTTTCCTGGCACAGTATAGAGCTTCAACAACAAAGACCCGGTCTACAGTTGACAAGACAACAAAGACGTGGCTACAGTCGACTGCAACACCCATTTATCAAATAGGAATCTACGGACCTTTTCTCAAAACCCGCTTTACCACTGGACAGGACCACATTAGGTAAAAGAAGGTGCCAGAGGTCCCAGATCATTTAAGGCAGAGGTCTCGGAAGCCTGAGCAGAACGGGCTAACCCTAGCATCCTTGCCCACAGCAATAGTAATTGGCGTAATATGGGGGACGCTCCTCTGACGCTTCCTTCTCCCCCACACAAAAGGAAACAAAAGGGGAAGCAAAGGCGGAGGAGTAAAGTCTAATAAGCAAGGTCATGGTGCGTAACTTTTCAAAATGAAACATCCGTGGAAAGTGGGACAATTGAGAAGCACAACTTGAAACTTGAGATCCGGGAGCCCAACTCCTCCCTCCTCAAAGGGATGGAACAGTAGGTGGGTGGCCATTCAGGTCCTCCTGCCCCCCAAATAAACGAAGCCACGCGGCTGTGCAATTTTAGGAAAGAGAGACATGATATGTATGCCGGAGATTGCAGTAGAATGTAGAAGGTAGAAGAATCATTAATTTCAATGAATTTCATCCGGACAGGGAGGAAGAGATGCAGTTATAACATTGCCCCAGTACAGTGACCCATTACAACGGGATGGGAAATACATTCAGTGAGTAATAGTCAACAACTGAGCGTGTGATCCGGACCACCAATCAGATAATCTCCGGAAGGGGCTGGGCCACGACTTCTGCTGTAGGGGCAAAAATCTAAGGTGAGACTATTGGACTTGGACCAACTGATCCAAAGCTTGAGTGGAGACAAAATTCCGTAATTAACCATAATTCTGCACTCAGGGAAGGTCCCGAGTTATCCAGAAAAAGTAGAGGGTCATCAGAATATCGGCTCACCATTGCCCCCAAATCCACTCTCCGGACACCAAGGGAATGACGAAGCTTTTCAGCCATGGGTTTCCACGGTTATAGCATATAGGAGAGGAGAGAG